>NW_028270140.1:94372971-94689546 GCF_037043375.1 Chiloscyllium plagiosum
GGAGGATTGTTTTTTGGATTGGAGGCCTGTAACCAGCAGTGTTCCATAGGGATCTGTCTGGGTCCATTGTTGTTGTTCATTTACGTAAATGATTTGGATGAGAATACAGGAAGCGTGGTTAGTAAGTTTGCAGATGACACCAAAATTGGTGGTATAGTTGACAGTGAAGAAAGTTATCGAAGAATAGAAAGGCTCAAAGTGCAGAATAGCAGTAGTGATATGGGAAGCTATAATCAGGGGCATGGATAGATATTTCTGTGGCTGCAAAAGACACTCAGGATAGTGTGTTGCCCACCTGATGCCATGATCAAGGATCTGTCTGAGCAGTTATGGGACATTTTCAAAATGAGGGGCGAGTAACCGGAGATTGTTGTACACAATGAGCTAGGTAGGAAGAGTGACAAGGTCATGCAAAGGGAATGGAGGGAGTTAGGTAGCAAGCTGAAAAGCTGAACCTCTAGGCTTACAATCTTGGGATTACTCCCTGTACCATGTGCCAGTGTCACTAGGAAATATATTGCTGTTCCTTCAGAGTGGCTGGGTCAAAATCCTGAAAGTCCCTCCTTAACAGCATTACTGGTGTGTCTACATCAAAGAGACTGCAGTAATTCAAGAAGGCAGCTCATCACCACCTTCACAAGAGTATTTGGCATGTTCCATAAATGTCAGCTTAGCCAGCGTCACTCACATCTCACGAATGAGCAAAAACACCCTCCACAGCACCCTGACTGATCTTCCTGGTCTGATAGCACCTGGCCTACAGGACTGGCTTTAGTAAAATTCCTAAATGCAAGGACACAGATCCTCAGACTCGAGTAGCACCAAGTGTTTGACTAACTAGGGTCAAATCCCTGGGCTAGAATTGGACGAGCACCTTAACTGACTCTGGTGGCATCACTTGACTGATTATAGTCTCTTTTTACCATATGAAGGACTGTTCCTCTTTAACTTTTACAGATGGCTTTTTTTTAAAAACACATACAGTATGTTTACCTTGTAAGCTGCTGGAACATGCTGTAGTTGTGACATTAATGTATGTGTTAGACAACAGACCAGCCTCCCAAAATGTACAATGGAGATAGCATTTATTTTATTTTATTTTAAAGACAGTCTAAGGCTCTGTGTTCCAAATACAATTCGATTGATCCACCACTAAGTTTTAATCAAAACTCACTTTATTTCTACAATGCAATTAAAATGTAATAAAATAAAAGATGTATAGTATCACTTTATTGACATACTTAACAAGACAATGTATTATTTAATCACTAGTCATCAACTTTATCAATATAGGCAGCATCCCGTAATCACACCCTTCGATAAAATGCAATGCAGCAAAACCGTTATTGTTCTCATGTGCTGTTTATCTCCAGTCCAGAAACACTGACAAAACCAATCTGATTCCTAACAGGAAATCTCTCTGAATAAGTCTTCAATCTTGCAGCAGAGCCAACTCCAGCTATCTGCTCCAGCAGCTAATAAAAAAAACTGAAAGCAAAACCAATGTCTCCACAGTCTGTGTGAGCCTGCCCCCTTCCAATCATGACACAAGTCCTACTCTGAAAAAAAACCTGTCTGCCTTTCCCTCAGCACTGACAAATAATGTAAACCATGGGGGCTGGCAGCCTCGAAGAAAACACACGGAATTAACGTCAAGAGCCATAAGCTGCATGCTGTTTAAAGTTCATGAGATGCATGTGTGGCTCTGCCTGTAATGTGACCTCGCAGAATCATACAAGTCCTAGGTATGAAAAGTGTGGTTGGAGGGTTCCTAGGCGGAAGATGAGGAGCTCTTCCTCCAGGCGTCGTGTGGCCAGGATCTGGCGATGGAGGAGGCCAAGGACGACGCCTGGAGGAAGAGCGTCTCATCTTTCGCCTAGGAACCCTCCAGCCACACGGGATGAATGTTGATTTCTCCAGCTTCCTCATTTCCCCTCCCCCTACCTTATCTCAGTCCCAACCCCCGGATTCAGCACCGCCCTCTTGACCTGCAATCTTTTTCCCGACCTCTCCGCCCCCACCCCCTCTCCAGCCTATCACCCTCACCCTCACCTCCTTCCACCTATCGTATTCCCAGCGCCCCTCCCCCAAATTCTCCCCCTCCCACCTTTTATCTCAGCCCGCTTGGCACACCAGCCTCATTCCTGAAGAAGGGCTTATGCCCGAAATGTCGATTCTCCTGCTCCTCAGATGCTGCCTGGCCTGCTGCACCTTTCAACTCTGGTCTCCAGCATCTGCAGTCCTCACTTTCTTTAAGTCCTAGGTATCCCTGATTTCCAAAAGGAAGTATTGAAGGGCTGAAGAAGTGTGGAAATTGATCAAATAATAGGAAAGGTGACATGGTGAGGCTGATTGTTTTCTGCTGCTGCCTTGTATGGACAAATGCTCAAGGAGGATGGTGGCCAAGGAGCATGATGGCATATTGTAGTGAAGACAGAGTCAGGCGAAGACTGGGACAAGCAATTGACAGCTGCAGTCATCAGCACCCACTCTGGTTTACAGATTGAGAATCTGCACTTCCTAGGTTCTTGGGGAAGGAGAGGAGAATAGGAATTCACATAGAAATGGGGATTACTGAGATGAAAAGACAAGAAAATGAGGTAGTCATGCTGAACAGTGAGATTCAGAAGTTGCCACTTCAAGCTTAAAAACAATTTTCTTGACATTGAGATTCTGATTTGTTTTCATTCTTGTTGTATTTTCCCAACTTTCTCACCTTTGCCCACCCCACCCCAGGAAAGCAGAGGATGTATTAAAACCTATAGTTGATGAATCTGAATTCCTAGAAACGTTTGCTTCCTGGAAGAAGGGCAGCCTGGCTGCTGGATGCTAAATCTAATCGTGGACATGCCACTGATTCACTGCCTCAAGAATTACATGGTTGACAAAAGCAAAATTTAAAAGTAAGTCACGTGAACAGTTTGAAACTATATAGGTACTAGTGTACATGATGAGTTGCTATTATCTGGAATCAACTGCTGGAAAGACAAGGAAGAAGGCTCAGTCATATCCAGTAGAAAATTGAATAAATACTGAAGAGCAAACAAATTACTATGTAAGAGTAGGGGAGAGAGAGGGATAGATTACCTCTTATAAAGAGCTGACACAGGCATGATGAGCCAAATGGCCTGTTCTTTATGATTTTATGGTTCCACGCAAAATATATATTCTCTTGAGCTGCTTCATGAAGAGTATAGTTACTTACATTTATTGCGCAACTGATTAAAATTGTAACACTGAAGGGCAGCTCTCCTTCTTAAACCTTTCTGTCTTTCAACATCTCTATTCTTTAAAACACTTAATAAAACCTATCTATTTGACAAATCTCTTGTTCCTCTGGCCTAATACCTCATTATGTAGTTGGGTATCAAATTATGTTTGACAACACTCCTGTGAAATCTCTTTGGAAGTTTTACGACATCCAATGTATGATATAATTATAAGTTGCTGGAGTAAAGAATATTGATGATATAAATTAGAACGTGGCAGGCATGAAAAGAAAATTATGCATCTGTGAGAGCCTGCCCATTGTCCATTATTAAATAGAGAAAAAACTGGCAATGCTAATTGTAAGGAGAGCAGTGGATATTCAAATTCCTGTAAAACCACCCCACTCTCTCAACTTCATTAGACGAAAGAAAAATTAATGGCAAAATGTTAGATCAGTTTGTGTTTTATATTATTGAAAAGAAACATGCCAGAGAAGATATACATAGAATACTTACTGAGATACAAAAACTAAACCTGAAACAATACTTTAAGATGCATCAAAACAGCAGGAGTGGAGTACATACCTCAAACTTATGAAGAAAGAATCTAGCACAGACGGCTGGAAGTATTTTGTTACAGAGATATTAATCAATTCCTGGAGTTGGTTACCTGTAGAATTAATTCAAACCAAGACACTGGACTTTGTTACAAAACAACTAAATGCTGTAATGGACAAATGGTGTAAATCACTTTATGAAAGAATGAGATAAAATGGCCTGAAGGGGTATCTTCATTCACAGCAAGACTGTGATCCGTTGAGATTTAGTTTTACAAATACATGTTGTTGATATGGAGCCTTGTGAAGTGTAGATGGAAAACTGTGGGAGCACTCCCCAAGCCATTACCTCCATAATAGATAGAAAACATTAGGGAATCTGCATGTAATTTTCAGTACAATCTCCTGGTTAGTGAGCCTCCTTGCTACAAGCATAAAGTTAGAAAATTGGCTGAACAGTACTTGTTATATTTGTCATGTTTTCCTATGTTGCACCTCACATCATTTTGAAATTGTAATTTATGTTTTCTTCAAGCAGTTGTATATTCTTTGGGCAGAAGAACAACATAGGCAATGGCAGTCAATTGGTGAAATATTGTGAGAATGGAAAATGAAATTTTTGAAGTTGAGAAAAAATCCAATTCTCCAGCTAAGGTTTTATGGTGAGACAAGAATTTCGCTAGTGAATAGTGAGAAATCTGTCTATGTACATTTTATTTTCATCTAATCTCATTCATTTATATTAAGTTTGCTATTTTCCCAGGCAGTGAAGAGAAACTAGACGGGCAACAATTCCTAACATGAAAGTCTGAGTGGGTAATTGATGGCAGCAACTCCCTGGCTTCTACTGCAGGTATCAATCTTGACCATCATTCCACAACCTCTGAGGGTACACTGGGTGGACAATCATGACATGCACTGTCCGCCAGCAGAGGTGCATCAGCAATAAACCAGCCTCACCATATCAGCAGGGTACATTTGAGATTCACGACAGTTCAGTACTTTGATATTACACTTTGGAGTTCACAAACATCTTACAATTCAGTGCTGTTGCCTGCCACGCTGCTTGACATGCAGCAGCAGACACCTATCTCATGCATGGGAGCAGATTTTATCTCAGGGTTTTAGCTTTCTTTCTAAGCCCTCACTTTGCACTTTTTTCGATGTTCACAGCCTCTACCTTGCCTTGCCTTTTGGTGAAGACAGAGCAAGGCAACTTGGCAGCAATTGGAATTTTGAAGAATGAGATGGGGTCTTCTTGAAATATATAAAATTATGAAGGGAATGGATAAGATAGAAGTGGGAGGTTGTTTCCACTGGTGGGTGAAACTAGAACTAGGGAGAATAGCCTCAAAATAAGGAGGAGTAAATTTAAGACTGAGTTCAGGAGGAACTTCTTCAGCCAAAGAGTTGTGAATCTATAGAATACCCTGCGCTATGAAACAGTTGAGGCTACCTCATTGCATGTTTTTAAGACAAAGGCTTTTGAACAGTAAAGGAATTAAGGGTTATGGAGAGCAGACAGGTAAGTGCAGCTAAGTCCATGAAAAGATCAGTCATGATTTTATTGAATGGTGGAGCAAATTCGACAAGCCAGATGGCTATGTCTGCTCCTATTTCTTATGTTCTTACGCTCTTACATCAAAAGAGGCCTATGGTCACTCAGAGGACTGGTCCTTCATTAGTTGTGAAAAACAGTGATGTGTTTCGAATTAGTGACTAGAAACTGCAGAAGGTAGAAAGTCTAAGTTGTCTATGGGGAGGTGGAGAGCCACTGAGGGAAAATCCTCAATGCAATTGAGGGTGGTAGACTTCAGCATTGATAGGAGATGTGTGCAGTGGCATAGTTACATAAAAGAAAGATGATGGTGACATTACTGCACATTCTTCTGACTATGGACAGTGTACTGAGCTGAGTGGCTACTTCAGACCATGCTGGCAATGTTTGACAGAGCACACAGCTGGGCTTTAAATACAGCATCCACAGTGTCTAAACTAGAAGGTTCTGGTACTGGCAAGCATTTTGCCATTGCTGAGTGCAAGATAGCATGACAACAGTGCATACTGAAGGAGGTGAGCAGCAGTGAATAGCATGAAGTAACTTACGAGGGCCCACGGAGAGAAAACCTCCATGCAACTCCTTGAAATTGACACTGAGCTGACTTTTGGTAAAATTCAGTTCCTCAGTTCCATTCTTTGTTTGTGAATTTTTTAATCATTATGTCACCAGTAACTAATGGCATACTGCTGGGACACATAGACTGCCAATCATGTTTGTATGATTTTACAGATGGAAAGACCAGTGAGTTCGCAGATGACACCAAAACTGGTGGGTGGTAAATAGTGAGGAAGATAGCCTTAGACTACAAGAGGATATAGATTGGCTGGTCAAATAGACTGTTCAGTGGCAGATGGAATTCAATCCGGATAAATGTGAAGTGATGCATCTGGGTATGACAACACAACATGGGAATACAAGATAAACAGTACGACCCTGAGAAGCACTGAGGATCAGAGAGCTCCTGGTGTGCATGCACAATGACCCCTTAAGGTATCAGAGCAACTGGATAAGTTGGTTAAGAAGGCACATGGTATACCTGTCTTTATTAGTTGAGGCATAGAGTTTAAGCGAAGGGAGATTATGCTGGAACTGTATAAAATGTTGGTTCAGCCACAGCAAGAGTATTGTGTGCAGTTCTGGAATCCACATTCGAGGAAGGATGTGATATCACTGGCGATGGTGCAGAGGAAATTTATCAGAATGTTGCCTGGCCTGGAGAGCTTCAGTTAGGAAAAAAGATTAGACAGACATGAGTTATTTTCCCTGGAGCAGAGGAGATTTAGAGAATTATAAGATTATAAGGATTTGGAGATGCCGGTGTTGGACTGGGGTGTACAAAGTTAAATATCACACAACACCAGGTTATAGTCCAACTGGTTTAATTGGAAGCACACTAGCTTTCGGAGCAACGCTCCTTCATCAGGTGATCAGGTGACAATCACCTGATGAAGGAGCGTCGCTCCGAAAGCTAGTGTGCTTCCAATTAAACCTGTTGGACTATAACCTGGTGTTGTGTGATTTTTAAGATTATAAGGGTATACATAAGGTAGTCAGCAAGAAACTTTTCACATGGTAGAGGGATGAACGACCAGCAGGCATTGATTTAAGATAATGGGCATGATGTTTAGAGTAAACGTAAGGAAAGGCTTTTTCACCCAGAGCATGGTGGCAATCTGCAACTCACTCCCTGTAAGGCAGACAAGGTTATGGACCAGGTGTTGGAAAATGGGATTAGAATAGTTAGATGACTGTTTTTGATGAGATGTTTTTTTTTCTGTGTTGTAGATCGATTCTATGACCTTCAAGACAATATAATTATGCCTGCAATGTGAATGGGAAGGGAATGCAAGTATTCTTTCCTGATGTAAAATAGCCCAACCAGCCAATGCAATGCCACAAAATCATATTTGGACTCAACAAACAACAGATGGGCCCCAGCATTCCTTAAAGGGCCAACTATCCACTGTCAGATGAGATCATTTTCAATTTTCTGAAATTGCAAACATTTTAAATTATTGTGCAATGGTTTTAGAGGTGGTGTAATGAGTCTCTTGATTTAGTCGCCAGTTGATGGGATTGGAAGGGCAGAAGATTAGGCGGTCTCTCCCATTGAAGGTTATGTCAGATCTGGGGGTGGCACTGACACTGCAGCAATGCAGCAGGAAAACAGAACAGAGATCAGCAAGAAAGTAAACCATGTGTGAAGCTGCACTGATCACAGGCGGCTACCAAGCAGGTTAGTCAATGCACCCAGCTTCTCTGTTTGCATGCCTATTCAGCATTCCCTTGTATGTTGCCAAATTCGGGCTCTCATCACATTCTGGGTGGTAGAACTTGTCTTTAAACCCATGCTCCAATGAACTGATGAATGGAGAATTCTTTCCTCCTGGCCCGCTGCAGTGCACTTGAGACTGGATAATTCACCACTCTATATTTACCCCAGATAGTTACAGTGTTTGTGACGGTATTTGTGATGGTCGTTTCAAATGACAGAGCCTCTTCATAATGCTGTTCTCTTGCTTCGTTTTTTCCTCGTTGGGTTGCAGCATACTGTTCTGGGGAAGGGAAAGGATATGGGAAAAGTGGAATGAGAATCATGGGGACAATGGTCAAAGTGTCAGCATGCTAAGGGTGAATGTAGAGAAGGGACAGTAGCCAGGAAAATGCTTTCATCCTCAGTCAGGATGAAATAGGTTTCAACACTCCTGGTCCTATGAAGGTGAGAGCCATCTCCTGCACTGTGCCTTAGAGGGGCACTGGTCCTCATTCCCTCTCCCTCCCTGACACATTCTCCAATCATTTTGTTTCCTCTGATTGTGTACCAACATAACCTGCAAGAAAATGTGTATGTGATTACGTAGGACTGTACTTGGGTGCTGTGTCTGCCTTGGATGATTGGCTAGAGGATTTTGGGGGCAGCGAGAAGTGGGTCTGTGAGGGTTAAATGAATCCTTTGAATGTTAGCTGTGCATTTTATGTGTCAAGGAGTTTCTGCTGATTGATTAATGTGACAATGAGAAATTGTTGTGTGGTAAGTAGGAATTGTGACTGATTTGACAACCTGTGTGAGGTCAGTGAACATTTTGTGGCATCATTGTCTGGTCCTTGCGCCTCACGCTGGGGACTAACATTTCTGACCACTTGCTTCTACTCCCTACTGAGGGCATAATGCAAACCCTGCCCCAGAACTACAGCCGCTCTTCGTGTCCCCCCTGCATAATTCCTGCCTACCAATCTCCCACTGGCCTCATGTTTCATTTTCCACAGGGGACATCCTTCCTCTGTGAAGAGTAGGCCAATCTGCCACCAGGTATTTGAAAAATGCTGTTCAGCCACTGATGGAGCTAATATTGTGAAGAATAAAGGGACCAGTGTGAGAGCCTTTGGCCACAGGCTACACTCAAGCAGGTGAGGCGAATGACTTAAATAACCTGCTTGACCCACCTCAATCACAACCAGCATAGACTGGGCGTAAATAGTGACCCACTGGGCCCAATTACAAAGGCAAGTCTAGCCCTTTACATCTATGTCATAAACTTGATATACTTTAAACAACTAGAACATTCATCTGCCACATTTTAAGCTAAACTCGATCATCAAATGTGACAGGAGCAGGTCAGGACACAGTGAAGATCTTGTCTGAAGCAGGAGTGGACAGGCAGTGCTCAGGGAAGGACTAAAAGACTGGAACATGCTTTCCTCACGACCTCCGGTCTGTTAATAAGGATGTTGAAAATGTGACTGTTTATTAGAAGGGAAGGTTGACAATGCACATTTCATCATAATATTTGAAGCTCAGAGAACATTTTGAATTACAAAAACAAATGAGAAAAACATCTTCTATCTAACACTTTGGGCGTTCTAATAACAATTTCCTCCTACCCTCAAGGTAGTTTTACTTTCAAAAATTGAAGTTATATATTCAGAACATTGTTAAGGAGACCACTGCTCTTTTATTAACCTTTCTTCTCTAACAAGATTGGAAACCAGTAGCTGTTTCTGCCCCCCGTGAGTACACGTAGTAGAATTGTGGATGGGGGGGTCATTGAAAACCATTGGTAATAAGCAACCAATCCCTAAGCAACCTTATAGTAAGAGGAAAAAAAATGTTTCATGGCAGTTTGAGAGATAGGCAAATACTGATAAGTGCAATTTAATAAACAACAAGTTTTATTACAGCTGTAAATTTGTGTTCATGAAGTCTTTTGAAGACAAATTATTTAAAAAGGGATAACGAAAACAAGAAAAGAAGCACTGAAAAGCAAACAAGTATAAAATGAGAAGTAAAAATATATGTGTGTGTGTGTGAGAGAGATGTAGGAAGAAGTCAGACTTTCCGTATGATTACTTCATACATAATGCTGGAATAATTGAAGGTGCTCTTCTTGTGACCTTTTTCTGGTCTAAAAAATGAATTACTGCTTCCAACGAAACTGAAGGTTTCATTGTGGATGAGCTGAAGTAAAAAAGCTCCAACTTAACATGGTGTCTATGTTGCAGATACCTTCATCTACTTTTACGAATGAGTCTTCAATGGGAGTTTCATTGTTCATTCACAATTTGTTTTGTCTTTAATTTTCTATCAATTTGTTGCTAGCTGTAATATATGTCGACAAACCTACAAACCTGAAAATTGCCATCCTGTTAGATTTAGTTCTTCCCCTATTTCTGAAGAGGAAGAAAATGATCTGATGAAGGACGAGTAGAAAGTGCATTTATATCTGAGACAGATTGCCCATCTGACCTTATGTAATCGTCTGTGTCTACAGGCCAAATCTTACTTACCTAGATATGCCTGGGGAGATCTGCTTTTGTCACTAACTCTTCACTACAGAGACAGCCATAGAAAAATGCAGTCCCTTTTTGCCACACTTTCAAATGTGTTCTAGGACAGCTCTGACAGTGCTTGTGAAGGTGACTACGCTGTTGAATATCTATGTAACATTTGAGTAATAGCTGGGGATATCTGCCAAATTTTCTCAAGAAACCATGCACTAGTGCATCAATCATGCAACAGATGCCATGTTTGCTGGGGCTAACTCCTTAATTACTTTCCCAATGGACAACAGCTTTCAGGATGACAGAACCCTACATTTTTACTGCATGGCAGGTATCCCCACAGTGTAGGGCATTGCTGACATAAAAGTAGCCTGACAAGCCTCTTCCCTCAATCACACACAATTCCTGGACAGAATCATGATCCATTTCATCAGTATGCAGCTGGTCTACAACTGAATGCATATAATTAGATGTCAACTCTCAGTTTTCCTGGTAGCAGAAATTGGCCTTCATTTTACTGTGATCCATAGTACCACAGTTATTTAATGGACAGTAAGACTGGAATATTATGACCAATTTTTGTTCATCGCCCCCTTAGTTGTAATGCAATAAAGTGAGGCAAAGGTGCCAGAAACATGGTTGAATAGACTATCAGAATGTTAGAACAAAGATTCAGACAGTTGAATTGATGTGGGAGGAGGGCTGGGTTGAAAGAGATAGGTTTGTTGATAATCATATCAAAATTTCAATTATTGTAATGTTGCAGATTGTAACTCTCCCATTCAAATAATTGTTTTTGCAGAGCGGATGGAAAAGAAGGTCCTTTGGCAGAAGTGGACACAGTTAGCTTAAAAACGTGAAACTCTTTAATCAGAAAGTGACTTAAACAGCAGAATCTTCACTAATTTAACTCTTAGCACAATGCTCAGCCCTGCCCTCATGTCCCATGAGTCTGAACCAATATTCTATACTACCTGCTTCATGCATCTAGTGCTCTTGAATGGCCCGTTATTGAGAATGGTTGACACCTAGAGGTTTGGGATTATCTCCATAAATCTTAGTTTATGATCCCTTGACACGAAATATTAATATAGCCCCAAAATGTTTTTTTTTAAATAGACTAATTCTTCATGAGGACCATTCCTGAGCAAGCTATTGCAATTATGAAATTTTTATTTCAATGTTAACAACTTGCAGCAGTACTATCTTTTCCAGCCATGGTTTCCTGTATCAGTTCTGATGAAGAAACTAAATCATTGACCTAAATCATTCAGCAGTGCTGTATTTCTAAACTGGAACATCTGCTCCTACAGTTGAAAGCAGGAGTGACCTTGCTGCTGTAGGCATCTAGATGTGGAGCAGCATATTGCCAGTTGGTAGCCAAATAAAAGGCTCCTGTCAGAGCTATCATCCACTTGAGGATACTGGTCAAACAAAGAAGAAAATGGCCCAGTTATAAGTCTTGCTGCTCAGTAGCACTGCTGCCTTGGGGAGCTATTGCGGAAGCTGTAGGTCAAGGGAGAGGGTATTAAATGTTAGGTGGAATCAGAGGGAGGTGACTAAAGTTGGCTAGTTTTTGAGAATTGACAAGAATTGTTCCTGGATCATTGACAATACTTCATGCCATGAGGCATTGTCACAAGGTCATCCTCAGTGGGCCATGGAGTGCCCAGGAAGGAGGCCACCCTACTGAGAATATGTATAGGGCATAAGCAGGTAGGGAAAGATTTAAGTTTTGAGTTTTGTGAAACAAGAAGTTCAGCTGAGTATGACTCAGATCAGATAAGAACTTGCAATTAACAATGGGGTGTTGGAGGCAAGGGTAATGGGTTAGCAAGGTGGAAAAACATTCATTATGTAGAGCCATTTAACAATATCGGAAGAATTCAGTATGTAAGGTCAGTTAACAAGGGGAAAAATATCCATTATATGAAACCAGTTAACAAGGTTAAGAACATTCATTGTATAACAGCAAAAGGCTTAATCTCTCCTATTAACACTCGTTGATTGTAACGGTCACCCAATCAATATGTATGTTGCCTTACCTGGATGCTCCTTCCTGCAAAATGACTATATAATTCATTAAGAAACTGCTGTTCGAGAGAAGACCGAGAACTCTTGTCTCTATGCACATAGGTGATCGTTCTCTCTCCCTCCAGGGCCTAGAATAAGGACGAACGAGGTAAAACTATACTGTGTCTCTGAACGTTTTGCTTCATCTGAGGCGGGAATGGGACGACACTACCAGAGCCCCCTGGGTGACTGCCAAAGTTCACTTGCTGGACACCTCATACGGCTGCAAGCAAAATGTTGGTGGAAACAGGAAGTGGCTCAATTGACTGCATGGCTGAATTTCGACTCTTGACGCCGCTGGCAGTGTGAAAAAGTGACATAAAGCTGTTGGGTCCTCCTTCTGAAACATGCTCCTATAATTTTGGCAACTTTGCTTCCTCAAACCTTTTCTCCAATGTACTCAGAAAATTCTGCCCATTAATTTTATCTCTTGCTGTACAAATTGTGCCAGGCTTTTTGAATGTTTCTGGTGTTTTCTTAATCTATTTCCTATATTATTGCTATCTATTGCTGAAATAAGTGAGCATTGGGAGGAGAAATTGAGAGAGGGGGAACAGGTCACAGACAAAAAGGAGGAGCAGGGATTGTAAGATGCCCTCAGAGGTGCAACAGATCTATTCCCGGCTTTAATTTAAGATGTTTTGTTTCCTGAGACATTGCTACTCACAGAAATTCTTGCTGCTACAAATCAACTTACAGATATATCTCTCTAAACAAAAATCAAATCATTTAAATTATCAATCAATTCAGCATGTCTTTAATTAAAAAGAAACTTCCTCTTGGTGAAACTATCATTCTGCTCCCATTCCAACTCCCTCATTTTTGGTCCTAGATTTCCTATCAGAGAAACGTAGAAAATAGCAGCAGGAATAGGCCATTTGACCCTCTGAGACTGTTCTGTCATTTATTATGATCATGGCTCCTTATCCAACTCAATAGCCTGGTCTCACTTTTCCCCCATTTCCTTTGATTCCTTTAGCCCCAGGAGTTATATCCAATCCTTCTGAAATCATACAATATTTTAACCTCAACTGTTTTCTGTGGCAGCAAATTCTACAGAGTCACCATTTGCTGAAAATTGAAAAACAGTAATGAGTTTCATTATAATGTCAAACTACCTTTATTTAAGCAAATGTATGAAAGTATCTGTTCCGGTGTGTGCACTGTTCTTTGCTAGAATGCTGTTCACTACTACACTCTTCAAGACAAATATCGGTAGAACTCATGTTTGCTGTTCACTGTTCTTTGTTGAAGTAACATACACATATTGGAAGGGAATGCTTGTTTAATGAAAGGAAAAGATCATAGAACTGATAATTAAAATCTTTGACTGCCTTTCGTTAGGCTCAGAACTTCGGAAAATGCATCTGTATTTGACGTTTTTACTATCACCAATTCTAAGCATTGGAAAGCTTGTAAAACTGAATAGCTGCTTCCTGTGGCTTCCTTTGTGCCATCCCTTCTGAATATCTCTACTGCACCAGCGGTGCCTAACGACTTTGAGTTTATAGTTCTATTGAGCAATACATCCCTGGTGCACACCAGCCAATTTCAAATCAACCCCAGAGGACAATGAGGATCTAGTTCTTGGGTCCTGTGGGTACTTGTGGGCTTCAGTGTTAATTGCTGCTGGCACAGCTTTGGGAGAGGAAGATCAATCCAAATGGATTATTTCTTGCAGTTCACAAGATTTTTTCAGCATCAATGATTTAGAATCATATCATTATAGAATAGTATTGCACTGAATGAGGCCATCCAGCCCATCAACTCTGTGCTGAAAGTGCAATTTAGTTAATCTCACTACCACGATTGTATATTAATCCTACATATTTTCCTCTTCAGATGCTTAGCCAATTGTCTTTTGAAAGCTATGATTAAATCTGCATGTATTACACTTTCAGGTAGTACATTATGTGCCATAGCCTTTGGCTGTGTAAAAAAAAAGCTATTTTTTCAGGTTGTCATACTCATGCAATCAGACTCAAGGATTTATGTAGTATAAATTTAAAATAACACCACTTTCAAAAGCAAAATGAAGTAAGGAGATCCAAGATGGCGGCGGTCTGAGTGGTCTGCTCTGCTGGGCTCCATGTCATACCCTGGGCAAGGTAGACTTTACTCTTCCCACACCCCCACCCCGGTTAACCACCCCTAGGAGAAAATTGATAATGTAGAGTTGCTGAATATCTAGAGCTTTTAAAACAGTGATTTGAAAGCTCTAAGATCAGGATGAAGGTGAATAAAGGAAAAGGGAGCAAAAGGAGTACAGCAGGCAGGGCATTTCCCTACTATGTTTGGGGTTCCAGCAGCCATTGTTCAAACTCCCATGGCGGTCCCTTTGGATTCAACAGGGCAGCAGCATTTGCTCTCTGAGTTTTCTAAACTCTGAGAAAAAGTTGAGGCAGTGCTGGAGCCGATATCTGCCATGCTGAAGAAACATGAGCAGGAGATCCAAACACTGGACCGATAGGTGGAAGCGGTTGAGCAGAGGACCGCAGCATCGGAGACCATGACAGACGGCTCGGGAGGGTGAATCCAGATGCTGGAAGACCAGGTTCGTGTCCTTCAGGAACAAGTTGACGCCTTGAAAATAAAAGCAGAAGAAAAAAACGTACGGCCTCGTGGGTCTCCTGGAGCGCGAGGAAGGCGAGGATCTCAGTGGATTCCTGGAGAAGTGGTTCCTGAAGTTCCTGGGGCTGGAGGTAGAGTCGAGCTGGGTGAGTGTGGAGTGGGCCCACCGGATCATAATGTGCAAGTTCGGGTCGGGTCCGCGCCCCCTCCCGGTCCTAGTGCGACCCCAGCAGATAAACAGTTCGTGATTGAAACAGCAAGAAGACTGGGAAGAGATCCACAGGCTTTAATATACAAGGACTCAAGAATAACATTCTTTCAAGACTTCTCTGGAGCCACGCTTCAGAAGAGAAAGGCATTTGACGAAGTCAAGAGGAAATTAAAAGACATAAGCATTCACTCTTCCTTGAGGTACCCGGAGGTGTTGTGTTTCGCTCACGGAGGGATCATCCATAATTTCAATTTGGTAGAAAACACTAAGGACTTTGTGAACACCTTGAAATAAAGGACTCAGGTCTGGTAGGGGTTGGGGGGGAGGGGGGAAGGGGCATCATTATGTTCAATGGTATAGTTTTTCTTTATTTTCTCTGTCCCTTTTTATTCTCTCCGTTTTTGTGGTTATTGGTTTTATAGATTCTGTACGGCTTTGGTGTAAAACCTGATTTATTTAACATTTCAATTTGGTTGGTTATTATCTGGGTTTTTTTTGCTGTCCTTTTCTGGATTGGGGCTGGCTATATCTGTGGTTAAGGTGTATAGAGAGGAGGTGTGGGGGTGGGGGGTGGGGGTGGGGCGGGGGGGGTGGTGTCCATTGTTAATTCTCAGGAATATAAATAACATGTTCTCTTTGTCTGTGAATTGCCTGGGACTGGGGCTCGGCCTCAGCTGGAAGGAGCCAGGATAGTTGTAAGGATTGGGAGGATCACCCCCTATCGGCAAGCGGGGAGATATCTTGTGAATTGGGGTTTACTTGAGTATTTGTTTCAGTTAAATGTAGTGGTTAGTTTTTAGTTATAGTATTTGTCATAAGAGTAGTTTTTAGATTTGATAGAGTTAATTTGTTTATGTTCCCTGCACCTCAGATAAGCTTCCTCCTCTTGGGAAACCACAGCTGTCCTGGATGACCACGGCTAGTGATCTGTTTAGATGATACACCTGGAATGTAAAAGGGAGCCATTCCCCCATTAAAAGAACGTAGGTGCTTTCAAGCCCTAAGAAGAAAATGTTGCAGGAGAAGCATGTATCTCATAAGAAACATCTGAAACTGCAGTGGGGGTGTTATGATAGGGTATTCTTCTCTTCCTTTTGCTCTAAAAGTAGAGGAGTGGTGATACTGGGAAGAAGCTACCTCCCATTCCAGGTAACTGAGCAAATTCAGGATGGACATTGACGGTTCATCATTCTTAAAGTTCTAATACACGGAGAAGAGTATGGCATCCCGAATGTGTATTGTTACCCAGCGCATCCTCTTAAATTACTAATTGATGCAGTTGCTACATTAATAAATCTTGGGGTGCGTCGTATGATCACAGGAGGGGATTTTAATTGTCTAATGGATCCCAGGTGGGCAGGATGCCAAGGGGCCCAGTGGGCACACCTGCGCAATCTAGACAGTGAACTTGTGAGGAGTTGGGATTGGTGGATGTGTGGCGGTATCTCCACCTTAATGGAAGAGATTTTACTTTCTATTCCAACCCACACAAGTGCCACAAGCGAATTGACATGTTCTTTATGCCGTCAGTCTGTTTGGACAGAATATTGGCTTGCAAAATTGGGAATATAATTATTTGGACCATGCGCCAACGTATTTAGATGTTAACATTAAGGGTGGTGGAATAGATGCAAGGCACTGGCATAGGGACCCATTCCTGTTAAAGGATAGCAAATTTGCTGGGCACATTACAAGAAAGTTCAGAGCCTTCTGAGATATCAACTGGGATATGGCCAGTAATCCAACGGGAGATCACTAAGGCATATTTATGAGGCCTGACCATTTCATAATCAATGACTAGAAAGAAGCAGAAGGGAGAGCCTGGATGCTGGAGGCCTGGCTGAAGGTAGCTGAAGAAGCATATTATAATAGGCTTTCGGTGGTCAAGCTGCAGCAGGTTACAGCTCTCTGGGCTGCTCTTGGCTCAGTGCACACATAGGTGGCAAAAAAGGAGGTCTCCTTTGCTAATCAAAGGTTGTTTGAATTTGGAGATAGCTGCTGAAAATGTGTTGCTGGAAAAGCGCAGCAGGTCAGGCAGCATCCAGGGAACAGGAGAATCGACGTTTCGGGCATAAGCCCTTCTTCAGGAATTTGGAGATAGGCCAGGTGCAGTGAGAATGCAGTCCCTTTTTGAGAACGTGGACTTCCCTGGCATAAACACGGAACAGGCCTCCCTGTTAAATGCACCTCTGATGATACAAGAGGTGCAGGAAGCAATAAAGCATCTCCAGGGTGGCAAAGCACCAGGGCCAGATGGATTCTTGATTGAGTTTTATAAGGAATTCATAAATGTGTTGGCGGAGCCACTTTTGGGGATATGCAGTCATTCATAAACTCAGGATTGTCTCCCATCCTCTCTTAGGGAGGCTAATATCTCCCTCATTTTAAAGAAGGGGAAAGATCCCAAAGAATGTGCTTCATGCAGACCAATATTGTTGTGGAATGTGGACTTTAAAATTTTGTCAAAGGTGCTGGCCCTGAGGTAGGAAAAGGTATTGCCCGATAATTTAAAAAAAAAGATCAGACGGGTTTTATCAAGGGCCGTAGCTCTTCCAACAATATCAGGGGGGTGCTGAACATAGTGCAAGTATGCCAGCAAAGACTGATCCTGGGTTTGGTGGTTTCCCTCGATGCAGAAAAGGCATTTGACTGGGTAGAATGGCCATACCTGTTTGGCGTTCTATATCACTTTGGCCTGGGAGGAGCCTTTACCAGGTGGGTGGTGGTGTTGTATCATGATCCTAAGGCGGCAGTCATTATAAATGGTACTAAGTCGGATAGCTTTAGTATTGGGAGAGGTAGCCAACAGGATGTCCTCTCGAACTGCTGTTGCTTACCTTGGCAATTGAGCTGCTAGCGGAGGCTATCAGGAGGGACCCTGAAATAATGGTGCAAGGGTGGGAATGGGTGAGCATAAGATCACCCTATACGCTGATGGTGTCCTTTTGTTTTTGGTCAATCTGGTGAAATCCGTACCTCAACTGATACAATAATTCATTTATTTGGCAGTTCTTTGGGATACAGGAAAATGTTACAAAATCAGAAGCTGGTGGGGGGAATCAGTGGAGGTGTCTGATCTGAGGATGGAATGCAGTTCCTGTTTTGATGATCGTCAAAAGTTTGTCTTTGTATTTGGGAATTTTTATTACCCCTGCCTTCCACCAGCTGTATAAAGCTAACTATGCACAACTACTGGAGAGGATAAAACAGGATCTGCAGTGGTGGAAGGGATTACCGTTATTATGGTTAGGCAGAAAAGCCTGGCTTAAAATGAATGTTCTTCCTTGCCTGATGTACCCCATGAGAATGCTCTCGTTGTTGCTAACCAGGTGAGTGTTACGAGGGGCTCAATAGTTGGCTTGGGTCCTCCATGTGATGTCGCAACCATCCCCTAATTAAATTTACTAAATTCAACTAATGCAGGGTGAGGAGGTGGTTGACGTTCCGGACTTGAAGAGATATCAAATAAGCGCACTGTTAGCATATGTGGGTGACTGGGTATGAGGGGATTTGGGGTTGATTTGGCTGGATGTTGAAGCCTCGAATTCGAGATGTCCCCTAGTTAATCTATTATTTATGGATAAGATGAAATCCGTGACCGAGCAGTGTAAAAGCCCAATAATTTTGGATATGGTGAAAGCTTGGAGGATAATGAGGCAAGACGAGAGCCATTGGCTTAAGACCTTGCCATTTACCCCATTGGTGGGAGTCCCAGGATTTAAACTTGGGGCAATGAACTCCGGCTTTAAGGCATCGGAGAATAATGGAATCTTTTGTTTGGGAGATTTATTTGAAGGGAAGGTCATGATGTCATTTAGTCAACTAAGTCAGAAATATGGATTGTCTATTAGGGACCTCTTCCATTACTTTCAGATAAGGGATTATATACAGAGGGGGACCACGCTCCTGGTTCACCTTACAAATCAGGTAGGGAAAAGAGTGCTCGCATGCACGGCACTCTTTCGGTTAGTACTTTGTATCATTTACAGAAAGAGTGTGCCTCAGGAGATATGGAGAGACTCTGTGGTACTTAGAATTGGGAACTAGGAAAGGATATTTCATTGGAAACATGGAAAGATGTAAAGAAAATCTCAATATATACCAAAGCGCAGGTCATGCAATTGAAGATTTTACACAGGGCTCATATGGCACTAGAGAGGCTAGCTAAGTTCAAGAGAGGAGCGTCTCCAGGGTGTCCCAAAAGTAAAATTAGTATAGGCCCTCTTACTCCCTGTTTTTGGTCATGTTACAAGATCCGGAGATACCGGAGTGCCATAGTAAGGGAGCTGAAGGAAATCCTTGGAATTGAAGTCAAGGTGGCTCCGGTATTTCTTCTCCTGGGCTTGCCAAACTTGCCCCCTGTGGGGGAACACAGAGAGAGGTTGTGTAACATTCTTATGCAATGAAGAACATTCTAGTGAATTGGACATCAGAAAATTCCGCAGGTTTTATGGGGTGGAGCAAGCTGGTGATGGAGCATCTCCCCCATTTGTATACCTTACAAAACAGAGCAGTTTCATAAGATGTGGCAGCCTTTTCTAAATTATGTAGATGTAGCCTCATCGGCAATATTAACCAGGGCTGTGGTATAGCTGTGGGAGTCGAATTGGGTGGCCCTTGGGGCCCTGGGAAGGGTAAGCTGGGAAAATATGGGTTCAATGACTGGTGCTCCCAAGGATGGGAGCTTCAGAGGAGGTGCGGTGAGTGAAATAGAATAAAGTAATGTGATGTCATTTAATTTAATTTAACTTGAATTCAACTTAATTTAACTTTTATTTAATTTGATTGTAGTTTAGTTAAGTAGATATTTTTGTTCTGGTAAAATAATAGATGGTTTATTATTAATAGTATTGTGATATGACAGTGTTTTACTACCTCTATACTTTTGTATTCTGGTATTTTTTCATACATAATTGCTTTTGTAAAAGATTTTAAAAAGTTTTTAATAAAAATAATTTAAAAAAGCAAAGTGAAGATCATGCTTCTTTAGAAACTAAGTGGAGGTGAAGGTAAGGTGACATTTTCTTTTTCTGACACCAAACGTAGGACGACACAAATCCCTAGAAATTAAACTGAATGTCCAGGTATGGCATGGGAGTGCAAATAACATTTGAAACATTTCATTGAGAAGGCATTAAATACAACACATTTCTCTTGTTGGATTAATAATTGCAGAAACTAATTAATTCACAATGGACTTCCAAACTTCTCAGTTTTGGAGTTGAATTCCAAAGTGAAGCACCTCTCCACTATTTGGATTTGTGAATGGATGAAACCCAAACCCAAACACTAGCCAGGTTATCAGAGACAATTTTTCAGAACAATGGAAATGCAGAAATGTTAGTTACATGGCAGAAACCAGGTCTGATCAGAGACATGTAATGGGACAGACTCCTGAGAACAGCAGGTGGAGAGAAAGAAGAAGAGTTCTGGGTCCACAGGAAAACAAAAGCAGCTCTAAAATTCACCAGGAGGCAGCAAATTGGGGCTAGCCTTTATCTATTGATTTGAGGAACCAAATCAGGAGTTCAACTGACTTTGACTGTACTTTGGAATGACGGCAGGGACTATTATAACCAGTAAATCACAGTGAATTGGGTGGCATTGTGGCTCAGTGGTTAGCACTACTGTCTCATGGGACCTGGGTTCAATCCCTACCTTGGACAATTGTCTGTGTGGAGTTTGCACATTCTCTCTGTGTCTGTGTGAGTTTCCTCTCACAATCCAAAGATGTGCAGGCCAGGTGAATTGGCCATGCTAAATTTTCCATAGTGTTAGGTGCATTAGTCAGGGTGCAAGGAGTCTGGGTGGGTTGCTCATCAGAGGGTCAGTATGGACTTGTTGGGCTGAAGGGCCTGTTTCCATACTGTAGGATATCTAATCTAATCAAAATACCCAACTTCATAAATCTCCAACATTTATTTTCACATTGGATCAAAAATGGAATCCAGTGAGAATATTTGAAGAAAGCCAGAGTAAGAGTGAACGTTTGGACTTTTAAGACCTAAAACCATGCCAACTCTTTTGTAATCAACATTTCTGTGTGTGTCTGTGTGCATGTGTCTATGCATGTCTATGTGAATGGTTCCTGTTGTGAACATAGTTTGGGTGTTAAGTAATAAATATTTATCTGTTTTAAGACCCTTCAAGGAAATGTGTTGCTTACCTATTCTTGAAAGTTACAGCACTCAGGGATTAAAACACTTATTTTTAAAACAAATCTACAGTATTTTTGGGTAGTTAAAAGCTTGAAAACTATGAGGGCATGGGTCGAGTAGGGTCAGGTGGGAATAGTGGGCCCATCTCTCCTCATGTATAACTATATTGTTTTTCTTCTGCCAATCACCATAAATCAGTTCTCTCATTAAATATGCCAGTTGGAATATTTAATCTTGAATGCCTCTGTCAAATTTTTTCTCAATGTTATCTGCTCTAAGGAGAACAGCTCCAGCCTCTCCAATCTATCAACATAACTGAGGTGCCTCATCTTTGGAACAATTCCTCGTATGATTTTCTGCCCCTTCTGTAAATTTTCCTCTTATCCCTTCTACAGCCCTTTAAGATAGTGCCGGAGTGTGGCAATACTTTGCGAGCTGTCCCTTGCAAATCATCTCCTTGCATATATTATAATTGCTCCATTCTCTTAAATCTCAATTTTAAGTCTGTCAGAATTAATAACAATGTTCTCTTCTTTCTCTGCACCTTCTCTGTAGCTATGACACTATATTGTACAGCGCTGAAAATGTGTTGCTGGAAAAGCGCAGCAGGTCAGGCAGCATCCAGGGAACAGGAGAATCAACGTTTCGGGCATAAGCCCTTCTTCAGGAATGGCTTATGCCCGAAACGTCGATTCTCCTGTTCCCTGGATGCTGCCTGACCTGCTGCGCTTTTCCAGCAACACATTTTCAGCTCTGATCTCCAGCATCTGCAGACCTCACTTTCTCCTCACTATATTGTACATTCTGTTATATTAGCACAATGTATTTATAGCAAGTATGATTTGTCTGGATAGTATACAATACAATACTTTTAATTGTCCATGTGACAATAATAAATCAAATCAAAGTGTAGAAGATAAAAAGTTGGCACTTGGATGCTGGATTGGATTGCTGGATTGCAATGAAGTGATGCCAACAGCATGGGTTCACTTCCTGGGCCAGAGAATTATAGGAGTGAGCAACTCTCCACGGCAGCTGCCAACATAGCCAGGTGATCACATGAGTTGTTGTGCTGCTGCCTCTTCTGGGCAATGGGGGCCATTGCCTCCCACATACCTGTCTGCCATTCCTGTTTTTGCCTGTGCATTCACGTGAAGTCCCTCTTTGTCAACACCACTCTCCTGCCTGGGGGCTGAGCAGGGACCTGGTCTCTGGTTGTCCACAATGCCCGTGGCCTAGGGAGTTTCTTCCTTGGCCATCTGCTGAAGTGGCTCACTAGATTTTGGCCACAATTTCTGAGATTAACATTCTAATTGAAGTGCCAGCATCTGAGCTATTGGAGATGTAAGGAAGCATTCATTCTCAGATTGAGGAGTTGCCTTCTGGAGAAACTGGGAGGTTTCATTCTGACAGTAGTGGAGATTCTAACGATACCTGCAAGAGAAACGAGAGAAGACATCATAGCCTATGGTTTGAAGTGAAAGACACTGACAACAGCATTAATGTGAGATTTGTAATGGAATGAAGAATGGTACTTACACAAGTTGTGGGACATGGATATTTTGGCATCCCTTCAGAAGAGGTCCAGGTTTTTGCCTTTGATACTAAGGTTCTCACCACATGTGGGATGAGGATCCCAATATCAGGTAATATAAGCTTCACCCATTTAGGCTCTTGCTGCCCTCTTTTGGGCTATCCTCTCTTCTAATAAGTAAAAGAAGGAACTGAGAGAGATGAAAGCAAGTGGCACATCTGTTAGTCATGGTGCAGGTGAGCAAAAGGTGGTAGAGTATTCCACAGGAGTGAAGAGGCAGTGCAGGGTTGTGGTGTGGAGGTTGGCAGACAGGGAAGTTGGTGAGAAAGCTTAAGGGAAGAGATTATAAACAGAACTGAGAGTGGGGTTGAACATGAGCTTTGGTGGAAGGTAAGTACAGTAGCAGAGATAGAGTGAGTGTGAGGTGGCAGAGAGAACAGTATAAAAGCACATGAAATAGGATCTAGAGTAGGCCATTTAGTACCTCATGCGTATCCCACTATTCTATAAAATCTTGACCGATCTGCCTTAGGCCTCAACTGTTCTTTCATGCCAGCTCATTATAGCCCTCAAATTCTCGATATTTCAAAAATGTATCTAATTCCTCCTTCAATACTTTCAGTAATCTAGCCTTCATAGATCTCTGAGGTAGAGCATTCCAGGTATTCTCTACTCTCTGGGAGAAGAAATTCCTTTGCATCTCAGTTTTAAATGAGTATCTCCATATTCTATTACTCTGTTCCTAATCTGAGATTCCTCCATCAGTGGGAACATCCACATCCACCCTGTCAAGCCAGCTCAAACTTTTGGATGTTTCAACAATATCATTCCTCATCCTTCTAAACTCTAATGAATAAAGAACTATTTTTGATAAATCAACTCTTAACTCCAGAAATCTACCTGCTGAATCTCTTTTGAACTCCATCCCATGCCAGTATATCATTTTTGAAATACACAGACCAAAATTCTATACTGTACTCCAGATGCAAATACTAACATCCTGTACAATTGTGGTAAGACTTTCATGTGTTTAAACTCCAACCCGCTAGCAATAAAAACAGTGTCCATTTGCTTTTTTAATTTCTTGCTGCATATACATGTTAACTTTTTGTGTTTCATACACAAGGATACCCAAATCCTTCTGCATTGAACTTTTTGGCATCTCTGTTCATTTAGATAATAGTCTGCCCTTTGACTCTTCCTACCAAAGTACATGAGTTTACATTTCATAATCCCTTTAAAATCCTTCGGTGGAAGCCATCAGCTCCTGGTGACTTGTCTACTTCAGTCACATTATTTTGTCAAATCCCTTCCGATAGAAACTGCTACATCTTCATTTCCATTGCCATAGATATACAGCACGGAAACAACTCAGTCCAACCCTGACCAGATATCCCGACTTAATCTAGTCCCATTTGCCAGCACTTGGCACATATCCTCCAAACCCTTCCTATTCATATACCCATCCAGATGCATTTTAAATGATGTAATTGTACCAACCTCCACCATTTCCTCTGGCAGGTCATTCCACACATGCACCACCCTCTGCATGAGGACGTTACCCATTAGGTCCCTTTTAAATCTTTCCCTCTCACCCTAAACCTATGCCCTCTAGTTTTGGACTTCTGCACCCCAAGGAATAGACCTTGTCTATTTATCCTGTCCATGCCCCTCATGATTTTATAAATCTCTATAAGGTCACCCCTCAGCCTCTGACAGTCCAGGGAAAACAGCCCCAGCCTATTCAGCCTCTCCCTATAGCTTAAATCCTCTAACCTTGGCAACATGCGTAAATCTTTTCTGAACGCTTCCAAGTTTCACAACGTCCTTCCTAAAGGAGGCAGACCAGAAATGCACACAATATTCCAACAGTGGCCTAACCAATGTTCTGTACAGCCACAACATGACCTCCCAACTCCTGCACTCAGTACTCTGACCAATAAAGGAAAGCATACCAAACGCCTTCTTCACTATCCTATCTACCTGAGATTCCACTTTCAAGGAGCTATGAACCTGCATTCCAAGGTTTTTTTGTTCAGCACCACTCCCCAGGATCTTTACCATTAAGTGAATAAGTTCTGCTCTGACTTGCTTTTCCAAAATGCGGCATTTCACGTTTACCTAAATGAAACTCCATCTGTCACTCCTTGGGCCATTAGCCCATCTGATCAAGAACCCAGGGAAATCTGAGGTAACCTTCTTCACTGTCTAATTTTGGTGTCATCTTCAAACTCATTAACTATACCTCCTATGCTCACATCCAAATCATTTGTATAAATGATGAAAGGCAGTGGACCCAGCACCGATCATTGTGACACACCACAGGTCACAGGCCGACAATCTGAAAGGCAACCCTCCACCATCACACTCTGTTTTCTATCTTCGAGCCAGTTCTGTATCCAAATGGCTAGGTCTCTCTGTATTCCAACCTTGCCAACCAGTCTACCACGAGTCGCCTTGTCAAAAGCTTTACTGAATTACACGCAGATCATGTCCATCACTCTGCCCTCATCAATCCTCTTTGTTACTTCTTGAAAAACTCAATCAAGTTTGTGAGACATGATTTCCCACACACAAAGCCATGCTGACTGTCCCTAATCAGTCCTTGCCTTTCCAAATGCATGTAAATCCTGTCCCTCAGGATTCCTTCCAATAACTTATCCACCACTGATGTCAGGCTCACTGGTCTATGATTCCCTGGCTTGTCCTTACCACCTTTCTCAAATAGTGACACCGTGTCAGCCAACCTCCAGTCTTCTGGCACCTCACCTGTGTCTATCAATGATACAAATACCTCAGCAAGGGGCCCAGCAATCACATCCCTAGCTTTCCACAGAGTTTGAGGGTACACCTGATCAGGTCCAGGGGATTTATCCACCTTTATGCATTTTATGTCCACATTCAAGATTCTCCACATTTTATATTTTCCATGTCCTTCTCCACAGTAAACACTGATGCAAAATACTGGATAGTGAGCTGCCTTTTTGAACTGCAACATTCCACTTGCTGTGGATTGACCTTTAGGGACGGAATTCCAGGATACTGAGCCAGGGAAATAAAGGAACAGCAATGTATTTCCAAGACAGGATGGTGAGTGGCTTGGAGGGCAATTCACAGGTGGTGATGTTCACATATATCGACTGCCCTTGACATTCTAAATAGAAGGGGTCGTGAGTTTGGAAGGTGCTGTTTAAGGATCTAATAATTTCTGCAGTGCATCGTATAGATTGTATACATTGCTGCTACTGAGCAGTGGTTGTGAAAAGAATGGATGTTCGTAGATGTAGCACCAATCAAGTGGGCTGCTTTGTTCTGCGTGGTGTCAAGCTTCCTGAGTGTTGTTGACACTGTACTTATCCAGGCAGGTGGTTAATAGTCCATCACATGCCTGACTTGTGTCTGGTAGCTGATGGATAAACTTCGGTGAGCCAGGAGATGAGTTACTAGTCACAGTATTCCTCACCTCTGACTTGCTCTTGTAGCCACTATGGTTATGTGGTGAGTCCACTTGACTTTTTTGCCAATGGTAACCCCCAGGACATTGATAGTGGGTGATTTAGTGATGGTAACATCATTGAATGACAAGGTGTGGTGGTTAGATCGTCTCTTACAGGAGATTGTCATTTATGTGGTATGAATATTATTCGCCACTTGTCAGCTCAGGCCTGGATATCGTCCAGATCTTGTTGCATTTGAATGTGGAGTGCTTTTATTGTCTGAAGAATCATGAATTATGTTGAACATTATGCACTCATTGGTGAACATCCTCACTTCTGACCTTAAGATGGAAGAAAAGTCATTGATGGCGTAACATTTTGTCCAGATAAATGTACCCTTAATACAGTATATTAGAATTGAGTTACTGTGGCCTATTACAAAGTAAGTTAGTGAGTATAGTTTTATTTTACCTGTATACACTGGTTCCACCTCACAGCTGCTCTATCTCTGTCTCTCATATTTGGCTTTAGCCTCTCTTTTAATACTCACCACTTTCTTTTACTCTTCACTTTTCCCCTTTTCTCTTTCTGCCTATCCATCATTTTCTCTTATTTTGAGAGGATAATCCAACATCATTTGATGACATGTCAGGGAAGCCTAACAGGCGTATCATAAATGTATCATTGGAACCTCTACTGAAGCATCATGTACTACCATTGTTAGTCATAACAATCTCTCAGACTTTCCAAAACCATTTCCAATTGCAATAGGGCACTTGAATCAGTTATACAACGATCAATGGGAGTTTGATTTTAAAGATCAAATTTGGAGTCATTTCCTTCAATGTTTCACAGCTACGAAGGAATTTCACAGCTCATGGAAACATCTATAAAAGGCAATTGGAACTGATTGATCTGCTGTGGATATAAAGGAACCAATGTTTTATATTTCTTCTCTCTAAATATCAACCTTTGAAGTATTTGAAATGGTGAACCTTTACACATAAGAAAAATGTTGTTTATTCCCTAGCATAACAGTCTAAATGCAGCCAATAACATAAGGATCATTAACGCATTCAGAAATCACTATCTTCATAGTAAAATGATTGAAGCCATTGATTAACACGGTGATGATGCTGTTATTTACTAGGCTTGTTAACTTAATAAATTCAGTATACCTGTCTATTACTCCATGTGGGGTGGGGGTAGATTTGTAGATACACATTTCAAACTGATTTTATTAGGTTATATATATGACCATAGTGAAGACAACATTGCTTCACCTCTTATGTCGACTGGTGTGGCACTGAATTCAAAATGACTTTGAACCTGGACATGCTAGGATTTACAGTCAGCTGATTAAACCAGACGTGAGGAATGAAATACAATCAGAAAATCACAGCAATGTAAGTGACAATAAAATAGCTGTCATGTCAACTGTGTTCTCTGTCTTCGAAGTGGGGAAATAACGTCCTGATGAACTTGTGTGCATTTACTATTCAGATAGTTTGGTTCTTTGCTTCCAGTACTGCATTTTAACTAATGCATTTGTGTTGCTTGCTTGCGTTTTAGCTCTTCACTGCTTTGAGAATGCATGCTGCTCTGACCTATCTGGTGTAGTGCATCAAAGTATTGTGGACCCAATTCGATGCTGTTCTTTAGCTGAAGACTGTTCTCACTATGAGATGATTAAAATGAGGCAATAATCAGAAATAGAGCATCTACAATTCTCACAACTGCAAGAAATTACTTTTGATTACAGAAGCTCCCAGCAGGTCAGCTTCAATCATTTGACATAGTTTAATAATTGCCACTCTGGAGACTTTCAAAATCTTCAAACACTTATCCCAGTTATGACATTGCAACCATGTCAGTACAAATTGATATCCAAACCACAAGAGTATGAGGCGCAGTCTCAATGTCAGTATAAGATGTCATCCTAACCATATCAGTACAAGCTGACATCCGAACCATATCAGTACAAGATGTCATCTTAACAATGTCAGTACAAACTGGCATCTTATCTATGTCACTACAAACTGCCATCCTAACCATAGCAGTATAAGTTGGCACACTTAACTGCATCAGTACAAACTGCTATCCTAACCATGTCAGTACAAGCTGTCATCCTATGACAGTACAAGCTGGTATACCTACCATGGCAGTATAAGCTATTATGAAATGCCAATTAAGCTAATTAATGTAGGGTGGATCCAATTGAAGTGTAATTCCTCTTGCTTAGGATGAAAATTGCTCTAGTTCAAAGCATGCAGTAATAGTCTCTTCAGTAACAACACCAACCAGCATTTTGCATCCATCGTAACAATTTAAAATAATAATTGGAATTACCAGGAATTGAGAACATTTTTCAACTATCTTCTCAATGAAAGATTATAGCACTAATTTTCAAACATTGCATTCTCGATGGAAACTTTGCCAATCAAATGGGCACATTGGAAATTCTGGTACAACTATGATTGATTTTCTGATAAATTACTGAGCTTTATAACAATAGTCAATGCCGGATAGTGTGGATTAAAATTGATCCACACAGCTAAAAAGATGTTCTCATTGTCAGAAACAATGTACTATTAAGAGTCGCAATGTCATCTGCACATCTGTCTTTATCCTTATCCCCTGTTTATTTAACTGAGCGACCAAATCCATCAGTCACACACAATGATAAAACTTGCTGCAAAATCTTACCAAAACTACTTCCC
This sequence comes from Chiloscyllium plagiosum, assembly GCF_037043375.1. Lineage (NCBI taxonomy): Eukaryota > Metazoa > Chordata > Chondrichthyes > Orectolobiformes > Hemiscylliidae > Chiloscyllium > Chiloscyllium plagiosum. The sequence goes on from NW_028270140.1 coordinate 94,401,782, forward strand.
AGAATAACAATTTCTGCAGTGCAAAACTATTTTAAATTTCTAATCACTCTGAACTTCTTTTCAATGTAACTTTATCTGCTTGACAGCATGCAAAACATGATCTTTGCTATATAATTTACTTAGCTCCTACTTTGATGGTAAAGGGTGAAGAGTTGTTTAGTGTTGCATGAAGGAACCATCACTTGAAGGCAAGTATCTCAGCATTTCCTGGAATGTCTAGTGAAAAGATACTCAGATTACAACAGTATTTCAATGCAACTTCAAGAAATGAAGGTATGGGATAATGGCTTTTAGTTTATAGTTTTCTGACAGTTAATGAACAGAAAAATACAAGGAGTAGGAGTGGATATTATGCCCTTTTTAAGTCCTTTCCCATCTCTGGCAGTTTTTACAGCCTCTTTTTCAATGATTGAACAATTTCTTATATGAAGTAGCAGATGCAAAGTAAGGATGGTCTTATACTTGTGAGTATTCTGGCATGGTTGCCATTCATTGTACTTTTTCCACAATATGAAAACAATGAGGGTTTCAGTTATTAAGATGAACTAAAACATCACCCAGATATCTGCATGAGGAAGTAATACTTGTGAGCACATGTACATGGAGCATTCAGCAACATTAGTTGAAAGGATTCCTTTGGGCTGAATACTTTTGAGAATGTTAGAGATTTTAAAAAGACACAAGAGGCAGGTCGTTTACACAGTATGAAATTTCACGTATGAAATGAACTTCCTAGGAAGTGGTGGATCTGGGCACAATTACAATGTCTAAAAGACATTTGGGTAAGTACATGAATAGAAAAGGTTTGGAGGGATATGGACCCGGAGCAGGCAGGTGGGGCTAGTTTAGTTTGGGGTTATGTTTGGCATGGACTGGTTAGACTGAAAGGTCTGTTTTCATGCGGTATGACTCTATGGAGAAATGTTTCCAGATGAGTGCTATGAGTGTAAAGACTTCTTCACTCTTTCATGTATAGGAATATTTTGCTTTGATATACGTTAAGGGGAAAGCAATAGCACAGAGGTAAAATCACTGGACTAATACTCCAGAACACATGTTATTGAAATGCAAATCCAGAATTAAAATCTAGCCTAATGGTGACCATGAAACCATTGTTCTTGTTGTAAAAACCCATCTGGTTCATAAATATCCCTCAGGGAAAGAAATCTGTTGTTCTTACTCAACTCTTAAATCCACAATGATGTAATTGGTTCTTAACTCTTCTATGGGCAACAAATGCTGGTCTAGCCTTTGATGTGAACATCCCATGAATAATAAAGAAAGACCCGTGAGGAGTGAGTAATTTTACATACCAAATTGAGACCATAGCTGGAAAATTATGTGCAGTTTTACACTCCCTACCCAAAAAGATATATTTGCCATACAGGGAGTACAGCAGAGATTTACTGGGCTGATAATGGGGATGGCAGGATTCACCTATGAGGAGAGGTTTGTTTGACTCGGCCTGTGCTTACTAAAGTCAAAAAGTGTTTCTCTGGAAAAGCACAGCAGGTTAGGCAACATCCGAGCAGCACGACAGTTGATGTTTTGGGCATAAGCCCTTCATTAGGATTCATTAGCGTTCAGAAGAGCGAATGGAGATCTATTGAAATGTGTAAATTTCTAACAGGGCTAAACAGGCTGGATGCAGGGATGATGTTTCCCCTGAGGAGAAAGTGAGGTCTGCAGATGCTGGAGATCAGAGCTGAAAATGTGTTGCTGGAAAAGCGCAGCAGGTCAGGCAGCATCCAGGGAACAGGAGAATCAACGGCTTTTCCAGCAACACATTTTCAGCTCTGATGTTTCCCCTGGTTGAGGTGTCTGTAACCAGAATTCAGTCTCAGGATGCAAGGTAGGCTATTTAGCATAGAGATAGGAAACATTTCTTCATTCAGAGGGTGGTCAATCTGTGGAAAAAAATCATAGACGCCGAGTCACTGGATATGCTCAAGATATGTTCATGAATTCATTTTTAAACATTAAAGTTATCAAGGAATACAGGGAGAAAGTAGGAATTAAGATAAATGATCAGGCCTGAACATACTGAATGGTGGAGCAGACTCCAAGAGTTGAATAGCCTGCTCCTGCTATTCATTTCTATATTACAAACACAATTTATTTTATCATCAAGTTATTCCAATCTTTTATATAGGACCTTATCAGCTTGAAAATCCAAATACACCAGATCCACTGGCTATTCCCTTATCTATTCTACCAGTTACATCCTAAAAACTCCAGTAGATTTGCTAAGTATGGTTTGCCTTTCAAAAAACCACGCTGGCTTTGTCCAATCACATTTGTGACCAAAGAGGTTAAGTACCAAGCTGTAATTCATTCCAACAAATGCCAAAGGTCAGGGGTAAAAGTGAGAGAAATTCCTGTCAGCCATGTGAGGGAAAGAAACTGAAGCATTTTTTTAAAGCTATTCACTGTATGAAGGCATGGCTGGCCAGACCATTCATTGTTCATCCCTAGTTGCCCTTGAGAAGATGTAATGAGCTGCCTGTTGAACTGCTGTAATCCATGCACTAGGTCAATCCACTAGTAAAGGAGTTCCAGGATATTGACCAAGAGATAGTGAAGGAATGGTGATGTATTTCCAAATCAGGATGGTCAGTGGCTTGGAGGGCAACTTGCAGATGGCAGCATTTCCATATATCTGCTGTCCATGTCCTTCTAGATGTAAGTGGTTGTGGGTTTGGAAGACACTGTATCGGGAGCTTTGGTGGATTTCTGCAGTACATCTTTTGCTACACATTGATGTGACTGTGTGGAAAGAATGAATATTTGTGGTTGCGGTGCCAATCAGGAGTTGCTTTGTCATGGATGATAACAAGTTTTCTGAATGCTGTTGGCACTGTACTCACCCAGGCAAGTGGGGAGGATTCCATCACACTCCTGATTTGTGCCTTGTCAATGTCGACAGGATTTTGGGAAGTCAGAATGTGAGTTACATTTTGCAAGATTCCTAGTCTCTAATGTGCTCTTATAGCCATTGTATTTATAAGGCAATTCCAGTTCAATTTCTGGTCAACTATAAACACCAGGAGATTGAGAGTGGGGGAATTAAGTGATGGTAATGCCATCAAGTGCCAAGGAATAATGGTTAGATTCTTTCATGTTAGTTGTAGGGGGTTCTATAATTAGGGGAATAGAGAGCGTCCTTTGTAAGTAGGCTTGAGAATCCCACATGGCATGTTGCCTATCTGGTGCCAGGGTGAGGGACATCTCTTATCAGCTTGAAAGGATATTGGAGAAGAAGGGGGAGGATTCAGCTGTTGTGGTCCATGTCAGGCCAAACAACATAGGCAAGACTAGGAAAGAGGACTTGTTTAGGGATTATCAAGAACTAGGAACTAAATTAAAGAACAGGTCCTCAAGTGTTATAATCTCTGGAGGACTACACGAGCCATGTGCAAATTGGTATAGGGACACGAGACTGAGGAAAGTAAACACGTGGTTAAAAGAATGGTGCGGGAAACAGGAGTTCCTTTTCATGGGACATTGCATCAGTTGGAACAGGAGGGATCTATGCCATTGGGATTGTCTCCACCTGAACTGAGCTGGGATCAATGTTCCAGTGAAATGGGTAAATAGGGTAGTCAACAGGACTTTAAACTAGAAATTGGGGAGGGAAGGTAAGGGTAAAACTCCAAGAAGGAAAATGGCCAATGGGAATCAAAGCTGCAGGTTAACTTCTGTGGAGTGGATTCAACTGCATGGTAAAGTATGAAAAGAGTGAAAAGAGAGGAGAACTGGGAAGAGATTTGTAAAGCCTCCAGAACACAAAATAGGACAGAGTCTTTGGAAAGAGTGAGGAATCAAACTTCAAGCACACCAGATAAAGAGATGACAATGTGAAGAAGCATGGTCAATATAGGACTGAAGGTGTTGTAGCTGAATACATGTAGTACATGAAATAAGGTAAGGGAGCTTCTGGGTCAGATTGAAAGTGATAGGTATGATGTGGTGGGCATCATGGAGATGTGGCTGCAAGGGGATCAGGACTGGGAACTAAATATCCTATTGAAAAGGCAGACAGGTGGGCAGAGAAGGTGGGGTTGCTTTGTTAGCAAGAAATGAAATTAAATCAATAGCAAGAAATGATGTAGGGTCAGATGATACAGAATCTGTGTGGGTAAGGTTGAGGAACCGCAAAGATAAAAAAACATAATGAGAGTTATGGACAAGCCTCCAAACAGAAGTCAGGATGTGGGACACTTGATACACCAGGAGGTAGAAAAGACATGTAAGGAAGGCAAGGTTACGGTGATCATGGGGGATTTCAATATGCAGGTGGAGTGGGAAAATCAGGTTGGTAGTGGATTACAAGAAAAGGTGTGTCTATGAAATGGCTTTTTGGAGCAGCTTGTGGTGGAGCCCACTAGAGAACAGTCAATACTGGATTCAGTATTGTGCAATGAAGCAGACTTGATAAGGGAGCTTAAAGTGAAGACATCCTTAGGAGTAAGTGACTATAATATGGTAGAATTTAATCTGCAATTTGAGAGGGAGGAGCTGGAATCAGGTGTAATGATATTATAATTGAATAAAGGCAACTACAGAGGCTTGAGGGAGAAGCTAACCAGAATTTACTGGGAGAGGGGCCTAGCAGGGAAGGCAGTGCAATAGCAATGGTAGGAGTTTCTGAGAGTAATTTGGGAAATTCTGCAAAAATTCATTCCTAAGAATAAGAAGCATACTAAAGGGAGGATGGAGCAACTATGGCAAGGGGCAATAGGAAGCCAGAGGATTGGGAAGTTGAGAAAGACCAACAGAGGGCAGCAAAAAATGAAATAAGGAGGGAGCAGGTTAAATGTGAAGGCAAGCTAGCCAGTAATATAAAAGAAGATTGCAAGAGTTCTTTAGATATACAAAGGACAAAAGAGAGGCAAAAGTGGACAATAGGCAAATGGTCAATGATGTTGGAGAAGTAGGAATGGGGAACAAAGAAATGGCGGAGGAACTGAACAAATACTTTGTGTCAGTCTTCATGGTGAAAGACATGAGTAAAATCCCAAAAATTCAACAGAGTTAGGGGGGCAGAGGTCAGTATGATGGTCAGCATCAAGAAGAAGGTTTAGAAAAACTGAAAGGACTGAAAGTGGATAAATCATCTGGACCAGATGGACTACACCGCAGAGTTCTAAAGGAAATAGCTGAAGAGATAGTAAAGGCGTTAGTGATGATCTTTCAGGAATCGTTGGAGACAGAGGGAGTCACAGAGGACTGGAAAATCACTAATGTATCCCTACTCTGTTTAAGAAGGAAGTAAGGCAAAAGACAGGAAATTATAAGTCGATTAGCCTGTCTATGAAATGGCTTTTTGGAGCAGCTTGTGGTGGAGCCCACTAGAGAACAGTCAATACTGGATTCAGTATTGTGCAATGAAGCAGACTTGATAAGGGAGCTTAAAGTGAAGAAACCCTTAGGAGTAAGTGACTATAATATGGTAGAATTTAATCTGCAATTTGAGAGGGAGGAGCTGGAATCAGGTGTAAGATCTCAGCCATTGGTAAGATTTTGGAGTCCATTGTGAAGGATGAGCTTTCTGAATACTTGCAATTGCATGGTAAAACAGGCAAAGTCAGCATGGTTTCACCAAGGGGAGGTCATGTCTGACAAATCTGTTAGAATGTTTTGCGGAGGTAACAAGCAGCTTGGACCAAGGAGAGCCAATGGATGTTATCTACTAAAACTTCCAGAAGGCCTTTGAAAGGTGCCACACAAGAGGCTGCTGAGTAAGGTAAGAGCCCATGGTGTTAGAGGGAAGGTACTAGTATGGATAGAAGATTTGGCAGAAAGCAGAGAATGGGGATAAAAGGGTCTTTTTCAGGATGGCAGATGGTGACTATTGGTGCACCACAAGGTTCAGTTTTGGGACCATAACTTTTCACTTTATACATTGCAGGGGTTGATTGGAGTAGATTGGAGTCTGAGTTATAGGGAGAGGTTGGACAAGATAGGATTTTTTTTCTTCAGAGCATAGGAGAATGAAGGGGGCGTTATAGATGTGTATGAGATCATGAGAGACATAGATAGAGTGAATGGACTCAGTCTTTTGTCCCGGGTTGGGGAATCGAGACTAGAGGGCACCAGTTTAAGGTTAGAGGGGAAAGAATAAAAGGGAACCTGAGGGACAACTTTTTTACATGGAGGTGGTACGCATTTGGAATGAGCTGCCAGTGGAAGTGCTTGAGTTGGATACATTGCCAACATTTAAAAGGCATTTGCACAAAAACATGGATAGGAAAGGTTTAGAAGGATTATGGGCCAAGAGCAGGGAAATGGGGTTAGCATGGATGGACATTTTAGTCGACATGGACCTGTTTGGGTCAAAGAGCCTATCTCTGTGCTGTATGACTCTATGACTCTATTAATGATCTGGATGAAGGAGCTGAGGGCATTCTGGTTAAGTTTGCAGATGATACAAAGATAGGTGGAGGGACAGGTAACATTGAGGAGGCAGGGAGGCTGCAGAAAGATTTAGACAAGTTAGGAGAGTGGGCAAAGAAGTGGCAGACGGAATACAATGTGGGAAAGTGTGAAGTCATGCACTTTAGTCATGCACCTTAGGCACAAAATTCAGAAATATGAATACAAAGGGACTTGGGAGTCCTGGTCCTAGATTCAAGGTAAATTTGCAGGTTGAGTCGATAGTTTGGGAAGGCAAATAAAATGTAGGCATTTATTTCAAGAGGACTAGAATATAAAAGCATGGATGCACTTCGGAGACTTTATAAAATTCTGGTCAGACTACATTTCGAATACAGTGAGCAATTTTGGGCCATACGTCAGGAAAGATGTATGGACCTTGAAGCAGTTCCAGAGGAGGTTCACGAGAATGACCCCAGGAATGAAAGGCCTAATAGATGAGGACCGTTTGAGGACTCTGGATCTATACTTGATGGACCTTAGAAGGATAAGGGGGGGATCTATTTGAAACTTACAGAATACTGAGTGGCCTGGACAGAGTGGACATTGTGAAAATGTTTCCATTGGCAGGAGAGATGAGGACCCTAGAACACAGCCTTAGAGTAAAGGGAAGACCCTTTAGAACATAGGTAAGGAGAAACCTTTTCAGCCAGAGAGTGGTGAATCTGTGGAATTCATTGCCACAGAAAACTGTGGAGACCAGTTCATTGAGTATATTTAAGACAGAGATAGATAGGTTCTTGATTATCAAGGAGCGATCAAAGGTTATGGGGGAAAGCAGGAGAATTGGGTTGAGTAACTTATCAGCCATGATTGAATAGCTGAGCAAACACGATGGGCCGAATGGACTAATTTCTGCTCCTATGTCTTATGGTCTAATAGATGATCACTTCCTGATACTTGTGTGATGTGAATATTCTGTGTCACTTTTCAGTCCAAACTCGGATATTGTTGTGAAGGATGGTTGGGCCTAAGAGACAACGCTGAGGAACTCATGCAGAGATGTCCAGTAGCTGAGATGACCAACCTTCAATAACTACAACAATCTTCCTATGTGTCAGGTATACCTCTAACCAGTGGAAAGTTTGCCCCCTGATATCCATTGACTCCAGTTTTGCTAGAGGTCTTTGATGCCACATGCAGTCTAGTGCAACCTTGATGTCAAAGGCTGTCACTCTTAACTCACCTCTGGGATTCAGTTCACTTGTCCATGTTTAAACCAATGCTGTCATGAGGTCAGGAGCTGAGTGGCCATGTTGGAACCCAAACTGGGCTTCACTGTGCAGGTTATTGCTGAGTGGGTGTTACTTGATAGCACTGTTGATGACACCTTCCATCACTTCACTGATAATTGAAAGGAGACTGTTTTAGATTAGATTAGATTACTTACAGTGTGGAAACAGGCCCTTCGGCCCAACAAGTCCACACCGACCCGCCGAAGCGTAACCCACCCATACCCCTACATTTACCCCTTTACCTAATACTACGGGCAATTTAGCATGGTCAATTCACCTGACTTGCAGATCTTTGGACTGTGGGAGGAAACCGGAGCCCCCGGAGGAAACCCACGCAGACACGGGGAGAATGTGCAAACTCCACACAGTCAGTCGCCTGAGTCGGGAATTGAACCCGGGTCTCTGGCGCTGCGAGGCAGCAGTGCTAACCACTGTGCCACCGTGCCGACTGGTGGGGCGGTAATTGATTAGATTGGATTTGTCCTACCTTTTATGTACAGGATATATCTGTCATTTTCCCTATTGTTCGCTAAGTGCCAGTGTTACAACTATACAGGAACAGCTAGGACTGGGGAATGGCAAGTTCTGGAGCACGGGTACTAATGCCTGAATATTGTCAGGGCCCCTAACTTTGCAGTATCCAGTGACTCTAGTCAATCATTCTGGCATTTCTGGCTGATGTTTGTTGCAATACTTCAGTCTTAATGTTTGGATTGATGTGTTGGCTTCCCCCATTATTGAGGATGGGGATATTTATGGACCCTCCTCTCTCACTCAATTGTTTAATTGTCCATGACCATTCAGGACTGGGTTTAGCAAAATGTGCACAGATCAGGTCCGAGCAATTGGTTGTGGAGTTGCTTAGCTTTGTCTATTACTTGCTGCTTATGGTGATGGGCATACAAGTCAATCTGTTTAGTAGCTTCACCAGGTTAACACCTCATTTTTAGTTAGGCCTGGTTCTGCTCCTGGCATGCTCTCCTGCACTCTCCATTGAACCGGGATTGATCCCCTGGTTTGATGGTAATAGTTGAGTGGGGGATATGCCAGGCCATGAGGTTGCAGATTGTGCTGAAGTACAATTCTGCTGCTATTGCTGACCTACAGTGCCTCATGGATGACTACTCTTTAGTTGCTGGATCTGTTCAAAGTCTGTCCCATTTCGCACAGTGATAGTGCCACACAACATGATGTAAGGACTTCTTATTGTGAAGAGGGGATTTTTGACTCCACAAGGACGGTGTAGTGGTTGCTCTTACCAATACTGTCATGAACAGATGCACCTGCAGCATCTGTAAGGATAACGTCAAATATGTTTTTCCCTCTTGTTGGTTCCTTCACCACCTGTTTCAGACTCAGTCTCGCAGTTATGTCCTTTAAGAGTCAATCAGCTCAGTCAGTAGTGGTGCTGCCAAGCCACTCTTAGTGGTAGATATTGATCATCTTTGACAGTCCCTTGTAGACAAGGATGACTTTCTTCCACTCTCAGAGTGAGTCCGTGGGGGCTATACAAACCAATGTGGCTACCTCAGGCTCAGCTACATTTGGGGCAGAGGGTGGTCATGGGAAAGGGTGGCCTGGACGTGATATGGCAACCTGCTCCTTTCGCTGTTTTGTCAGCTTTCTGCTTTTTCACGACGGCAAGTCTCGAGGTGCTCAATGCCATCCCAGATTGTCCTCCTCCACTTTGGACGGTCTTGGACTAGTGATTCCCAGATGTCGTTGGGACTGCCATACTTCGGCAGTGAGGCTTTGAAGGTATCCCTGACGCCCTTCCTCTGTCCACCTGGGGTTCACCTGCTGTTTTGAAGTTGGGAGTACAGCACCAGCTTGGGGGAGTCACGTGTTGGTCTTACAGATGATATGCCCTGCCCATCATAGCTGATCAAGGATGATCAGTGCCTCGATGCTAGGGATATTGGCCTAGTCGACGACACTGGTGATGGTGCCTCTTTCTTCCCAGTGGATTTGCAAAATCTTGCACAGGCAGCATCAGTGGTACTGTTTGGCACTACAAAGACAAAGAACCCATCAAACAACACTGGGGGGAGCACATCAGAGATCTTCTCAACCAGGGCTTTGTTGTTGATCCCACAGCATACAATGCACCATAAGCTCAAAATCACTCCAGCCCTGCACAAAATACAGAAGGCTGTTCACCAGCTTTTGGGCAGCATGGCGGCTCATTGGTTAGCACTCCTGCCTCACAGTGCCACAGACCTAGGTTGGATTCCAGCCTCGGCCGACTGTCTGTGTGGGATTTGCACATTCTCCCCGTGTCTGCATGGGTTTCCTGCGGGTGCTCCAGTTTCCTCCCATAATCCAAATATTTGCAGGTTAGGTGAATTGACCATCCTAAATTGCCCATAGTGTTCAGGGATGTATAGGTTATGTGCATTAGTCAGGGGAAATATAGAGTAATAGGGTAGGGTAATGGGTCTGGGTGGCTTACTCTTTGCCATGTTGGCATGGAATTGTTGGGCCAAATGGCCTGTTTCCACACTGTCGGGATTCTATGATTCAAAGCTTAAGAACGACAGGGCTGCTGGAGCAGACGGTATTCCGTGCTGAGGCATTGAAATGCAGAGGCAAAGAGCTCCTGCTGCAGTTACACACTCTTGCCTGCCTTATCTGGAAGGAAGAGAGCATCTGGATAGAGCTCCAAGATGCCACAGTCATGAGCATGTTCAAAAAAGGAAACAAGCCTAATTGTGGTAACTACAGGAGAATCTCTGTGATGTCAATTGTTGGAAAAGTCATCACCAAGGTACTCCTCAACCATTTCCTCCTTTGGCCAAGGAACACCTCCCAGATTTGCAGTGCAGCTTCCAACCATGGAGGGGCACAATGGCCTAATATGATTTTCAGTGCTTGACAGATGCAAGAGTGATGCCGAGAAAAGAGCCTACCACTGTACATGGCCTTTTTTGACTATACAAAGACATTAAAGCCCTCCGACACAGTGTACATTCTATACCTTTGTCACCTTTAGTACTTCCTCCAATGATTGTTTAATGTTGAGGAGTTCTCATTCAACAGCTGTGGGGCTTTGGTACCTCCTATTAACTCGGACTTTTCCTTGCCCATGTTTAACTGATACAATGCAACTTCATGAGGTCTGGACTCAACATCAAGGGCACCTAATGCAACTCCCTCTCAACTGTGTACCAATGTACCACCACCTCTACAGGGCGGCCCTGCCAGTGGGACATGACATATCCAGGGAAGGTGATGTTGGTGTCTGGGATATTGAATCATGCCTTATAGACAATCAGTATGACCGAGTTGTGAGACTGTTCTGTTGACTTTGATACTATGTTGGGAAGGAGGGCTTTGCAGAGTTGAAAGGGCCATGTTTTCTGATGTCATTTCTGGTGCCTTTTTCAACACCAAGCGATCTGTCTTGTTTCATTTCATTTTTCCTTCTCAGCAGTTGATAGAATCGTTTGTGAGTCTACCACATTGCTATGTGGCCACATCTCTTACAAACCAAGTTTGCCAGAAATTAAAGCCGTCTCTCTTTAATGCTTTGCTTGTCTCCTTTCCAAAGTTACTTAACTTCTCAGCAATCAGCAGTTCAGTCACAGCTCACATGACTGTTGAACCATTCCAAAAATCACATTTCCCTTCAAAATCTTGGAAAAAGCTTTTCAATCCAGAATGTCCAAACAGTCTCATATTCCAGTTCCTCATGATCCTTAAATGTAAATGTTTTTTCCAACATATTAATTGCTGATTATCAATTTGCTTTGTATTGCTTGACAGTCTGAATCATTCACATACAATTGCTTTAATCCTGATACATTAACTTCGGTGGACAATGATTAAATCATATCCACTTCGGTTCCTACTTATGCTGTTGAATATTTGCACTAATAATTTGCTGACACTATTTTACTGTACATTACTTCCTTCTCTTAGACACTATCTTCCTGCTTTACCTTCCAACTTTATAGATTTTGAACCCTTCTAGAAGTCAGTGAAGAGTTGCTTGGTGTGATGGTTTGGACACCAAATGAGAAATGTGAAGCACAAATGAGGTAAGTAATAAATATAGAACATTCTGGAAGTCCAGATGCAGTTGACCAAGAACACCGCAGCAGTCAGAACTGGGAGGTGAGCAACCTATATCTAACTTAACAAAGGCCCAGGATTTGTATCAGGTGGTAGTGATGAGAAGAAGAAGATAAAAGATTTGTCATTACACTTGGGATATACATTGTTAGTATGTAAAGTTAATCTGTAATTATTGAGCCACATCAATCTATTCTTTGTAATGACTGATACCAGTCAGATTGACTCAATGCTTGTGTTTGCCACTCTAACTAGCATCTTACAGGTGAGGACATCAATAACTGGGCAACTAAGGCCCAAAAAGATATTGAGACAGCTGTTGCAAAATTCTCTGGTAGCTGCTGATGTTGTCATCCAGTTGTAGTCTACCTATTCACATGTGGAAACAGAGTAAACTGCTTGTAGACAAGCGATACCCAATCAACATATGGCTGATGATACCCCAGAGGAATTTAATCAATGTGGTTCAGATGTGATGCAAACGAAGCCAATGTACAGATTTTCCTCTTGACTTTGGGACCCCAACATTAAGGGAAAAAGTGAGTCCCAGAGCTGGACTGGCCAGCAGGACAGGCTCAGCTATTTTATTCTGGCCCAGTGTCCAAGTAAGGATGCTATATCGGCTTTTGACGCTAGCGGCCAAATCAGAGACATCAAATTTTCAACAGTTAAGTCCAAAATAAGTTTAAAATTCAGGAAACAGAGGCCTGGAAGGAAAACTCAGCCAGGGAGATTGTTGAGGTTGCAATGGATGTTGTCCCAGAATTTGACCTCCATGTGGGGTCATTGAACCTTTGGCTCCCATGGCCTTTACATTGTTGCAAGGAGGCTACTTTCATTAGTCTGGCCTATATCACTAGGAGCTGCTCTGCTATCACTCAAATGCCAGTGGTCTGCAAAATGGTGTCCTCAACAGACCAGGCCCTTTATCATACAATTGGCGACCTGTCTCTTTGCAGCAAGCAGCAATGGACATGTCTCCAGCTATGGGATTATATTTGGAAGCTGATATTTAACAGAATTGATGGCCCAGGTTTAGAACATGGAACATAGAACATAACAGCGCAGTAGTGGCCCTTTGGCCCTTGATGTTGCACCGACCTGAAACCAATCTGAAGCCCATATAACCTACACTAGTCCATTATCATCCATATGTTTATTTAATGACCATTTAAATGCCCTTCAAGTTGGCGAGTCTACTACTGTTGCAGACAGTGCATTCCATGCCCATACTACTCTCTGAGTAAAGAAACTACCTCTGACATCTGTCCTATATCTATCACCCCTCAATTTAAAACTATGTCCCCTCATGCTAGCCATCACCATCTGAGGAAAAAGACTCTCACTGTCCACCCTATCTAATCCTCTGATTATCTCATATGTCTCAATTAAGTCACTTCTCAACCTTCTTCTCTCTAACGAAAAGAACCTCAAGTCCCTCAGACTTTCCTTGTAAGACCTTCCCTACAAACCAGGCAACATCCTAGTGAATCTCCTCTGAACCTTTTCCAAAGCTTCCACATCCTTCCTTTTATGTAGTGCCCAGAACTGTATGCAATACTCCAAGTGCGGCCACACCAGAGTTTTGTACAGCTGCAGCATGACCTCATGGTTCCAAAACTCTATCCATTTACCAATAAAAGCCAACACACCGTATGCTTTCTTAACACACTTACCAACCTGGGTGGCAACTTTCAAGGATCTATATACCTGGACACGATGATCCCTCTGCTCATCTCCATTACCAAGAATCTTACCGTTAGCCCAGTACCTTGCATTCCTGTTACTCCTTCCAAAGTGAATCACCTCACACTTTTCTGCATTAAACTCTACTTGCCACCTCTCAGCCCAGCTCTGCAGCTTATCTATGTCCCTCTGTAACCTACAATATCGTTTGTCACTATCCACAACTCTAATGACCTTGGTGTCATTCGAAAATTTACTAACCCATCCTTCTATGCCTTCATCCAGGTCATTTATAAAAATGATAAACAACAGTGGCCCCAAAACAGATCCTTGTGGCACACCACTTGTAACTGAACTTCAGGATGAATATTACCCATCAACCACCACCCTCTGTCTTCTTTCAACTAGCCAATTTCTGATCCAAACCGTAAAATCACTCTCAATCTCATGCCTCTGTATTTTGTGCAATAGGCTACCATGGGGAACCTTATCGAATGCCTTACTGAAATCCATATACACCAAATCAAACACTGAACCCTCATCCACCTGTTTAGTGATTTTTTTTAAAAGAGGTAACCAAGTTTATAGATAAGACGACTCTATTTCAGTTCAGATAACAATGGATGAAGGTGGCCATCCATAAAGGTTGTGCCACCACCTGCATTAGACTATCAATTGGTATTTTTGATTGCTTTACGAGTTTTGCTTCTGTTATCCTACTCAGGAATCTATTCCATAAATTGTGCGATTTTTAACGTGAAGACCGTCCTGATATCAGCTTTAAGTTTGCCTTTGACTAATTGTAATTTTGATATATCTTTGCTCCAGTTTTGCAAATGGTTACATATGAACATAGAAATTAGGAGAAATAGTAGGCCAATTGGCCTCTGAATCCTGCTCCACCATTTCATACAAATATGGCTGATAAAGTTGGGTCAACCACAAACTGTGAGATCATGTAAAAGTTTCTGGATGATCCTCGAAGGTTTCCTAGACAAAGAAGTGCAGGGCGGTGGTGACTGACAACCTCTGATAAAACATGGCCACCAGGTTCATTAGGCAGCTAGTCTTGTTCTAGTCAACTATACATTTCCACTATTCTCTGACATACTAATGAGATACTGTGAGATCATGTAAAAGTTTCTGGATGATCCTCGAAGGTTTCCTAGACAAAGAAGTGCAGGGCGGTGGTGACTGACAACCTCTGATAAAACATGGCCACCAGGTTCATTAGGCAGCTAGTCTTGTTCTAGTCAACTATACATTTCCACTATTCTCTGACATACTAATTCTTGTTCCCATATGTTGAGGAAGGATATCCCCTCAATATGCTTGATATTGTTGCACATCTTTGCTCATTACTTGTGGAGTGAACAAAAATGTTCAGATCACAATGTAAGTAATCAGTCTTGACATTTTGGTAGTGGCATCTTTTTCTGTCTAGCTTTCAGCCTTTTTGATGGCTGCTGGGTGTTCTCCCTTTTACTTTCCAGGAAGCCTGCACCCAGAGTTAAAATCTGAAAAACATGTCAATATTGCTGGAAGAAACTAATGGAACACCCACACGATTCTTTGCTTGCAGTCTAACATACTGCAATGTGGAAGTTGGCAGATGAAAGCAATCTTTCAGACATGTTGTCAATTTTTCTGCTTTTAACCCCAACTTGCTCTCAAAGCCAACGTCTATTGCAAGTTAAAATTCACCCCAAGGTTTCATATTGATGAATTTTTTCTACAGCTGTGCAAATTTAACAGTTTACAAGCAATTATACAGAAAGCAAAAACAAAAACATAGAAAACTTCTGTTCTAAAGCAATACTTGAGAACTTTCCAAAATCTACCATGACAGCCACAGAATTGGTAAAATATGCTCCCTGGTAATAGAACAACCTCAATGACTTTAAATGAACATAAAATTATTTTAAACAAAATATAATGGAGATGATGTAACCCTCCTTAGTTTTTCATTGCATAATTCATTTTTTGTGTACTGTTCCTGACTTCAGAGATACTGTTTGCAGTGCACGAGTGCAAAATTGTCGATAAGTCAACAGTATATGGAAAAATAAAAATTGAATCAAAAACTTAATTGCTGAAAAGAGATTTTAAGAGGCTCCTAATTGCACAATATCTATTGACTTGTGGGTCAAATTGCTGTTTTTTCCATTTGGAAAATTAGATTAAAGGAGCACATCATAAGGAAGATCCACTGACTACAGTGGACCTAGTGTGTAAATTAAATTTTGTGACACTGGAGGCTGCAAAATAAATGTTTTAATCTGAGATCAATTCCAATGGAAAAGTAAAGAGATATTGAAATCAATTTTGACGACCACTTTTATTGTCTTCAGAAGGTATGAATGGGTTCCAGACTATCTCGTTCCTTAGGATCTGGATAAAAAAATTATCTGAGGAAAATTAATTAGAGGAGAAAAGAAGGAAAAAAATGGGAGGCAGTTGTTTGTTGAAGTATGCCATAGTTTGCAGAGAAAAAGAGCAAGGAACAAAATATTTATTTGCAAAATATATAACCCTTGAACTTCAGTCTGTGAAGGACGTATCAAGACCTTTTATTGTTCACTTCTGGGACATAAACATCACTGACAAGGCCTGCATTTTTGTCTGTAGTGGCCTTGAGATCTCATTTTTAAATTGCTGTGGCAAAGATATAATAACTCAATGACTCATTAGGCCATTTTGGAGGGAGATAGTTGTAACCGGGGAAGGAAATACCCTAGTTGTGATCAATGACAAGTTGGGGGGAGGGGTGTGTCCATCATTGGGGTTAACCAACACAAGGTGGATCTAAAGATTCTTATTAATGACCAGAGGATCCTTCTTTGTGGTCTACATAAGAATTCTAAAAATAAATTTAAAGCTTACCTTCTGAGTTTCTCCTAGTCCAGGATCCAACTTCAGATCAGCTTTATGTGACGAAGTCTGACATTAAATTTTCCTTTGCTCAGGTCTCTATTTTCAAATGCAGATCAGGTTCTGATGACAACTTCAGACCTGATCTGTATATTTTAATGGAACAAAAGGAAATGCTGGAAATAGTGGAGAGAGAAACAAATAACGGGCTGATGATTTCTGGCCCTGTCCATATGACTGACTCCGAGGTACTTTCTCCAGAGCTGAGCAATAAACTGGATTAACTGCCTGGACTATTTTGTAACGTTATATTGCTGCCATTGGAACAGTCCCTGCTGTTTATGGATATAGGTGGCTCTGTTGAGGTAGCTTCCTGGTGACAGACTGGGTGGACATTGGAGCTGGAAGTTCAATGTCATGTTGACAGGACTTCAAGGATGAAAGGCTAAAACCAGATTGAAAAGAATCCAGTGGTGGGCCTTCTCATTCACCTCATTGGCCTGACTGAATTTGGACCTCTTTATTTGAGGACTTCACCATTCTGAAGAAGGGTCTCTGGACCCAAGACATTAACTCTGCTTTCTCTTCAAAGGTGCTAACAAACCTGCTGAGCTTTTCCAGCAATTTCTGTTTTTGCTTTAATTCAGGGAATTAATGTCCTTCTATGAAGATATGGGGCTGCTGTCTGTTTATTCTATTGGCCCATTCATTGTGTCTTCTGTGTTGTAATCATGCAAACCATTCTAAATAGGACAATGAATCTGCAAGTGACTAGATAGGTGGTGATCTCCTGGTCCAATGTGACGGTGGGCTACTCATTACATTGGTGGGCTCAGAGCCTGCTATCAGACACCTAGACGCCCAAGGCCAGTATCTTAGGCCAAAGAATTTCGATTGGAGTTCTGTAATCAATGTTCAACATTAAGTCAATGGAAAACGAAAGGCAAGTGCTGGAAATAGGCAGGTGATCTGTTATTGCCTGTTTTGCATCGCTATCCATGTTGAATTTTACAGTAAGGTGAATAGGAAACTATTATTTTCTGCAGTTACCATGTCAATGACTGGGACCTTATCAATTTAAATTGTTACTAAAAGAAATAAATTCCCTTGAAAAAGTTATTAGAGTATAAAATGCTCAATTTGGAACAAAGGAATAGGAGTAGGCAAGTTACTTCATCCAGTCTGTTAACATGCCTGAATCTAGGACCTAACATTACCTGCACGAGGTGAAAGTGAGTACTGCAGATGCTGGAGATTAGAGTCAAGATTAAAGTGGTGCTGGAAAAGCACAGCAGGTCAGGAAGCAGGATTTTCCCGCTCCTTGAATGCTGCCATTGCCTGCTAGAGCCCTATACCCCTGAATAACATTGATTAACAAAGTGAACAACTGAACTAAGGGCAATTGCCATTTGTGGACAGTGTTCCAAATGTTTATTATGTTTTACAATATTTATTAACTTGACTCCTTTCATGACCATACATCATAATCTCAGATTACCTTTAAATATACAAACCTTTTAATTTCAACATGCGCTTTTTCTTTGAAAAGAAGAGAGACAACCAAAAGATGACTGCAGATATAAATTCAGACTCTCTAGGGATTAATTCAGGAATGTCACAGACAGTAAAACTTCAAGCAGAGACACTAGAAAGGAAGAGATAATGAGAGGCTGATTTTTCAAATTCATTATAGGAATGAGGCTGTCACGAGCTGAGCCAACAGTTATTGCCTCTTCCTAATTGCCCAGAGGGCAGTTAAGAGTCAATCACATTGTTGTGGGTTGGAGTTACATGTAGGTCAGCTCAGGTAAGGATGGTAGTTTCCTCCCCGAAACAACATTAATGAACCAGCTGGGTTTTTCCACAACAATTAACAATGAATTCATGGTCATCATTAAACTCTTAATTCCAGATATTTATTGAATTCAAATTCCACCATCTATCATGACAGGGTTCAAACCCAGGTCCCCAGAACATTTCCTGGGTTTCTGAATTTAGAGTCCAGCGATAATACCACTAAACCATTGCTTCCCCATCTAATTCGTTCTCAGCAGGAGGCCATCTTCTGCAGACGTGTTTGTGTTTTGCACTTCCAGGGATATACAAAATAAGAGTGGGCTTCAACTTTAGTCTGAATGTGTTCGTGGCCTGACGTCCTAGCAAATTGATTAGTATGTTATGAAGTCATCACTTTGAGTTTAGCTCCCAAACACGTCTGTACTTCAGATAAAGAAATAAAGCATTCTCACTCAGTATCACCTGCCAACCACTGTTGAAAGGAGTCAGGGAAGAATAATTTCAATCAAGGAACAAATTGCTGCAGATGCTGGAATCTGTAGTGAAAACAACAATTACAGGAGATCACAGCGGGTCAGGAAGCATCCATGGAGAGAAAGCAACCTAGCATTTTGAGTCTTGATGACTTTTCATCAGAGCTCTTGCTGCATGACCCATTGTGATCTCTAGCATTTGTTGTTGTCAGTATAATTTTAATCAATGTGCAATGCCAAAAAACTTGAAGTTGATAGTTCACCTACCAACATCAAGTCTACCAGCAACATCCAAGGTAACACACTACTATCCATTTTTCGTAAACAACCAGGAAACTTCTCCATGTATTTCTTAAACTGTTATCTTTTGTTTTGAACTTTTTTTTATTCATAATCTTTGTGTATGTTGTTTTGTTCTTATTTTTCTGTTTAGTAACAAGTAAATTCGTTCTTTTATTAATGATTTGCTAATATGCCTTCTTTTAAAAGGCTAATTTGCCTTCTTTTAAAAAATCAATTCATCTGGCATGGGAGAAAAGTATTCACAAAGGAAAGGGTCCTTTTTCAATCTGCCTTGTTGTAATTAATCAAAGTGGGGAGGTGAAATGGTGAATAAGGAAGAGGAGCTGAGTATTCCTCCTCAGTGGGAGCTTTATATTCTGCCATGAACTGTAACATATTAGGGAATCTCACCGGGAAAGGTTGTAACCCCAGGTCCTGGACTCTGTGGCCAATGCAAACGAATTGCCTCTCTATCAGTTCCAATTATGTTTAAATTGCAATAAAATCACCTCTTAACCTTTTAGATACCAGGGAATAGAACCATGTTTAGTGTAATCATTTCTTTGAATTTAATCCTTGAAACCCAGGTATCATTTTGGTAAATCTCTGCAGCACTTGATATATAGTTAATGTATCCTTCCATAACTTTCATGCCCAGAACAGAACACAACACTTCAGGTGTGATCTAACAATGGTCTTGTGTGGCTGAAGCATAGCTTGCATCTTGCGTTTTCATAGACCGATTTGAAAGTCAGTGTGCCTTCTGGACTATATTTTATATCTACTCATAATATTTTAATAACCTAATAATTTGCACACCCGAGTTTCTTTCACTGCCAGTTTCTCACCTTTTGTCATTTTCAAAGTACTTTGCTCTATTATTTTAGGTCCAAAGTGGATGACCTCATTTGCAATCGTTTATTTCATCTATGAATATCACTTTGAAATGATCTGCTTTCTTCTACACTGCTTACAATGAGACCAAGCTTTGTATCAGCTGCAACTTGGAAATGCGGCTCTCTATCAGATCATCCAAGTCATTAATAAATACAGTGAATAGTTGAGGCCCCAACACAGATTCCTGTGGGATTCCAATTGTTATATCCTGTCAATTAGAGTACCTGCCCATTATCTCTTTTGCTCTGTCCTGCTACTTAGCCAATTTCCTAACTAGGTCAATAATTTATTTTCAGTTCCATGGGCTTTAACTTTAGCTAGGAGTCTTTTATGATGGACTTAATTGAATGGTTTCTGGAAATCTGTATAAAGAATATACATAGACATTTCTCTGTCCACTACTTTCATCAGTTCTTCCAAACCCCTATCAGCATAAGGAATGGTTGCATCAGAAATTGATAAATTCTTTAAAGCAAATGGCTAATTATTTTGAAGTAGCATATGGAGAGACAACAAAGCAGTGAAATCAGTTTTATAATAATCCAGTCATTTCCAGAACATACATGACAGCCCAAAGTATCTCATTTTATGCTACAAACATTTTTGATACTGTGGAAAAAATACCAGGGGAGAACTTTCTGAATAGTTATTGAATTGTGCACTGACTCCTCCGGAATTGTGTAACCCTAGAGGACAATGTCTTCTCTACCTGGAATTAAAAATATGCAAATATTAAAGGACTTTTGTTCAGCTATGAAATGGTGGGCAAGGCTATTTTAGTTCAAGGTGAAAAAACACCATTTTTGTTGTAATTATTTATTCTATTATGTATCATTTCTTTTGTCTTGCGGGAGCATGGTATCGTGGTTGCTTTTAATACCTCACTCAAGTGCTTATTCTTTATATATCAGTCAATATTGTAAATACTGCTGGCTAATTACCTATGAGGAGGTGGCTACATGTTTTCAATTGATACATGTTTTCACATTGTCTGAAAACAAATGATAAAATACTTGCCATGCTTTTCCTGAAAGCTTGCACCTTTAGATAGTACCTTAATTAGTAAAAAAAAGTCTGATATTTTTAATGTATCTGATTATGCAATAATTGAGGTCAATTTCAAACTTATTTTCCCATACGACCCAAACAAGTAACTCTTCCAAGATTGAGAAATGAAATGTTGCTGGAAGCAGGAATTGTGGAGCATTTCCAATTAATTCCCAGAAAGTTAGTGCGAGATATCAAGCGATTTGTTTCTGCTTCAGTTGTTTTCGCATCTCAGACTAAATCTGTGTTCCACCAACATTTACCCAGGACAGCTTTAAATAAACCAGGCATAACCTGCAGAAAAACAGAAATAATATAGGGCTAGATCATGATCATTTGTAGTCCTGGGGGCTATGACTATTCCTTTGGTAACTTGTTTCATAGTGGGATTGTGCTCGGGAAGAAACATTGCTGACAGAGTCCTGGAAACAAATAGTCTCTGTAGTTTGTTTGGATGGTTACCTTGTATTCTCTGGCATGACAAAATTCAAGGTACTTGTTTCTGTCAATTCACACCAACCGCAACATGCACAGGCAGCAGGAGTAGGCCATTTGCCCCTTTGAGTGTGCTCTATCATTTAATAAAATCATGGCTTATCCTTTATCTCAATGCATATGCAGGAATGCTGAAATACTGACATGTCATACTCCTGCATACTTCCTAATGCCTTTAAAGTCTATAAAATTATTTATCCATATTCTGAACAGAATCAGTGATTTGGCTTATTCAGCTTTCTGTGGTCTAACTGTCCACAGCTTTATAAAATATTAAGTGAAGAAATGTTTTTCTCATCCTGTATCCTGAAACAGTATTCCTCTAGACTCTCCTATGAAGGGAAACATCCCTGGATCTAGCCTGTTCAGCCATGTTAGAATTGTACAGCTTCAATCTCTTCTTATCCTTCTAAACTCCAATCGAACCTAATCTCCTCTCATAGGACAGTCCTGTCATCTTTCCTATCCCTCTAGTGAGCATCTGCTGCAATCCCTCCATTAATGTGATACAGAACCTTCATCCATTCCATATCTTATAGTACATGGTCAGTCTGTTGTTTTATCTTCCTATGTTGTAGTAATTCTCATTCCAAATCTTTGATCAAAGCTGTGGCAAGGACATATGCGTATTTTGTCTGATTCTCTTGTTTTTGTGACAGTGCAAAATGTTCTCCTTCATTGACACTGTTTAATGTAAACTCCATTACACGTGTAACATTTTTCTTTTGAGCTACCATAATAATTTATAAGCACATTTCAAAATTTCAGTGGAGAAGAATGCATATGATACTTGGAGAAACTAATCAATAGCCCCATCCTACAAATTTAGAGCAGGCAGTGTGAGCCTCTAGAAAGTGGTTCTCTATTGATGAGTAACACTGAGTTTGCAACATGTTTAATTTTTCACCCACGTGTGACCTCAATGAGAGAAAGGACAAAACCAAATATCATTTCATAATGTTTTTGAAGACTGTTAGTTGATTTGTGGGCTTGGAATTGGAAAGTAAGTGTAAATGATACCAGGATACAACATTGAGTTAATATGCTGGAGTTTTGTGGAGTCAAACCATTAAAAATGAAGATTCTGGGATTCCAGACCTATTCCTGGCGCTGGCAAATTTAGGCAGTGAAAGATAAGGATCTGCACAATAAGCCTGCATCTTGCAATCTCAAACTGACTAGTCCCAATCATTACAGGATTTGGCACCTCATACCAATTAGTATTATTCATGGGTTTGGGTTAACTTCCTGAGGGTTTGTGACTTCTGACATGACTTAAAGAAGCCATGAACCAGAATTTGGATTTGGAAATCCTTTGTAAGATATCAGAAAGTGATCTTACCCATGCTTTCTCCATGCCCCCATAGTAACTTTTTGCCCCTTATGCCTCTTGTTCCCACTACTTTTTCCTTTCTTGAGCACTTAACCATTCTGCACCATGTACAGAACTAATAAACCAAGTAAAATTAATGGAATGTATTGAAATATTCATGAAAAGGGAATATCATTCAGAATTCTGCTTTGAAGAAGAAACTGCTGTCTTTGCAACTTTATAAAGCTGTCAATCAGACACTGCCATTCATCGTTTAAAAACAAAGGCCTCATACTCTTTCGCCCCTCCTAATCCTGTCCAAACAAACATACAGATGTTGAAAAAAAAAGATCAAAGGAAAATTGCTTATTATAACTTCATAACAACAGCTATCAATCAAAATAAACATTCTACTTCAACCTGATTACGTTGAATTCTGCTCACCAAATCTGTTAGCGATTCAAGGAGCTTAGCCAAGTATTCATAATGAGAAGTATTCATGTGGGAACTGTAACAACAAATGATCAGACATCTGTTTATCCAGAGATTTAGAGAGACTTGGAGTACTCAGAGAAGGATCACAGAAAGTTAGCATATTGACGCAGCAATATTTAAGACAATAAATTGGTTACTGGCCTTTATTGCAAGGCAGTGCTGGGACCAGTTTAGTTTGGAACATGGTGGCGTGGACTGGTTGGACCAAATCGTCTCTTTCCATACTGTATATCTCTATGACTCTATAAGAATAAATAATTCTTGCTACAATTGTGTAAGACTTTGGTGAAGTTCCAGCTAGAATATGGTGTGCAATTTTACTCTCCATATTTAAGGAAGGAAACACTTGCATTGGAGGTGGTACAATGAAGGTTCACCAGATTGGTCACTGGGATGATAAGATTGCTGAGTAAATTGGATTTATGTTTTTTTGGAGCTTAGAAGAATGAGAAATGATCTTATTGAGCATTCAAGTTAATGCTAGGTCTGACAGGTAGATACAGAGAGATTTGCACTGTTGGGGAATCTGAAACAAATGGGCACAGTTTCAAGATAAGAGCCAATCTTTTAGACTGGCATGAGAACAATTCCTTTCGCTAAAATCATTGTGAATCTTTCAATTTTTTATCTGAGAGCATTGTGCATCAAGCACCGTTATTGAATCTATTTAATTGAGGTAGACAGATTGTTGGTCTCTCAGATCATCGCGAAGGATGGGGAATGATTGGGAAAGTGGATGTGAAGTTCAAGGTAACTATGACCGCATTGAAAGGCGGAACAGGCTTAAAAGATTGAATGGTCAACTCCTGCTTTTATTTCTAATGTTCTCATGTTCATTGTTATATGGCTAATTGACTCAGTACAATGTGTATATAGTGGACATGGAGAGAGTGTGGAGGGATGGAATGGGCATGTGATGGGGTGGGAGCTGTGATGAGCATAAGAGGGTTAAGGGCTGGAGTGGCCAAGAAACTTTAGTACAACTGGAGAATTGTTAGTGACACATAAAGTAGAAAAAGTAAATTGTGAAACTGGATATAGTACATTTATAAAGGAAAAGAGTTGACAAAAATTTAGCAGATCTGAATATAATGTAGGAAAATGTGAATTGCTACACTTCAATAGAAATAATAGAAAAACAGCTTTTTATTTAAATGGTGAGACATTACAGTGCGCTGAGGTAAAGGGGATTTACATGTCCTGGTTCATGAAACACATAAAGTCAGTATGGAGGTACAGAAAATAATTAGGAAAGCTGTTGATTATTGCAAGAGGAATGCAATATAAAAGTAGAGAATTTTTGCCACATCTTATACCACATGTTGGTGAGACTTCAGCTGGAACAACTGACTATATTTTTAGTCTTCTTGGTTAAGAAAGAATATAAATGGTTCTGAAATAGTTCAGAAAAAGTTCACTCAACTGATTCCTGAGATGGGGATGTTAGTCTATGAGGGAAGGTTGGACATGATGGACCTGTAGCTACATCAAAGAGTAAGAGTCGATCTTATTAAGATTTGTAAGATCCTGCGAGCACTTGACCAGGTGGAAGCTAAAATGTCTCTTTTGGGAGAGACTAGAACTTGAGGGCATAAACAAGGAGTCTCCATTTAAGATAGAGATGAGCAGATTTCTTTTCTTTCAGAGTCATTAGTCTATGGAACTCTCTTTCCCAGGGAGCAGTGATGAAAAATTCATTGATTATTTTTAAGGCAGTTCAAAGTTTGTGAGAAGATTTGTAGCTCGGATGCTTGTTGTTGTGGTTCTGTTCGCCGAGCTGGGAATTTGTGTTGCAGACGTTTCGTCCCCTGTCTAGATGACATCCTCAGTGCTTAGGAGCCTCCTGTGAAGCGCTTCTGTGATCTTTCCTCCGGCATTTATAGTGGTTTGTCTCTGCCGTTTCCGGTTGTCAGTTCCAGCTGTCCGCTGCAGTGGCCGGTATATTGGGTCCAGGTCGATGTGTTTGTTGATAGAATCTGTGGATGAGTGCCATGTCTCAACAAACACATTGACCTGGACCCAATATACCGGCCACTGCAGCGGACAGCTGGAACTGACAACCGGAAGCGGCAGAGACAAACCACTATAAATGCCGGAGGAAACATCATGGAAGCGCTTCACAGGAGGTGCCCAAGTACTGAGGATGTCACCGAGACAGGGGACAAAATGTCTGCAATACAAATTCTCAGCTCGGCGAACAGAACCACAACATTTTTAAGGCAAAGATAGACAGAATCTTGATTAACAAGAAAGCCAAAGCTTATTTGTGGTATGTGGTAAGGTGGTAGTTTGGCCACAAAAACATCAGGCATGATCATATTGAATGATAGAGCATGTAATCATATCCATCCAGAGCTCCAAAATCATGTTGAAGGTCAGCACTCACCAGTTAAGTTGCTGATGGGCAATAAATCCTGTGGATCCACAGCACAGGTGACTTGCCTGCTAATTGGCAAGACTTCCATTTGTCCGTAGTATTTGAACCAGTCAAAGAATAAAGATTGTAGTGAAGTGTTGAATTAATAGATGTATCTGGAATGAAAGTACAGTTTGGACCTGGATGTAACTCTTTCAATAGGTAACTCTATGTTTTGAGTTAGGCAGTATAGCATATAGTTTCCAGCCAGCAAGGATTCTAGGCCAAAACACAAGCACAATGCTGCAGACACTGGAAACTTCTGGCATGATCACCTTGCAAGACCACTTTGCTTTTCTGCACTAGTTAGGGACTATGGTGACAAAAATTGTTTGTTCACCTAGATACTCTGTGGTTGAAACTAAGAGGTTTTTATTTTGATGAGCATTGTCCTGACGAAGAACTACTGTATTTAGCTTTTCTCTGGAGTTGAGGAGATATTATTAAAATTTGGATATTTGCAATGTAATTCCATACATTTTTTCAGAATAAGACAAATGATTATTTGTTAAGGTTGATCCAACTTGAGCCTTCAGAGTGAGATAACAAAATCAACCTGCCAACATCTTATTGAGCGAGTGGAATGTTCATTTGTTCTTAGTTTATGCATATGATACGCTGTCATCACTTTGTTATATACAAAATCCAACTTCATGATGTATAGTTAAGTCAAAGTGATTATTAAACTTCACCAGAATTGTTATATAAGCTGAAAGAATGCTGACAGTCCAATTTCTAAATATTTTCCTCTAATTTTTCAAGTTTATTTCTTGACATGTGCCAAAGGCTTACTATGTCCAATCTGTGACGATACCAATTTCCTGGGATTCATTTAATTGGAAACACACTACTATTTCTGGTTTCAGCTACTTTGCATTTCTCAATCCTGGAAGAGACTCTTCTATGGCTCTCTTGGGGAGTGGAAACTGATGTTGACCCAAATTGATGCATATTCAGAAAAATTAATCACATCAATCATTGCCTTCACTAAAATTAGAGCTGTGATTTGGAAAGCACAATTCTACCCTAGTAAAGAAATTATACTTTCTATCTTTCAAGTTTAACATTTTCCACATATCTAACACCCCATCTCCCCTATCAATCCTAGCAATACTACAAAAGCATTGTCCTGAGAAATCATTGATGGACAGTTCTATCTAAAACAACACTAGGGATTCATGTTTCCATCACCTCTAGCTATGAAGGTGAAATAATTTAAATTTGTAAAATCATTTCTGTATTGCTTGATCATTGCAAAAAAGAGAAAGAGGGAGGCAAGATTGGGGCATAAATATTTCCTTTTGTTGTATCTATTTTATTTCAATGCAAACCGATTGCTGATTTATTTCTGAGCTAGTTTAATGATTTTGTGAAGGATAAACCTGAATAAAGGAAACACACTTTGCTGCACAATTGATATTCATGAGCAGAATTCAAAAATAACTCAAAATGTTTTATAAAAAAGAGATACCTCTCCACGTATATTCTGTTCCCTTCTCTCCCTTCAGGTACCTCACCTTAGAAAAGTACTGAAAGGATTAAACTATCACACCAAGCCCCGCCCACGTTTCTTCGTGTGATACCTCTATCTTTTGCAACCTCAGTTTCTGTGCCAGTTAATCCTACTTTGTTCGTAAATGTCAACCATTATCATAATTTTCAATCTTCTCTTCAAGTTACTGTTATTATATCCTCTCGCAACCTCTCTGTTTATGTAAACTCTTCAACATGTATCCACTGCTATCTTTTAACTTGCTACTTCATGATTCTTTGTTTATTCATTCACAAGAAGTGGTCTTCACCAACAATGCCAATAGTTATTATCTACCCCTAGAGGTTGGCACATCAGATGACAACAGCATCACCCTTACCAGGAGATTGGCATGTGGTTTGATGGAGAATATCTGGTGGTGGGAATCCTATGCTCTAGGTGACATTGGTTTTGTGGGTGGAAGGCAAGGATTTGAAAGACGTTATGGAACAAGCCTGTGATGCTGTTGCTCCTTTAACAAGGTTATATTGTCCTTGTTTTCTTTTCAGGAGGTTGTAAAAACACAGGGTCTAAAATGCCTGGGGCTTGGATGGGTTTTAGGTCCAGTTTGATTGTAACTAACAGATATTGCCTCAGACAAAAAGCTTTCAAGGTTTTTAAAGAAATTATACAATGAAAGGGAGTGTCCAGTTCTCCCAGCTTAGCCTTTCTCTGGATTGATTTGGGTTTTTAGCAGGCTGGCTATTCACCGAAAGCAATCAGGCAGTTTGAGGCTGCTGGTCCAAGATGTTCCATGCTGCCATCTCTCTCTCTCTCTCCTGTAAGACCCTGTGTATGATTTTACCTTTTGTGCCAAGGATTGTTTATAGGGATTGTTGCAAGTATTTAAACAACACCACGAACAACAATCTGTTGGGTTTGCAGATAGGTTAAGTTATTCTCTATTCTGTTCTCTTTGTGTTTCATTCGGTAATCTTGTAAATAAATTCTGTTTTGTTTAAAACTAAGTAGTTTGACCAGTCGCGTCATTCCTGGAGTATCTGCATTACACTTGCTTAAAACAACTAGCAAAGTTAGGGTCCGGGCTACTTTCTTGAAATGTTTTGAGGGGGTCTGGCCTGGTCCATAACAAGCCTGACAAGTACATTTTGTAGCCATGTTACAATGATGGCAGAGGGAGTGAATGTTTAAGGTATTAAATGGGATTTTAATACAAAGGATTCTTTTGAACTGAATGTGTCAAACATCTTGAATGTTTTGGAGTTGCACTTCCCCAGACATTACATTCCTGACTTATGCCTTGCAGGTAGTATAAATATTTAGGTGAGTCAGAAGATGAGTTACTTACTGCAGAATTTTCAGATCTGACTTGCCCTTGCAGCCACAGTATTTATATGGCTGGTACAGTCAGTTCATCATCAATAGTAACCTCCAGGATGTTGATGGTAGCTGATTCAGTAATGGTAATATTATTGAATATCAAGGCGTGATGGTTAGAATCTCTCTTGTTTGAGGTAAAAACAATGAGTGCAGATGCTGGAAACCAGATTCTGGATTAGAGGTGCTGGAAAAGCACAGCAGTTCAGGCAGCATCCGAGGAGCAGTAAAATCGACGTTTCGGGCAGAGTGCCTGAAGGGTGGAGAGATAATTGAGAGGACGGTGGGAGTGGGGTGGGGAGAAAAGCTTCAGGGCAGAGGAAATGACCTGGGAGTTACAGTGGGAGAGGAACTCCCTGAGATTCTTGTAGAGAGAGGAGGAAAACTTCTTCAAGGCAGGCATCCTTGCAAGAGGATTCACAGTAGGGTTAAAATCAACTAGGTAAAAACAATGACTGCAGATGCTGGAAACCAGGGCATCAATGTGGACTTCAACAGTTTCCTCATTTCCCCTTCCCCAACCTCACCCCAGTTCCAAACTTCCAGCTCAGCACTGTCCCCATGACTTGTCCTACCTGCCTACCCTCCCCCCACGACCTATCACTTTCATCCCCTCCCCACTCACCTATTGTACTCTATGCTACTTTCTCCCCACCCTCACCCTCCTCTCATTTATCTCTCCACCCTTCAGGCTGTCTGCCTGTATTTCTGATGAAGAGCTTTTGCCTGAAACGTCGATTTTACTGGTCCTTGGATGCTGCTTGAACTGCTGTGCTTTTCCAGCACCTCTAATCCAGAATCTCTCTTGTTTGAGATGATCAGTGCCTGGCAAGTGTGAGATGCAAATGTTACTTACATTTAGCAGGTGTTTCTGGGAGGTGGAAGTGGTCTTTGGCCTCAAAATTGTTGGCATTGTTTTTCCGTAATTCTTCTTGCCATGGGTGTTCTCAAAGAATTGTATCCCTTCGTGTAGCAGCTAAGTCAGCTTCATTGGAATGATGGTCATTGACATCTCTGCAACATTTCTTGAGGGAAGCCTTCAGGGAGTCTTTGAAACACTTCCTTGGTCCCCCTCTTGGTTGAGGTGATTGAGATGAAAAAAATTAGGTAAACTTGGCTTTTTGCATGTCATATCTGATCAGCTACAGTGCTTTGCCAGAACAACTGCTCAGTACCTCCATTGTACTCTTGCCCACAATCTCTATTACTCATAACTCACACATAAAGTCCAAATGCTTTACCTCACCTTCACATAATTGGCCCTGTTGCAAACACCAACTCCACAATAAAACAAAACAAAGAACTGCGGATGCTGGAGATCTGAAACAAAACCAGAAATTGCTATCAAAACTCAGATAGTCTGGCAGCATCTGTGGGAAGGAAGCAGAGTTAATGTTTCGAACCTGGTGACCCTTCACCAGAACAGTGTTGTGGCTTCTGATAAAGAATCACCAAACTCTTATTTCTGTGTTAGCAGTGATGCTCAAAATCTTCCAGCTTTCTTTGCTGGAATTGAATGGAACTTTTCAAATAAGCGCCATTATGTTCAAGAGCACTGATGTTATTTTTGAATCAGATTGCCTTTTATTAAATGTCACTAATGTAAACAGTGCCTCAGCTAAACTGTCATTGCCGGAGAGGCTCGAACTGCTCAACCTTCTCACTCTCACACCTTTTCACTGACTGATAATGTCAAAGTGAGTCAGAGATATAGTCCACAAAAATAGACAGTGCCTTTCGCAAGTCGTGATTGATCTAGGCTTGAATAGTGCAACAGCAGCATCAACAACAACAACTTATATTTGTATAGCACCTTTCATGTCATGACTTATGTCAAGGTGCTTTGCACAAGCATTAAAAAAACAAAGTATGACACTGAGCCATGTAAGGAGATGTTAGAATCAGATGACCAAAGCTTAATCAGAAAGCTGGGGTGTGAAATGTGTCTAAAAGGGGGAAATGAAGCTATAATAATGGAGAAATGGACAGAAGAAATTCCAGAATATGGATGTTGGGCTGCAATAGGCAAAGCCATGAATGGTGGAGCATTAATGATTGGAAATAGATAAGAAGTCAGAATTCTTAGGAAGAATCTGTGATATTGCAACAAAACATTAAAGGGAGGGTGAGGCAACCATAGCTGCCAAGGGAAATCACGGACAGCATAAAAGCAAAAGGAAAGGCATATAATATGGTGAAGGTTAGTGGGAAGCCAGAGGATTGGAAAGCTTTTAAAAACCAATGACGTGGGGGTTTGAGGAGTTAAGATAAAATATGAGGGTAAACTAGCAAATTAGAAAAAGGAGAGCCATTGGATATGATTTATTCGGATTTTCAGATGGCCATGGTTCCACACAGGATGCTACTTAATAAAATAAGAGCCTATGGTGTTAATGGCAAGGTACTGGCATGGAAAGAGGTTTGGCTGACTGACAAAAGGCAGAGAGTAAGGGTAAACCGGTCTTTTTCAGTGTTGGAATTACCAGCATTCATGTTATGATCTGGATGAAGTAACTGAGGGCATTGTTGTGAAGTTTGCAGATAGGTGCAGGGAAAGGTAGTGTTGAGGAAGCAGGGAGGCTGCAGAAGGAATTGGACAGATTGGAAGAGTGGACAAAGAAGTAGGAGATAAAATATAAGTATAGACCTTTTTTCTATATGGGGAAAGGTTTTGGAAATCTGAAGCACAAAGGGATATGGGAGACCTAGTTCAGGATTCTCTTAAGGTTAACATGCAGGTTCACTTGGCAGTAAGGAGGGCATATGCTGTATTAACATTCATTTCAAGAGAACTAGAATACAAGAGCAGAGATGTACTGGGTGGCAGGATGGCTCAGTGCCATGGACCTGGGCTCAACCCCAGCCTTGAGTGACTGTCTGTGTGCAGATTGCATGTTCTCTCTGTGTCTGCACGGGTTTCTTCCTGGCCCTCCGGTTTGCTCCCTCAGTCCAAAGATGTGCAGGTTAGGTGAAATGGCCATGTGTCCAGGGATGTGCAGGTTAGGTGGATTAGCCGTGGCAAATGTGGGTAGCGTGGATAGGATGGAGGCTTGGGTCTGGATGGGATGCTGTTCGGACAACTGGTACAGATATGATGGGCAGAATGGCCTCTTTCTGTACGCTAGGATTTCTATGATTCTATACCACTGAGACTGCATAAGGCCCTGGTCAGCCCACATTTAAATATTGTGGGCAGTTTTAGTTCCAGTATCGAAGGAAGGTATTGGAAGGGATCAGAGGAGGTTTACAAGCATGATTCCAGGGATGAAGTGCTTGTCATGTGAGGAGCAGTAGAGGACTCTGGGTCTGTACTCAAAGAAATTTGGAAGGGAGGATCTCACTGAGGTTCCTGGTTATGGAGATGATGTTGCCACCAGTAGGATAGACTAGGAACACTGAGCGCAGCCTCAGAATGATGGGTCTACCATTTAGAACTGAGACAAGGAGGAACTTTTCAGCCAGTGGGTTGTTAATTTGTGGAACTTATTGAATGTACTTAAAACAAAGGCGGATAGATACTTAATTAGTAAGGGGATCAAGGGTTAAAGGGAGAAGACAGGAGAATGGGATTGAGAAACATATCAACCATAATCAAGAAACCATATCAACCATGGTGGAGCATACTTGATGTGGTGAATGGCCAAATTCTACTCCTATATCTTATGGTCTCATATCAGATTCATAACTTACCAACCAAAAACCGAAAGAACTATGGATGCTGGAAATCAGAAACAAAATCAGGAATTGCTGAAAAAACTCAGCAGGTCTGGCGGCATCAGTGGAGAGAAAGCAGAGTTAACCTTTCTGAAGAATGGTCATTGGATCCGAAACATTAACTTTGATTTCCCTCAACAGCCATTGCCAGATTCGTTGAGTTCTTCCGGCAATATTTGCTTTTGTAAACCTGAGGAAGGGCTTATGCCCGAAACGTCGATTCTCCTGTTCCTTGGATGCTGCCTGACCTGCTGCGCTTTTCCAGCAACACATTTTCAGCTTTGTAAAAGTTTACCAAACATCAAACATGAAATCCTTATATAAGGAGAGATATGAGCAGGATTGAAATCATCTAAAGATGTGCTGAATAATTTTGTGCGAATCAACAGGGAAAGCACACCAGTGGCATATCCTTCATTAAAGACTTGGAACAGGAATCAACTTGGAAAAGGAGAGAAATAGACTGGCCATGTTATATAAAACACAGACTGGACAAGTGAGAATTGCCAGATACAAGTAGCTGGGACTCTCTGGCAATGATAAAATGCAAGGGAGCAATCCACACAAATTGCAAAGACCAATTACTTCCAGAAAAGTGTATTAACAACCTCTTTTCTGAAGGGCAATTGCACAATGGAACAAGCTGCTAAAGAAAAGAACTCCTTCACTTCTCATTTTCAAGACCCATTTTGAGATTATTTTTAATTATATGTTTTTCACTATCAGGATGATCTTGTTTAGCTAATACTACCCATATATATGTTGGGGGAATACTAACAGCAATATGTGATGCTGGCATAAAACGAAAGCATAAGCAGAATTGGAGGAGCACAGATGTCTCAGAGGCAGTGGAAGAGATTTACAGAGAAAAGAAGGAAAAGACCACTCAGGGTTTTGAAAATAAGGATTAGAACTTTAAGATCCAAGATTAAGATTTCAGTGGCAGATGTGATTAATATCCTCTGGAGTTTAGAAGATTGAGAGGAGATCTAATTGAGATGTATAAGATGCTGAAGGGGATTGACAAAGTAGACATGGGAAGGATGTTTACTCATGTGGGGCAACCTAAAATGAGAGGTCATAGTTTTAGGATTAAAGGGTGGCAGATTTAAACAGTGAAAAGGAGAAATTACTTCTCTCAGAGGGTCCTGAATCTGTGAAATTCACTAGCCCATAAGTGTGGTGGATGCTGGGACGGAGGAGATAGACAGGTTTTTAATAAGTAATGGGTTGAAGGTTATGCAGAAAGGGCAGGAAAGTGGAGTTAAGGCTGACATGATCATATCAGACGGCAGAGCAAATTTGAGGGACTGAATTGCCTACTCCTGCCCCTAGTTCTTCTGTTCTTATGTTCTTAAACAGAAATGAAGTCAAACACTGTTACATTGTGCAAGCAGGTGTTCTTAGATCTGGCATGAAAATGATAGTGGAATCTTATCTCAGGATGCAGATTTACTCACTTTCCGTTCACTTGTTCTTCATGATTGACACAACAATTGGTGATTCAGAAGGCTCAACTTTGTCTAAGAACAGAAGTATCAAAAGATTCTGAGTCTCTGTGAGGCATGGATGACAATTTTTGCTTTTTTGACAGAGTAATACAATGCAGAAGGAGATTAGTTGACCCATCTTGCCTGAGCTGGTCCTTCGTTGGAGTTACTTAATTTGTTCGATTGTGTTGCTCTTTCTTCAAGGCCTTGCAAATTTCCCATTTTTGAAGCTGCTATTGTTTTAATTTGTTTTGATAGGATTGGTTTTGAAGAATGGATTGAAGCACTTCTTTGCTGTTTACCTTTGCCAGCTGTATGATAATAATTCTTGCCTAGCAATGTACTCTGTGTCGCTTGCTACTGTTACTGTGAATCACGCAATAATTGCAACTCTGGTGAGCTGTTCAGTTACTGCAGCAACTCAAATTCAAAGAATAAAGAAAACTGCTCCATGATAAGTAATCTATCTTCTCTGCATTCCATTTCTTTCTAATTCTTGTCTTAAAATAATGATTAAACAAACCCTGAATTAACTTTATAAATCACCAAGTTGCACCTTAATTGAAATAGTTTCCTGTTATGAACTTTACCTGTTTTTATATCTAATTTCGTGGAACTTCTAGTGCTTCTACATTTTTTGTGCAGTTTCTATAGAAAAGCTGTTGTTGCTGTGCAATGTTTGTCACATGCAGTGGATAGGAAGTCCATTGGGCTACACTCTCAATTCAGCAGCAGTTAGAAGGAGTGAATTATTCTAATGTACCTGTTTAAAATCTTCATTCACAATTATAAATAAAAGTGGCAGTAATTTTATGGATTCCGTTACAAAGACATCATTCATATCATGATGAATAGGAAATTTGCAATAGAGTTGTTGGATGAGCATTTGTATTATTTTGGATCCATTGCTGCTCTGATTAAAACTGATGTGCTTTGGTAAAAGGAAGGGTGTTTGGGAAAATACTCTTATTGAAAAAATGAGCAATGTTTATGTACATTTTCAAAATGTAAAGCTCTAAATAAATGAAATATATTTCCTGTTTGCAAAGGTACCAAGCAAATATCCAAAAACAATTATGTAAGGTTATTATTCTGGGCTTTCTAGATCAAAGTGTAGGGTAGGAATACAAGGAAAGTATGCTAAATTTCTTACATAACTGGTTAGATCACAGTTAGTGCACTTTGGCACCTATAGTTGGAAGGAAGTCAAAGTCTTGCTGCATGTACAGAGGTTTACTGAAGTGGCACCATGGAAGAGGGAGCTGTTATGTGGAGAAACTAGAAAAAAATATTCTTTTATTCGGGATAAAGGTCACTTGAGGTGTTCAAAATTAGGTAATGTATTGATTGAGTAATCAACGAGTCATTGTTCCCATACACAGCAGGTTCTGTCAGCTGACTATGTAGACTTAAGATTATTGACAAAAGAATCAGACGGGAGGTGAGAATTTGTTTGACACAATGATATGATATGGAGTACGCTGCATGAAAAGGTGGTGGAAAAGATACAAGGAAAACTTCTGAAAGGGCATTGGATATCTATTTTAACAGGAAAATTTAGAAGGAATAGAGGGAAAAATCATTCCATGTATGGTCTTTTGGTTTTATGTATCTTTATTTACATTGTTGTGAAGTTGGGTAGAGTAATTGTAGATTGAGAGGCAGGAAATTAGAATTTGGTATTTGTAAAATTGTAAAATGGGGAAAGCATTGCATGCTGCCCTTAAAAGATCATTGTGCTTTCTCTGTGCTTAGGGATTTAAAATGGATATCTGTGAGCAGCAACTTGAAAATTTGTAAGTACATAGAAAGAACCCGAATTGAATCATTTGTATTAAAAGGCCATACAGTTAGTGGGCCAAGCAGCAGTTTTTTCACCTAGCCAACAAGCTTTTGAGTTTAGCCAATCAATTTGGACCAAGTACTTAGATATCAAAACCAACTGAGTTTAAATCTGATGGTTTTGACAACATAAGACCAATCCTATTGTAAGAAATATTGACTTGTCATCAAGGGTATAAAAGGAGGGGGCAGTTGGACAAAGACCCCAGAGCTAACTGCCATCTGCTAGAGCCAACAGCCATCAGCTTGCAAGATAGAATCATTAGCTC
Source organism: Chiloscyllium plagiosum (assembly GCF_037043375.1). Taxonomy (NCBI): domain Eukaryota; kingdom Metazoa; phylum Chordata; class Chondrichthyes; order Orectolobiformes; family Hemiscylliidae; genus Chiloscyllium; species Chiloscyllium plagiosum. Next base: position 94,437,481 of record NW_028270140.1, read on the forward strand.
TCACAGCCTTCTCGACATCATAGAGACAGCACCATCTAAATGATAATGATACCAACAGCACAACAGGTTAATATTCCTGAAAGAACAATCAGTGGAGAAGGCACAGAACATTCTGGAAGACACATAACTTAGCTGCAATTTCGAAAGACTAAATTCTATTTGTTTTTATAGGAATGGAACCTGTATTTATGGGAACAGCATACTATTAGAATCTTGCTTTATTCGGGAATAGTTAGGAGTTAGAAAAGATTTATTCAGTTTAGTTAATTTGTTCACTATCAGAGTTAAATAAATAAATTGCTACTTGTCGATTTTAAAATGTCAGGGATTTATTTTAATTGACCACTAAAAGTTGCTGAAAAGCAGGTTACACCACTTTTCACACCCACTTTATAGATAATAGGGCGAGGTGCTCTTCTCTGGGTGTTTTGGTTTTAGTTCTTAGAGGGGGGTCAACCTCCACTTTATAACAACATTTTTAAATACAACTTACAATATCATATATCATACCATAGCTGGTAACTTTTATCCTCGTATCTATTCATAGATTGTTGACTTCAAACATTTCTTCTTCCACGTGCAACAGTTACCTTTCTTGTAATTTTCAAATCACTCCAGGAGCTGTGTTATATATCAATCAATACTTCAGTCTGATAGACTTCAATGAGCAGAGTTTCATGAGAAAGAAAATGTTTTGTTTTCTGGTGGAACCTATTATTAATTTGATGAATTATATTGTAGCTTATATTCAAGGTCAATGATGGCAAACTGACAATTACCATTAACGTGAAGGCACTGCAATATAATTTGTAAAGTGATCTTTTCTTGTCTACATTTCAGACTCATTTCAGGTTATGTAATTGAATCCATAAAAAAGCGATTTATTTTTTGTGGTATTTCAAAAATGGAAATTTTAATACTGTTTTAATAATGTAATCTGTTAGGAAACAAGTGAGTTTGCCCACAATTGTTCCGTATATTAAAATATGCATAATACGATTCATAGAATTAATGTAAATCGGATACCACTCGAAGTACACTCTATGTTATTAGGCATGGTATAATTTTAGCATAATTATTGCTTTAATAGTCTATTGATTGTTTTCTCTAACTGTACAAGGAACAAATATATTGAAGAAATTAAATCCTATGCAATCAAGTCCATCTAATGCAATTAATGGTTCTCTATGCTTCCTGTTAATGGGTTGGCTGTTTTCAGCTTAGCCAAGAGACATCACAGAAGAACAGGATTGTTATGGTGCAGAAGGAAGCCATTTGACCCATCATGTGTGTACCAGCTGTCTGAGCATTTTAGCTGAGTGAGAATCTCCTGCCTATTTCCTGTAACACTGCATGTTGTTTCTAATTAAATAATAATCCAACACCCTCTTGGATGCCTCAGTCAAACCTGACTCCATCACACTTCCGATCAGAACATTCTACACCATCAATACTTGCTGTGCTAAAATGGTTTTCCACAGCTTGCAGTTGGTTTTTTCGAAAAACACTTTAAAATTGTTTATGACTGGCAACAGCTTCTCCCTCGCCACTCAGTTCAGGTCCCTCACGATGTGGAAAAATTCATTGAAATCTCGTTTTAACTTGCTCCTCTCCAATAAAAAAGACATCCAGGTCTCCAATTTTCCCACACAATGGAAGTGTCTCAGCCCCATAAACATTCTCAGAGATTTCTTTTGCACTCTCTCCAATGCATTCACATCTTTTCTTGCAAGGCATCCAGAACTGTAACACAATACTCCAGTTGACATTTAACTCGTGTGTTATAAATTTATGATAACCTCTCTGCTCTTGTACTATATGCCACTATTTACGAAGCTGAAAATATTATGTGATTAATAAGAGCACTCTTTTATCTGTCCTGCTACCTTTAATGTCTTAGTCACATAGATAACCAAATCACTTTGTTCCTGCACACCTTTAAAATTAGTACTCTTTATTTTATGTTGTCTCTCCATGTTTTCTGTATCAAAACATTCAACTCCCATTTCTCCCCACTGAACTCATCTGCCACCTATGCACCCACTTTATTAATGTGTCAGTGTCTTTTTGAAGTTCTATGTCATCCTCCTCAGTTTGCAAATCTCCCAAGTTCTGAGTGATCTATAAACATTAATTTTTCCCTGTGCACCATGATCGAGATCATTATATATATAATATGTCAGGAAGAACAAGTTCCCGACACTGCCCCTGAGGAACTCTGCTACAACCTTCTACTAGCCTGAAAAATGCCCATTTACTCTCTGTTTCCTATCACTCAGCTAATTTTAAATCCAGGTTGCTGCAGTTCATTTTATTCCAGGACCTCACAAGTGTCTTGTTTATTACAGTATGAAATGTCTTTGGAAGTCAGTCTATGCCACATCAACAGGCTTCCCCTCATAAACCTTCTCCATTGCCTCTTTGAAAAACTCCAGCTACTCAGTTAGACACATTTTTCTCTTAACAGATCCATGCTGACTCATGCCAGACAATCCACATGTTTCCATGTGATTCTTAATTCTATCCCAAATAAGATGGTACTTCAAGGAGATCACCCGGTGCCAAAGTTAAACTAACTGGTTTTAATTGCTGAGCCGATCTTTATAACCCGTTTTGAACAATGTTTGCAACTCTCCAATCTTCCAACAACAACTCAGAATTCAGGAAAGGTTTAATAATAATTGCTAACACCTTTTCAATTTCCACTCTCAGTTTCTTCAATATCCTTGGAAGAATCACATCCAATTCCGGTGCCTTCTTAACTTCAAGTACAGAAAGCTTTTCAGATACCTCCACTCTGTTAACTTCAAACTCTACGAGCGACTGAGTTTCTTCCTCTGTCAAAATGACATCGACTGTACCTACCTCATGGATAAAGACAGTTGCAAAGTCTTCAGTGAACATCTTAGCCATGCCTTTTGCCTCTAAATGTAAAACACTTTTTGGCCCTAATCTCTTTTTGTAACACTTGCTGTTGATATGCTTATAGAAAACTTTGAGATTTCCCTGTAGATCAGTTGCCAGTCTTCTTTTTGTATAGTCTCTGCTTGCTTCTTTTAATTGCTTCATCAAATTCTTTCTGAACGTTCTGTATTCAACTTTGTTCTCAGTTGTCTTCGTTACCTGACTCCTGTCAAAAGCATGCTTTTATTGCTTTATCTTTATTTCTACCTCTTGTCTTCATATGTGAAATGTTGTCATGATTTAGACTTACATTGACTCCAGTTGTTAACTTACCAATCACATTTGAGTGCTATTGGCCTTTCCCAGAATTTTGTACACTCTGGCATGACTTCTTGATATTTTCTGCAGCTTCCCATGCCTCTGCTGAATCAGTTTGAACACTACCCAGCTGAACAAAATGCTCTCAAGGAACTTAGCCCTATCTCTGTTCAGATGTAACCCATCTAACTCATAGAGATGTCATCTCCCACAGGCAGAGCCCAATGTCCCCACAATCAAAAGGCTTCCCTCCTGCCTTGTATTCATCTGTCTTACCTATTTATTTCTGTCTCATGTACATTGGGAGCTACCTGGCAGTTTTTACTTTAGGATGTCATGCTTGCTAATTTTCTACCAAGCTCCCGAAATTCCAGTTTGAAGACACATCCTCCTTCCTATCTATGTTATTAATACTAATGTTGGCCATGTCCACCAGCAATTTGCTCCTCCCCCCGCTCCTGTTCTGTGACATCCTTAGTCCTACCACTGAGGAGACATCCTGGAGTCACATTTTCAGCCACGTCTGTCTGTTGCCCTAACTGAAGAATCCCCTATCAGTACTGCCTTTCCCCCTCCTCCTCTCCTCTATAGCTGGATACTTGCCATGCCATGTCTTACTGCAGTTCTTCAAGGATCCATCGCCCTCCAGATTTGAAAGCCGCTTAAAGAGTCAGACCTCTGGCACTCCTGCACGACACACCTGTTTCTCTTGGACTGACCAGCAGTCATTTATTCCTTATCTGCCTGCTTGCCCCTAACCTGTGATGAGACCACCTCTCTAATGTGCAATGTTTATAGTTCCCTGTCTCAGGGAAACACCTTATTGACTCCAGCTGTTCCTCAAGGTCTGAAACTTGGAGCTCAAGCTTGGGTAACTGGTGACACTCCCTTCAGATATGTTTGCCAGGTTCACAAGAAGTTTCCACAACTGCCTGTATGCTACAGGATGGGCATTCTGCTTGGCTGAGCTTTCCTGACATTCCTTGACCTTAAACCTTTAAATGACTACCTATTTTAATTTTACTCTGAGACTATTAACTATAAACTGGAGATTTGTAGAAAGTATAAATTTTTCACCCCCTACTCACAAATCAACTGTCTCCTCTGTGCCTATTAATTCTTACTTGCCATATATTGTAATTGCTGGGCCTTTCAAAGATAAAGGGAAATGACAGATCCATTTACCCCTGGTCACAACAGGCCTGAATTGATCCCTTTAGAACTCCTCAATTTAAGCTGAGAAATTAAGGCTGTAACACTGTTGCAAGTTCCACCTTACTGATAAAAAATTAAAGCCAGGCCCTCATCTCTTTGCTTGGGTAGATACAAAATATTCTTTATCACCAATTTGAGTGCAGTGGAGTTATCCCTGGTGTCTTAGCCAAACTTTCTCTCTCAATCAACATGACAAAAACAGATTTTCTGGTTATTTTCACATTGCCGTTTCTGTGAGTTCACTATTCACAAATTAGCTGCGGCATTCTCTTCAATACAGCTGTGACTACAGTTCAGAAGTACTTTTTTGTTTGTAAAGACCTTTTGAGATGTATAGTGGTTTGTAAGTCCTATAGAAATGAAACTATCTTTTTGTATTAGTCATTTAAGCATTTGATCAAAAGAACTGGGTTCATCTTTCTTTCACAGAAGCAGTTGTCCTTAGCTGTGTTGTTTGCAGTGACCATGGTTTTCACACTGATGACACCTTCCATCATGTTGTATGCCACAACTCTGAGTTCATTCAAAACAGATTTAGCAGCTCAGAGCTGGGTATCCAGAAGATGCTGTGGGTCACCAGCAATAGCAATAGCAGAATTTTATTCAGACATAATCAGTACAGTGTAACATGACTTAAAGTGTATCTCACTGAACAAATACTGTACATCCAGGGGACCAGAACTAATTCAATGAGGAGTGTAGGGGAAATGCCAGGAGCAGGACCTGGCCCATCTAGAAATGAGATGCCAGTTTGGTGAAACTATAACACAGGACTAAATGCATGTTAATCATCAGAAGCAGTATTCTATGGACAAATAGATCTCATAATGCACAGATGAAATCAAATCCTGCCAAGCAAAAGGCATTGACAACCACCTTCACCGAAAAGGGAAACATATAATCCATCTAAGCCTCCTTCGAATGTCCCCACTATTAAAGATTGCTGGCTTCAGTGAATTTAATTCAGTCCACATGATTTCAAGAAATGTATGACATTGACACAATGAAGACTAGGAGCTCTGACACCCATGGAACTGTGATACTGAATAATTATGCTCTAAAACATTCTTAACCAAGCTTTTCCATGATAGCTACAATACAGGCACCTTATATGTTTCAGGGGTTTTGAGATAATTTGGAAAGAAATAAGGTCTTTTAACTTAAAACCTCTAATCTCAGAATTCTTAATTTATAATAATGGAGTCTTCTGTTATGCTTAAGCTAATGAGGTGCAAATAGCCAGTACTGATGAATCAAGTCGATTTTAAAAATACATAATGAAAGAGCAGCAAAGACAACATGAAAGTTTCTTATCTTTCAAGGTCCTTTGGACATTGTCAGCAAAGGCGTTGCCTTTTTTCTTCTGTCTCTGAAGTATTGTAATATTGAATTATGTCTCAGAAGAATTATACCACAGATGCAAAGGTTACACTGTGCCACAAATCATTGAACTTGAAATTCTTACAAACACTCCCCATTGCATATGAGGAAATGGTTCAAATTAACTTTTTACATTGGCTTCAAATGATAGTCATCATATATTATCCTATCTCTGAAATTATAGAGTCTGGCCAAGTCAAAAATTTATTTCTATTTCCTAAGTTCCAAGAACTGGTATTTCACTGAACGAATAAATGACCTATCCTTTGGACACCAGGCAATTGACAAATAATGTCACATCCTCATCAATACTATCATAAATCATTTACCTAACATTATCAAAGAACACTAAGTAATTCAGGACAAATGGTTTTGGCAGACTACCAGGACATTGTTTTCTATAGGTATTTATTCTACAAATATAGTTAACAGACTAAGTCAGTTAGCAAAACTAAACCTTTTCAATGTACATGTTTCATACTTAAGGTAGGATGTCATACACAGTGCTAGCTGCAAAGTTCAAACTTTTTTATTTATTTCTTTGAAACTGACAAATCATAAATTGGACCTCATGCAGTTCAACCAACAAAATTGCTTAATCCAGACCCTTTGGCATCCTTGTTCTTCTTCAACAATTACACTGTTAATTGTCTCAGTAGGCAGAAATACAAACTAGGTTGTTTCTAAAAAAAAGCTAACAAAACATCATAAAATGTTACTTCAAACCAATATAGTATCCTTTGGGGAAATATTGACTGACGAGGTAGTACATGTACAAGTGTTAATTGTCCAAGAATTATTACATTATAAAACGGTTCCTCTGGACTGGAAAGTATTATATTTAACTCTTCTTTTTAAGAAAAGAGGGATGGCAGAAAACAAGAAATAAAAGACCAGTTAGCTTGAGATCTGTCATGGGGAAGTTGTTAGCATTGATCATTAATGAAGTTATAGCTGGGCACTCCTAAAAATACTTGGTATTTGGGAAGTTTCAGGTTTTGTGAAAGGGAAAGTATGTTTAATTGATTTATGGTAGTTCTTTGAGGGAGTGACACATACTGTGGGTAAGGAGGCTCCTGCTGATAGTCCATACTTAGATTTCCAGAAGACGTTTGACAAAGTGCCACATAAAAGACTTGCAAGAAGTAGAAGCTTATGGTAAAGGGGGGAAACCAACTAATATCGGTTGAATAATTGTTGGCTGGCAGAAACAAAAGAGTATACATAAATAGGTATTTTTCTCATTGACACGTGTAAATAGCTGGGCCCTATAAATTCAATGCTGATGCCTCAACGTTTAAAAGTTATAACAACATCGTAGATGAGGGGAGCAAAGGCATGGTAGCTATATTTGCAGATAATACAAAAGTAAATAGGAAAGTATGCTGTGAAGAGGACATAAGAAATTTGTAGATTGATATACTTAGTGAGTGGCCAAAAATCTGGCGGATGGAGTAACATACATGAAAATATAAAGTTGTCCAGTTTGGTAAGAAGAATAAAAAAGCAGAACAATCACAGAAGTCTGAGGTACAGAGGTCTGGTGTTCTCGAGAGTGAGTTATAAAAATTAGTATGCAGGTACAGCAAGTAATCATGACTTCTAATGAATTTTAACTTTAATTATGAGAGGAATACAACATTAAAACTAAGGATATTATGATACAGTTATATCGAGCTTTGATTGGATCACATCTCAAATACTGAGTGTGGTTTTATTCTCCTTATTTCATGATGGATGCAAATGCATTGGAGGTGGTTTGGATGAGATTCACTTGATGGATTCGTGAAATAAGCAAATTGCCCTTTGGGGAAATGTTGGACTGACTGAGATTGATTTCACTAGAATTTAGAAGACAAGGGATATGTCTCAATTGAAATATGTAAGATCCTGAATGGTCTAGATAAGATGGGCATATTTCCTCTTGTGAATGAGCCCCAAAGTGGGTGGCACTGTTTTTTAATTATGTCAGAAATGAGGATAATTATTTTCTCTTAGAGGGTCCCTTGATTTTGGAACTCTGCTTCAGAAGGGGGTGGAGGCAGCGGGAATGAATGTTTTTGAGGATGAAGCAAGTGGATCTTTTGTTGAAATCAAAAGCTATTGGGAATAGGTGGGAATGTAGAAGTCAAAGCAGAAACAGATCAGTAATGATCTTATGAAATGGTACTTCCGACATAAGGGGCTGAATAGTTTATGTCTACTCCTAACTTGCATGTTTGTACATTTGTATGGCGGTGCTTTCACACAAAATGTACTCAGCAATATGTTGCTCACTGATATTCAGTTTGGCTCCTGACCTCATTACAGACTTGGCCCAACCTTGACAAAATGTTTGAACAAGAATGAAAGTGACAGTGATTGTCCATGATATCAATACACCATAAGATTGAATATAGCATCAAGGAGTCCTAGCAAAATTGAAATCAACAGAAATTAGAGAGAAAACACCTCACTGGCTGAAGTCATACTAAACATAGAAGAAGATCGTTGCGATTGTTGGAGGCTAATCATCTTAGCCTGAGCACATTGCTGCAGGAGTTGAAGAGAATTTTTTCTTAACTTAAACGTTTGTGAATCTTTCAAATTCTCCTCCCTAGAGAAGTGTGAAAGCGGAGTCATTAAATATGTTTAGAGACTGACAGATTTCTAAGTATCAATTATATCCTGCCATTTTGACATACCACCATGTTCCCCAGCCAACATCTTGGGATTAGGCTTGCTGCAGTGCTCCAGTGAAGCTCAGTGCACTTTAGAAGAATAACACCTCATGTTTCATTTGGGAACTCTTCAGTCTTCATGTCTCAATCTCGAGTTCAATACTTTAGGACTTGAGCTTCTCCTATGTTCTTACTCAGCCCCCACACTTCAGGCCATGTTGTCACATAGTTGTTGATTAGACAAAACCCATTGTTAGCCATTAATAGCTCCCATTTGTAGCTATTCATCCTCCTAGCCTGACTGTTATCCAGTCATTTGTCTGTCCAGTTGTCCTTTCTCTCTTTGGGCATTATCTCCAACTATTGTTTACTCCTTACTCCCTTACCACACTCTATCTTCTGCATAAAAACCAACATATTCCTTTCTACCCTCAGTTCTGAGGTAGGTTCACTGGACCTGAAACATTAACTCTGATTTCTCTGCATAGATGCTGCCAGACCGGCTGAGCATTTCCTGCAAGTTCTGCTTTTGTGTCTGATTTCTAGTGTCCGCAGTTCTTTCGGTTTCCATTGAAGTGGATGATCAGTCATGATCATATTGGGTAGCAGCCCCGGTTCGATGGGCTGAATGGCTGACTTCTGCTCCTGTTTTCTTCTGTTTTAGGCCCAATCATCTTCAGCTGGTCATTCAGTTACCTTTCCTTCAACACAACATTCAAAGGTTTGGTTATTTACTGAAGGTTGCACAGTGCTCAGTGTTCATTTGAAACCCCTCAGATACTATAACATTTGGTGCCCACTAGGAAAATATCTGGGCAACATTTCGGTTTGCATTGATAAGTGGCAAGTGGCATTCCTGTCATACAAGTAGCAGAGAATGACTATCTCCAATGACAGAGAATCTAACCATCTTCCCTTGACATTCAACAGCATTATCATTGTAGATTCCTGCATCATCAGCATCTTTGGGGGTTACTATTAACTAGAAGCTTAACTGGACCAGTCATATAATTACTGTGACGACATATACAAGTCAGAGGCTGGGAATTCCGTGGTGAGTAACTTATCTGCTGATGCCTGATGCTTGTCCATCAGCTACAAGGCAAAAGTTAGGAGTGTGACAGAATAGTCTGTCTTGATGAGTGCAATTAAGTGATGGGCAATAAATGCTGCCATAGCCAGTAAAGACCAGATCTTATGAATACATTTAAAAAATTGTGATCTATATTGACTTCATTAAGGTGTTCGACAAGGTTTCTCATATTAAACTGGTTAGCAAAGTTAGATCTCATGGAAGACAGGGAGAACTAGTCATTTGGATACAGAACTGGCTCGAAAGTAGAAGACAGAGGCTGGTGGTGGAGAGTTTCCTTTCAGACTGGACGCCTGTGACCAGTGGAGTGCCACAAGGGTCGGTGCTGGGTCCCTCTACTTTTCACCATTTATGGAAATGATTTGGATGTGAACATAGGAGGTATAGTGAGTAAGTTTGCGGATGACTCCAAAGTTAGAGATGTAGTGGACAGCGAAGAAGATTACCTCAGATTACAATGAGATCTTGATCAGATGGGCCAATGGGCTGAGTGGCAGATGGAATTTAATTTAGATAAATGGGAGGTGCTGCATTTTGGAAATCAGAGCAGGATTTATACACTTAATAGTAAGATCCTGTGGAGTGTTGCTGAACAAAGAGACCTTGGAGTGCAGGTTCATAGTTCCTTGAAAGTGGAGTCTCAGGTAGATGGATAGTGAAGAAGGCATTTAGTATACTTTCCTTCATTAGTCAGAGCATTGAGTATAGGAGTTGGGAGATCATTTTGTGGCTGTACAGGACATTGGTTAGGCCACCTTTGGAATACTGTGTGCAATTCTGTTCTTGCTCATGTTGGAAGAATTTTGTGAAACTTAAAAGGGTTCAGAAAAGATTTACAAAGATGTTGTGAGGGTTGGAGGGTTTGAGCTGCAGAGAGAGTTGATTCTCTAATTATAGGGACAGATAGTATCCTTCGTGAGCCAGATCGGGAGTCCCGCATGGTGTATTGCAGGACACCTCCAACCAGCTTGAAAGGATATTGGAGCGAGAAGGAGAAGATCCAGTTGTTGTGTTCCACATTGGCACTAACAACATAGGCAAGGCTAGGAAGGAGGACCTGTTTGGGGAGTATCAAGCACTAGCAAGGAAATTGAAGAACAGGTCCTCGAGGGTCATAATCTCTGGATTACTGCCCGAGCCATGTGCTAATTGCCATAGGGATAAGAAAATTATGGAATTAAATAGGTGGCTAAGAGATTGGTGTGGGAAAGAGGGATTCCATTTCATGGAACATTGGCATCAGTTTTGGAACCGGGTGATCTGTACCGATGGGATGGTCTCCACCTGAACCGATCTGGAACCAGTGTTTTGGCAAAAAGAATAAATAGGGTAGTCACTAGGATTTAAACTTGTGAGTCATGGGAGGGGAAATGGAAAGCAACAGGGAGTATAGAGTCAAGTAGAAAGATAAGCAGCAAGTTAGCATGTGTGCAGGGTTTAAGTTAAAGGCAGGCTAGGAATGAAGCAAAAGGAAAGTATAACTTAAGACATATTACTAGAGATGTTGGAAATCATCAAGATAAGAAAATTAGCATTAAGGTGCTTTACCTGAATGCTTGTAGCTTTCATAATAAAGTAGATGAATTAACAGCACACATCATCGTGAATGGCTATGATGTGGTAGGCATCACAGAGACATGGTTGCAGGTGGTTCAGGACTGGCAGTTAAACATCCACGGATTTACAATTTATTGAAAAGACAGAGAGGTGGGCAGAGGGGCGGGGTTGCCTTGTTATTTAAGAATGAAACTAAATCTATGGCACTGAATGACATAGGGTCAGATGATGTGTACTCTGTGTGGGTGGAATTGACGAACCACAAATGCATAAAAACCATAATGGGAGTACAGACCTTCTAACAGTGGTCAGGACCAGGGATACAAGACGTACCAGGAAATAGATAGGGCATGGTGATTATGGGGGACTTCAATATGCAGGTGGACTGGCTGAATAATGCTGCCGGTGGATCCAAAGAAAGGGAATTCATGGAATGCTTACAGGATGGCTTTTTGGAACAGCTTGTGATGGAGCCCACAAGGGAGCAGGCTATCCTGGATTTAGTTCTATGTAATGAGCCAGACTTTAGATTATATTATATTAGATTACTTACAGTGTGGAAACAGGCCCTTCGGCCCAACAAGTCCACACCGCCCCGCCGAAGCGCAACCCACCCATGCACCTACATTTACCCCTTACCTAACACTACAGGCAATTTAGCATGGCCAATTCACCTGACCTGCACATCTTTGGACTGTGGGAGGAAACCGGAGCACCCGGAGGAAACCCACGCAGACACGGGGAGAACGTGCAAACTCCACACAGTCAGTCGCCTGAGGCGGGAACTGAACCCGGGTCTCTGGTGCTGTGAGGCAGCAGTGCTAACCACTGTGCCACCGTGCTGCCCACTTTATAAAAGGTCTTAAAGTATTGGAACACTTAGAAGGCAACGATCATAATATGGTAGAGTTCAGTCTGCAGTTTAAAAGAGAGAAGGCAAAATCGGATGTAATGGTGCTACAGTTAAATAAAGGTAATTACAGGGGCATGAGAAAGGAACTGACAAAAATCGACTGGAAGCAGAGCCTAGTGGAGAAGACAGTAGAGAAACAAAGGCAGGGGCTTCTGAGTGTAATTGAGGATATAGTACAGAGGTTCATCCCAAAGAAAGGAAAGATTATTCGGAGAGGATTAGACAGCCATGGCTGACAAATGAAGTCAGGAAACGTATCAAAGGAAAAGAGAGAGCCTATAAAGTGGCCAAGAGCACTGGGAAATCAGAAGATTGGAAAGTCTACAAAAACAAAGGATAACAAAGAGAGAAATAAGGAAGGAGAGGATCAAATATGAAGGTAGGCTAGCCGGTAATATTATAAATGATAGTAAAAGTTTCTTTCAATACTTAAGAAACAAACGAGAGGCAAAAGCAGAAATTGGGCCACTCCAAGTTGATGCAAGAAGGCTAATGATGAGAAATAAGGAAATAGCTGAAGAATGTAATAAATACTTTGTATCAGTCTTCACAGTGAAAGACATGAGTAATATCCCAACAATAAAGGAGAATCAGGGCAGTGTTGAATATGGTAGCCATTACAAAAGAGAAAGTGCTAGAAAAGTGAAAAGGTCTAAAAATTGGTATATCTCCTTGCCCCGATGGGCTACATCCTAGAGGTCTGAGGGAGGTGGCTGAGGAAATAGCGGAGGCATTGGTTGTGATCTTTCAAAAATCACTGGAGTCAGGGAAAGTCCCAAATAATTATAAAATCATTGTTGTAACCCTCTTGTTCAAGAAAGGATCAAGGAAAATTATAGACTGATTAGCCTAACCTCGGTGGTTGGTAAAATTCTGGAACCCATCGTTAAGGATGAGGTCTCTAAATTCATGGAAGTGCAGGGTCGGATTAGAACAAGTCTGGGCGGCACGGTGGCACAGTGGTTAGCACTGCTGCCTCATAGCGCCAGAGACCCGGGTTCAGTTCCTGCCTCAGGCAACTGACTGTGTGGAGTTTGCACGTTCTCCCCGTGTCGGCGTCGGTTTCCTCCGGGTGCTCCAGTTTCCTCCCACAGTCCAAAGATGTGCAGGTCAGGTGAATTGGCCATGCTAAATTGCCCGTATTGTTAGGTAAGGGGTAAATGTAGGGGCATGGGAGGGTTGCGCTTTGGCGGGTCGGTGTGGACCTGTTGGGCCGAAGGGCCTGTTTCCACACTGTAATGTAATCTAAAAAATCTAAAAAGTCAGCCTGGATATAGTAAGGGGAGGTTGTGCCTGACAAACCTGTTAGAATTCTTTGAAGAAGTAACAAGTAGGTTAGACCAAGGAAACGCAGTGGATGTTATCTACCTCGACTTCCAAAAGACCTTTGATAAGGTGCCTCACGGGAGGTTGCTGAGTAAGGTGAGGACCCATGGTGTTCGAGGTGAGCTATTGGCATGGATTAGGGATTGGCTGTCTGACAGAAGGCAGAGAGTTGGGATAAAAGGTTATTTTTTGGAATGACAGCTGGTGACAAGTGGGGTCCCACAGGGTTCAGTGTTGGGGTCCCAGCTGTACACTTTATATATTAATAATCTGGATAAAGGGACTGGGGGCATTCTGGTGAAGTTCGCTGATGATACAAAGTTAGGCGGACAGGCAGTTGGTACTGAGGAGGTGGGGAGGCTGCTGAAAGATTGAGATAGTTTAGGAGAGTGGTCCAGGAAATGGCTGATGAAATTCAAAGTAAGCAAATGCGAGGTCTTGCCTTTTGGAAAAAAGAATAGAGGCATGGACTATTTTTGAAACAGTGAGAAAATTCATAAAGCAAAAGTACAAAGAGATCTGGGAGTGCTAGTCCAGGATTCTCTAAAAGTTGACTTGCAGGTTGAGTCCGTGGTTAAGAAAGCGAATGTAATGTTGTCATTTATCTCAAGAGAGTTGTAATGTAAAAGCAGCGATGTGCTTCTGAGACTTTATAAGCTCTAATTAGGCCCCCATTTAGAATACTGTGTCCAATTTTGGGCCCCACATCTCAGGAAGGACATACTGGCACTGGAGTGTGTCCAGCGGAGATTCACAGGGATGATCCCTGGAATGGTAGGTCGAACATACAATGAATGGCTAGGGATCCTGGGATTGTATTCATTAGAGTTTAGAAGGTTGAGGGGAGACCTAATAGAAACTTACAAGATAATGCATGGGTTAGAAAGAGTGGACGCTGGGAATTTGTTTCTGTTAGGCGGGGAGACTCAGACCCATGGGAACAGTCTTAGCATTAGAGGGGGTCAATTTAGAACAGAAATGAGGAGACATTTCTTCAGCCAGAGAGTGGTGGGCCTAAGAAATTCATTGCCACGGAGTGCAGTGGATGCCAGGACGTTAAATGTCTTCAAGGCAAAGATTGATAAATTTTTGATCTCGCAAGGAATTAAGGGCTACAGTGCAGGTAAGTGGGGTTGAAATGCCCATCAGCCATGATTGAATGGCATAGTGGACTCGGTGGATTGAATGGCCTTACTTCCACTACTATGTCTTATGGTCTTATGGTCTTAATGAGAGGCTGACCAGGCTGGGGCTGTTTTCCCTGGAGTGTCGGAGGCTGAGAGGTTTATAAAATTATGAGGGGCATGGATATGATAAATAGACAAGGTATTTTCCATGGGGTGGGGGAGTCCAGAGGGCATAGGTTTAGGGTGAGAGAGGAAAGATATAAAAGGGACCTAAAGGGCAAGTTTTTCACACAGAAGGTGGTGCATGTATTGAATGAGCTGCCAGAGGATGTGGTGGAGGCCGGTACAATTACTACATTTAAAAAGCATCTGGATGGGTATATGAATAGGAAGGGTTTGGAGGGATATGAACAAATGGGACTAGATTAGTTTAGGATATCTGATCAGCATGGACAAGTTGGACAGATGGGTCTGTTTCCATATGCTTCCATGACAATAAAATAAAGCATCATTCTCCAAGATACCTTATTTAATCTATTTAATTTCTCTGAGCTAAAAGCTTCTAACATTATTTATTCAGTGATTGATTTTGGATCAATGAGACAAATTTATGAAAAATTGTAGGTGTGAGTCTTTATCTATAAATTCTTAATGGAGTGTGAAGGATTACAAATCTTACTTCGAAGATGCATTTCTCAGAATGGAAAAGACAAACACTTGGAGAGTGCACTACAAGAAACTTCCTGACCCATGAAGACTTAACGAGCCTGTGATCAATTCTTACCTTTGACTCAGTTCAGTCATGACTCTAGCAGGAATGTTACTCATCACTTCTGGGCCAGAATAAAACAAGCCTATAGTCCTGCTTCTAAATACAATCCAGTATGGAAACTGTGGGACCTGAGGCTATCAAAAAGGACAGGAATAACCTTCCCAGGGATGCATTTCACAAGAAAGTAGCAAATGCCTCTACTACCTACCTACTAGACAAGCTACTAGAGCTTTATTATGAACAACAGGAGAATATCAACAAAGTAAGAACATTACATCCGTGTTTCATTTCTTTCTATTGGAATTTCAGTGCTATGACTGATTAATGCCTGCAGTAGTGAATGTTCTTGGTTCCTGGTCAGTAGGTTCAGAAGCTTTAGTAAATATAATTATTTTTAAGGGTTTATTATAATTTCAAGCAAAATTTCCCAGTGGTGATCAGGAATAAAATCATCATTTGATAGTAATCCTTAGCTGGTCACACAATTTTATGCATACTGTTCAAATAACATAACAAGCTCTGACTCCTCCAAATCCCAGAAGACACAGCTTGATGATACTACAGTGTTAAGATATCCTGAATGATTTACATGCTGCCTTTTCAAATAAGCCAAGACTTGCCATTAAATTAAGAAACTTTAAACGTGTAATACCTCTACAAATATATCTCAGTGATTATTTTTTAGTAGCTGATTATCTTCATGCACAAAGTTAAGGGAGACCAAGAAAGAAATATAACCTTTGTGTGAACAGAGCTTGAAGTAGTTTTGTATATATATTTATATCTTCCTGCAGGAGATATACTAAGCTTTCTCAACAACGGTATCGACTTTGTCTTCTCAATACCGAAGATAATACTCAATTTGTCAGTCCACTGTCCAAATGTAGACAGAAATGGACATTGGGCTGATAAATAGTGTGTTATCTTCTGTAAAGAGTAGACTAGGTCAATAGAGCTGTCAATAAAACTTGACTATGATGTTTCCCACCTAACTCAGTTCGATAGAAGCACTAAATCCTTCTTGGTTGCAACAACTAGCTTTTCACCTCGGAAATCCTACACAAAATATGAAGGGACAAGTGACAAAAATCAGTCAAATCTGATAGACGAATGGAGAATTGTCGAGGTTATTCAAGTCAACTATATAAGTGCTGCAAATCATCAAATTGTTCAAAGTGTATAGCTGTACAGTGATTATAAGCATTTTAATTTTGTTGAATTCATGTCACAGAGAATCACAGATTTGCTATGGTTCAGGAGACTATTCAGCTTCACATCCTGCAACAGTTCTATTTCCTAGTGCCAGTCGCCTCCTTTTCTCCGCTTCCCTGCACATTATTTCTATCCAAGTAATCATCCAATGCACTCTTGAATGTGTCATTTGAACCTGCCTCCACCACATCTGCAGGCAGAGCATTCTGTACTTCATGGTTCGGAAACGTCCCCATTTTTAATCTCAAGCCTTCTAATGCAAAACTGCAATTTGCCTTGTGAGATGCTGTGATATAGTGGCAACATCAATGACTAGTAATTTAGAACCCTTGGCTAATATTCTGGGAAAATCTGGTTTGTATCCTACAATGGGACATGGCAATATTTGAATTCAATAAAATCTAGAACTAAAAACTGAAAATAATGTTGACCATGTAATCATATAAAAAACCCATCTGAGTTGCTAATATCCTTTTAAGAAGGATATCTACCATTCTGGCCAATATGTGACTCCAGACCTGAAGCAATGTGGTTGTCTCTTAAATTGCAATCTAAAATGGCCTAAAATGAACATCCATAAGATAAGGTCCTCCACCAATTTGGCCTGGCATTGTGGAATTAACTCCCAAGGTCCATGGGGAGACCTTAGAGAATGTTGACCACTTCCAATACCTTAGGAGTATCCTGTTGGCCAAAGCAGCTGTGGATGAAGAGAGCCAGCACCACATTCAATGTGCCAGCGCAACCTTTGAACACCTGAGGAGAAGGGTGTTTCAAGGACAACAACATCAGATCTGACAACAAGATCATGGTTTACAGAGCTGTGGTGGTTCCCACCCTCCTATATGGTTCTGAGATGAGGACTGTCTACAGCAGACACCTCAAGGGTCTGGAGCAGTAGCACCAATGCTGACTACGCAAGATCCTGAATCTGCTGGGAAGAAGGATGCACCATTACCAGAGTCCTCAACTAGGCCAACATCCCCAGCATTGAGGCACTGCCCACCCTTGTTTGGCTATAATGGACTGGGCACATAATATACATGACCAGCAGGAGACTCCTTAAGCAGGCACTCTATTCCCAATTCCAAAAGGGTAGGTGAGTCCCAGGTGGACAGAGGAAGCACTTCAGTGATACCCTCAAGGCCTCACTGGTGAAGTGCAGCATTCCCACAGACACCAGGGAATCACTGGCCCAAGACCATCCAAAATGGAGGAGGAGCATCCGGGAAGGCTTCAAACACCATGAGACTTGCCATTGGGAATAAGCAGAAGCCAGGTGAAACAATGAAAAGAGCATACTGCCACACCAATGTCCCACCCACCCCTTTCCTACGACTACCTTCTGCCCCAAGTATTACAGAGCCTGTGGTAGCCGCAGCAGTCTGTACAGCCACCTACGGACCTACGGAGTGGAAGAAAGTCGTCCTTCTCTGCGATGGACTGTCAATGAATGAATGAATGAATCTAAAATTGCCTAGCAAGCCACTGAATGGTACTAAAGCCAATACAAATGCAGTATTAAAGAAAGGAATAAAACCAGCTAGATGACTTGAAATTGAACTTGGCACTGGAAACAAGAACAACAAATGCAGACCTGTTGACACCACAAGGTTCTCTTTATCCTTATCTGGAGACTTGAACCAAAATTGGAGAGCTATCCCACTGAGTAATCAAGCAACAGCCTGACATTTTCTGTCAAGAATGATATCATTAGCATGACAATGTCCTTGACATCAACATCACCATCTCTGGGTATATCTTATCACACCATGGTATACAATGAAGAAGAAAATGCCCAGGAGTCCACGACTTTGACTCCAGACACAATCAAATCGCATGACATCTTGTCAAAAAATGGGAAAGGAAACCCCTTCTGATTGCTACTGACTGTCACCACCCTCAATGATTGATGAATCTGTGCTGTTCCAAGTTGAATGCCGTTTGGAGGAAACACTGAAGGTAGTAAAGGCATAGAATGTACTCTCTGAGGGATGCTTCAATGTCCATCACCAAGAGTGACTCGTAGCAACACCACTGACCACATTGGTTGAGATTACAGAAAGCAGTACATGAATCAATCAAAGGGAAAAATGTATTTGACAAGCCTGCCTTTCGCAGATGTGTCCATCAATAACATTATCTTATCTCCATTTCCATTGAACAGTCTTTGTGGAGATGAAGTTCCATCTTCACACTGAGGATACCCTTCATTTTGTTAAATGAGACAAATGTTGAACAGATCCAGCAACTCCAAACTGGGCATCCATGATGCATTTTAGGCTATTAGCAGCAGAATTGTATTAAACCATTATCTCTGACCTCATATCCTCCACTTTACTATTACAAACAAGCTGGGAGGTGAACACTGATTCAATCTAGAATGCAGAATATTGAATGTCAGAAGTAGCACTAGGTATACCTAATGCTGTGGTGTCAACTGCTGAACAGATAAAATGGGAGTAGTTGCATGTAAACTGAGGAAGCAGCATGCAATAGAGAGGATTGACTGATTCTACAAGCAACAGATCAGTTCTAAGCTCTGCAGTCCTGCCACATTCAGTTCCGAATGGTGCTAGAGGAGGAGTCTCCACATAGCAGCTCAATGATTGGCACTGCTGCCTCACAGCACCAGGGATCTGGGTTTGATTCCAGCCTCGGGTACTGTCTGTGTGGAGTTTGCACATTCTCTCTGTGACTCTGTGGGTTTCCTCCATTCCTCTGATTTCCTCTCACAGTCCAAACATGTGCAGGTTAAGTGAATTGCCCATGGTAAATTGCCC
The DNA here is from genome assembly GCF_037043375.1 of Chiloscyllium plagiosum. Lineage (NCBI taxonomy): Eukaryota > Metazoa > Chordata > Chondrichthyes > Orectolobiformes > Hemiscylliidae > Chiloscyllium > Chiloscyllium plagiosum. The sequence goes on from NW_028270140.1 coordinate 94,456,741, forward strand.
ATAGCGTTCAGGGATGTGTAGGTCAGGTACCTTAGTTAGGGGAATGGGTCTGGGTGGGTTACTCATTAGTGGGTCAGTGTGGACTTGTTAAGCCAAATGGCCTGTTTCCACACTGTAGGGGTTCTATGATATCCCCATCCTCAATGAACACAACTCATCGGTGCAAAATACAAGGATGAAGCATTTGCAACAATTTTCAGCCCAAAACACTGAATGAATGATCCAGCTCAGCCTTCTCCTGAGGGCCCAATGAGTTCACAGACGCCAGTCTTCAGACAATTTGATTCACTTCTCGTGATGTCAAGAAATGGTAGAAGGCACTGGAGCAATTATTGCTTAATCAATCTATTCTCGAATTTAGAGTGTCAGAGCTGGTTGTGGATAATGCCATGAAGTGGCACTCGCAAAAGAATAAACTGCTCACTGTCACTCAGTTTGGATTTTGCCAGTGTCTCTTAGCTCCTGACCCTATTACAGCCTTGTTCAAACATGGACAAAGTGCTGAACTCCAGAGATGATATTGATCCTAATTAATTCAGCTCTGCAGGAGTTCCTCATGCACTACAGTCTTCAGCTGCTCCATTAAGTACATTCCATCTATTAGAAGTCAAAAGTGAGAATGTTCACAGATGATTGCACTGTTTGTTGCACTCCAGATCTGGAAGCAGTCCATGACCAAAATAGCAAGACCTAGACCATTCCATTCTTAAATAGATTTGTACCACACATGTGCCTCCAACAAGGAAATCTGAACATCAGCCTTTGACATTCAATGGCATAACTGTTGCTGTAGTCCCCACTGCCAACTCCTGGAGGTTACCATTGTTAAAAAACTGAACTGGACTATCATCTACACTTGGAGAAAGTGAGGATGTTGAAAACTCAGAGTTAAAAAGTGTGGTGTTGGAAAAGCACAGCAGGTCAGGCAGCATTTGAGGAGAGGAGCAGGAAAGTCGACATTTCAAGCATAAGCACTTCATCACAATGTTTGGGGGGGGGGAGCGGAGGTGTGGGGTGGGGTCAGGGTGGAGCTGTGGGGAAAGTAGCTGGGAAGGTGATAGGTAGATGCAGGTGAGGGGGTTGATTGTGAGAGGTCGGTAGGGAGGGTGGAGCGGATAGGTGGGAAAAAAGATGGACAGGTGGGACAGGTCGAGAGGGCAGTGCTGAGTTGGAAGGTTGGATGAGATGGGGGGAGGGGAGATTTGGTGAAGTTGATGTTGATTCTGTGTGGTTTGAAAGTCAAGGCAGAAGATGAGCCGTTCTTCCTTCAGGTGGGTTGGTGGGTTGGATTTGGTGGTGGAGGAGGCCCAGGCCCATGTCCTGAGTGAAGTAGGAAGGAGAGTTGAAGTGGTCGGCCACAGGGCGGTGGGGTTGTTGGGTGTGTGTGTCTCAGAAAGGTTCCGCGTGTTGGTGTCCTGGACCACATCGAGAGCAACAGACACAGCAGGTGAGGGGTGTGGATGTGCAGGAAAATGTCTGGTGGATATGAAAGGATCCTTTGGGGCTTTGGACAGAGGTGACCGGGGAGGTATGGGTGCAGGTTTTACACCTCTTGCGATGGAGGAGAAAGTGAGGACTGCAGATGCTGGAGATCAGAGCTTAAAAATGTGTTGCTGGAAAAGTGCAGCAGATCAGGCAGCATCAAAGTAGCAGGAGAATCAACGTTTCGGGCATAAGCCCTTCTTGCGATGGCAGGGGTAAGTGCCGGGTGTGGAGGATGGGTTGGTGGGGGGAGTGGACATAAGGAGGGAGTCATGGAAGGAATAGTCTCTGCGGAATGTAAATAGGGTGGGGAGGGAAATAAAACTCTGGTGGTGGGGTCTGATTGCATGTGGCAGAAATGGCAGAGTATAATGCGCCATATGTGGAGATTAGTAGGATGGAAGGTGAGAACCAGAGGGGTTCTATTAAATCCACCAACTCTGATAGCTATCTGGACTACACCTCCTCCCAACTCCCCCCGCCCCCTCCCCCCACTCTCAATTCCTCTTCTCCCAGGAGGAACAATTCCACTCCAGAACATCCCAGATGTGCTCCTATTTCAAGGATCACAATTTCCCCTCCCACGTGATCAACAATGCCACCCAGTGCATTTCCTCCACTTCTCACACCTCCGTACTTGAACCCTGCCCCTTCAACCACAACAAGGATAGAACCCTGATCCTCACCTTCCACCCCACTAATCTCCAGATACAGCACGTTATCCGCTGCTATTTCCACCACCTACAATCATACCCCACCACTAGAGATATATTTCCCTCCCCCCAACTATCTGCATTCTGCAGAAACCATTCCCTCCATGAACGAGAGGACGTAGGTTTAGGGTGAGAGGGGGAAAATTATAAAAGGGACCTAAGAGGCAACATTTTCACAGAGAGGGTGGTGCATGTAAAGAATGAGCTGCCAGAGGAAGTGGTGGCAGCTTGTACAATTACAGCGTTTAAAAGGCATTTGGATGGGTATATGAATAGGAAGTGTTTAGAGGGATATGGGCCAAGTGCTGGCAAATGGGACTAGATTAGATTAGGATATCTGGTTAGCATGGACAAGTTGCACTGAAGGGTCTGTTTCCGTGTTGTACATCTTTATGACTCTATAACTCCCTCATTAGATCCATACCCCCCGCCAACCCACCCTCCACACCTGTCAGCTTCCCTTGCCACCACAGGAGGTGTAAAAGCTATGCCCACACCAGCCCCCCCCCCCCCCCCCCCCTCACCAGTTATTGTTTAATCTCTGAAACTCAAGTTACTGTAGCAGATGACACTCCGTGGATGTACAATTATCCAGGACACTCTTTGCCAAGAAGAATGGCTATTGCTGGGGCTAAAGTTTGCTCCATATTATTGAGGAGTGAGTCAGGCCGGGTTTGGATTCTTAGGGAAGAGGATAATGGGGTATGGACGGTCAGGTACAAGAGGCTGAGGAAAGGACTTAAGAACATAAAATGTAGGAATTGAAGTAGGCCATTCACTCCTTTACGTCTGCTGCACCTTTCATAAAGATGTACAACACGGAAACGTCCCAAAGGATCTTTTCACATCTGACAGAGATTTTCCTGCACATCCACCCACCTTATCTCCCATGTCTGTTGTTTTTGATGTTGCTACATCGAGGAGACAGGGCGCCAACTCGTGGAACTTTTCAGGGAACAACCCTGGGACACACGTACCAAATAACCACATTGCCCTGTGGCTGACCACGTCAACTCCACCTCCCACTCCAGCAAGGACATGCAAGTCCTGGGCCTCCTCCACTGCCAAATCCAAGCCACCAGAGGAAGAATACCCCATTTTCCACCTTGGGACCCTTTAACCACGTGGCATCAACATTGACTTCACCAGTTTCCAAATTTCCCCTCCCACCACCTCATCCCAGATCCAACCCTCCAACTCGGCACCACTCTGTTGGCCTGTCCTATCTGTCCATCTTTCTCCCACCTACCTGCTCCACGCTCCCCACTGACCTATCACAATTACCCCCATCTGCATGGATCTATCGGCTTCCCAGCTACCTTTTCCCCAGCCCCATGCCCATCCCCCTATTTGACTCTCAGTCCCCTCCCCCCAACTTTCCTGATGAAGGGCTTATGCCTGAAACATTAACCCTCCTGCTCCTCGGATGCTGCTTGACCTGTTATGCCTTTCCAGTGCCACAATTTTTTGACTCAATCACTTACACTGTCTACAATGGTTCCCAACTTTGTGTCAGCAGCTATTTTGGATATATACCTTTCTATTACATCATCCAAATTGTTAATACCTAATGTATGTAATTGAGGCCCTAACAGATCCTTGTGGGACACTGGTCACATCCTGCCAATTTAAGTCCCTATCCATTATTGCTACTTTCTGTCACTTGTCACTGAACCAATTTTTGAGTCATGTCAGTAATTTGCCCTCACTTTTGTGGACTCCTAAGTTAGTTAACAGTTTATTTTTGGGAGTTTATCAAATTTTGGGTAATCCAACAGGAGGATTCTGGGTAATCCAAGATGGAGGAAAGGAAAGATTTCTTGCTGTAACAGGCTGCGTCTTTTTTGAGGTATTTTAAGTGTTGGAGGTGATTTCCTCGAATTCCAGGAGCAGCAATTACTGTTTTATATGCTGTTGCATTGTTTTGGAACTTTGGAGAAAAAATAAAGTTGAAATAACAGCACTATTAAAAGGGAGGGGAACAGCCAAAGGCAGCACATGGTGAGGTCATTGCTGGAGAGAGAGAGTGAAAGAAAGAGAGAGAAAGAGAGAGAGAGAGAGAGAGACAGCATGTGAAAAAGAAACCCACACTGCTAACTGACACAGCAGTGAATCTACACCCAAGTGTCTGGGAAAATTAACAAAGAGGGAAATTCATAACTAATCTTGGAGGAACCTGTTTGGGAAAGGTCACAGCACAGAATAAATGAATATTCTTAAGTGTGGCCTTACGGTAATTCTGCAGTAGTGAGTAGAGTGGGTTCTTTCTTGATTATATGTTTTATTGAGATATGATTCTTGATTAAACCTAAAAATATAAGCTATAAGTATTAAGTTAGCCTGGAGCAGTGTTTTATAGAGGAATAAGAAAGTGCTATTTTCTGGGTCTGTAGATTGAAAGAAGCCAGAATGGCTTTTAGTAGAGTGATATACTCTTCTTGTCGGATATGGGAGTTTAGGGAGAGTTTACGGGTTACTGAGGATTATATCTGCAATAAATGCCGCTGATTGTGAATCCTATCAGATCGAATGAATCGGTTTGAGAGACAGTTAGAGGCAATGAGGAATTTACAGGAGTAAGGGGATGTGATGGATAGCAGTTATAGGAAGGGAAAAAAACTTGCAGGCTATCCCTATTTCAAACAAGTATTCTGTCTTGGAAAATGAAGGAGGTGATGGATTCTCAGGGGAATGTAACAAGAACACCCAAGTGTCTGGTATCAAGACTGGCTCAAATGCAATAGGGGTACATTGGGTTCCAAGAGAGCCAAGTGTTAGGGGACTCTCTAGTCCAAGGTACAGACAGCCAACAGCGAAAAATCAGAATAGTGCGTTGCTTCCCTGGTGCCAGGATCAAGGATGTCTCAGAGGTGGTGTAGAATGTTCTCAAGGGGGAGAGGGGCCAGCAAGAGGTCATTGTATACATTGGAGCTAATGACATAGGAAGGGAAAAGTATGAGATTCTGAAAGGACATTACAGAGAGTAGGACTCAGGGAGATAATGAGGAAAGAGATCAATCTGAGATTGCTACAGTTGAGAAAAGAAGCGATTCCAGCAGTCAGGGCAGGCAGGGACAAGGTAGGACTCATAAATTAAACTGCATTTATTTCAATGCAAGAGGCCTAACAGGGAAGGCAGATGAACTCAGGGCATGGTTAGGAACATGGGACTGGGATATCATGGCAATTTCGGAAACATGGCTCAGGGATGGGCAGGACTGGCAGCTTAATGTTCCAGGATACAAATGCTACAGGAAGGATAGAAAGGGGGGCAAAAGAGGGGGGAAGTTGGCATTTTTGATAAGGGATAGCATTACAGCTGTGTTGAGGGAGGATACTCTTGGAAATACATCCAGGGAAGTTATTTGTGTTGAGCTGAGAAATAAGAAAGGGATGATCGCCTTATTGGTATTGTATTATAGATCCCCTAATAGTTACAGGGAAATTGAGAAACAGATTTGTAAGGAGTTCTCAGCTATCTGTAAGAATAATAGGGTGGTTATGGTAGGAAATTTTAACTTTCCAAACATAGACTGGGACTGCCACAGTGTTAAAGGTTTAGATGGAGAGGAATTTGTTAAGTGTGTACAACAAAATTTTCTGATTCAGTATGTGGATGTACCTACTATAGAAGGTGCAAAACTTGACCTACTCTTGGGAAATAAGGCAGGGCAGGTGACTGAGGTGTCAGTGGGGGAGCACTTTGGGGCCAGTGACCATAATTCTATTTGTTTTAAAATAGTGATGGAAAAGGATAGACCAAATTTAAAAGTTGATGTTCTAAATTGGAGGAAGGCTAATGTTGACGGTATTAGGCAAGAACATTCAAAAGCTGATGGGGGCAGATGTTCGCAGATAAAGGGATGGCTGGAAAATGGGAAGCCTTCAGAAATGAGATAAGGAGAGTCCAAAGACAGCATATTCCTGTGAGAGTGAAAGGAAAGGCTGGTAGGTGTAGGGAATGGTGGATGACTAAAGAAATTGAGGTTTTGGTTAAGAAAAAGAAGGAAGCACATGTCGGGTATAGACAGGATAGATTGAGTGAATCCTTAGAAGAATATAAAGGCAAGGAGTATACTCAAGAGGGAAATCAAGAGGGCAAAAAGAGGATAAGAGATAGCTTTGGCAAATAGAATTAAGGAGAATCCAAAAGGCTTTTACAAATACCTTTCGGACAATAGGGTAACTAGGGAGAGAATAGGGCCCCTCAAAGATCAGCAAGGCAGCCTTTGTGTGGAACTGCAGGAGATGAGGGAATACGAAATGAATATTTTGCATCAGTGTTTACTGTGGAAAGGACATGGAAGATATAGAATGCAGGGAAATAGATGGTGACATCTTGAAAAATGTCCATTCTACAGAGGAGGAAGTGCTGGATGACTTGAAACACATAAAAGTGGATAAATCCCCAGGACCTGATCATGTGTACCCTACAACTCTGTGGGAAGCTCAGGAAGTGATAGCTGGGATTCTTGCTGAGATATTTGTGTCATCGATAGCCACAGGTGAGGTGCCGGAAGACTGGAGGTTGGCTAGCGTGGTGCCACTGTTTAAGAAGGATGGTAAGGACAAGCCAGGGAACTATAGACCAGTGAGCCTGATGTCAGTAGTGGGCAAGTCGTTGGAGTGAATCTTGAGGGACAGGATGTACATGTATTTGGAAAGGCAAGGACTGATTAGGGATAATCAACATGGCTTTGTGTGTGCGTGGGAAATCAAGTCTCACAAACTTGATTGAGTTTTTTGACAAAGTAACAAAGAGAATTGATGAGGGCAGAGCAGTAGATGTGATCTATATGGAGTTCAGTAAGGCATTCGGCAAGGTTCCCCATGGGAGACTGATTAGCAAGGTTAGATCTCATGGAATACAGGGAGAACTAGCCATTTGGATACAGAACTGGCTCAAAGGTAGAAAATAGAGGGTGGTGGTGGAGGGTTGTTTTTCAGACTGGAGGCCTGTGATCAGTGGAGTGCCACAAGGATCGTTTCTTGGTCCTCTACTTTTTTGTCATTTACATAAATGATTTGGATGCGAGCATAAGAGGTATTGTTAGTAAATTTGCAGATGACACCAAAATTGGAGGTGTTTTTGGACTGCAAAGAAGGATACCTCAGATTACAACAGGATCTGGACCAGATGGGCCAATGGGCTGAGAAGTGGCAGATGGAGTTTAATTTAGATAAATGCGAGGTGCTTTATTTTGGGAAAGTAAATCTTAGCAGGACTTATACACTTAATGGTAAGGTCCTAGGGAGTGTTGTTGAACAAAGAGACTTTGGAGTGCAGGTTCATAGCTCCTTGAAAGTGGAGTCACAGGTAAATAGGATAGTGAAGAAGGTGTTTGGTATGCTTTCCTTTATTGGTCAGAGTATTGAGTACAGGAGTTGGGAGGTCATGTTGCGGCTCTACAAGACATTGGTTAGGCCACTGTTGGAATATTGCATGCAATTCTGGTCTCCTTCCTATTGGAAGGATGTTGTGAAACTTGAAAGGGTCCAGAAAGAATTTCTAAGAATGTTGCCAGGATTGGAGGATTTGAGCTATAGGAAGAGGTTGAATAGGCTGGGGCTGTTTTCCCTGGAGTGTCGGAGGCTGAGGGGGTGACCTTAAAGAGGTTTATAAAATCATGAGGGGCATGGATAAGATAAATAGACAAAGTCTCTTCTTTAGGGTGGGGAGTCCAGAACTAGAGGGCATAGGTTTAGGGTGAGAGGGGAAAGATATAAAAGGGACCTAAGGGGCAATGTTTTCATGCAGAGGGTGGTACATATATATAATGAGCTGCCAGAGGAATTGGTGGAGGCTAGTACGATTGTAGCAGGTTGGGTATATAAATAGGAAGGGTTTCGAGGGCTTTGGGCTGGCTGCTGTCAGGTGGGACTAAATTGGGGTCAGATATCTGGTCGGCATAGATGACTTGGACCGAAGGCTCTGTTTCCGTGCTGCACATCTCTATGACTCTATGACTCGAAATGACTTCTTTTGGTGTTCACATAAATAAACATCCATTGACATTTTCATGTACAGCACCTTAATCACCTGTTTAAAAACAAACTCAATGAGATTCTTCAGGCATGATCCACCCCATCCTTGACTATAGACTCCAACAATAACACAGATGTTAGGCTAATTGGTCCGTGTCCCCAATTCACTGTTAATTTCCTTGGGACTTCCAGTGAGCTGTGCTCTTTTTCCCTGCTATAAATACTCACAGAAAGTAATTAGAGTCATTGAGTCATGGAGCATGGCAACAGACCCTTTGGTCTAACCAGTCCATGCTGATCATAATCCCAAATTAAATTAGTCCCACCTGCCTGCACTTGGCCCTTATCCCTCCAAACATTTTTTTTCATGTACTTACCTAAATGTCTTTTAAAAGTTGTATCTGTACCCATATCTACCACTTCCTCTGGACGTTCATTTCACACATGCACCATCCTCTATTTAAAAAAATTGCCCATATATCTTTCTAAATCTTACTCCTCTCATCTTAAAAATATACCCCCAGTCTTGAAAGCCTGCATCTTACAGAAAAGACACTAGCCATTCACCTTATCTATACTCCTCATTATTTTATAAACCTCTTATAATGTCACCTCTTAACCTCTAACACTCCAGTGAAAAATGTCCTAGCCTATCCACTTTCTCATTATAAACTAAACCCTCTATTCCTGGCAAATCCTCTACTCCTCGGGCAACTGTCTGTGTGGAGTTGCACATCCTCCCCTTGCCTGCCTTGGTTTCTTCTGGGTGCTCCGGTTTCCTCCCACAATCCAAAAATGTGCAGGTCAGGTGAATTGGCCATGCTAAATTGCCCATAATGTTAGGTGCATTAGTCAGGAATAAATATAAGGTAGTGGAATGGGTCTGGGTGGGTTACTCTTCAGAGGGTTGGTGTGGACTTGTTGGCCTGAAGGACCTGTTCCTTACTGTAGGGAATCTAAGCTGAAAATGTGTTGCTGGAAAAGCACAGCTGTTAAGGCAGCATCCAAGGAACAGGAGAATCGACATTTCGGGTATGAGCCCTTCTTCAGGAATGAAGAAGTGTAGGGAATCTAATCTCGTCTAAACAGCCTGGTAAATATCTTCTGAACCCTCTCTAGCCTAATAATATCCTTCTTACAACAGGGAGGCCAGAACTGGTCAGAGTATTCCAGAAGTCTCACCAACTTCAACACTCAAACTTCTGAGCAATGAAGACAAGCAGGCTAAATGCTTTCTTAACCACCCTATCTCGATGTGATGCAAACTTCAAAGAGTTATGTACTTGAACCCCTAGGTCATTCTGGTCTACAACACCACCCACGGCCTTACCAATTTTGATGTCATCTGCAAAGTGATGACCCTTTATTCTCCCGCAAATCATTTACATAAATGACAAACAAAAGTGGACCCAGTCCCAATCCCTGTGGAACACTGCTAGTCACAGGCCTTCAGTCTGAAAAGCAACCCTCCACCACCTCCCTCTGTCTCCTACAATAAAGCTAATTTTGTATCCGATTGTCAAAGTCAGACTGAATCCCATGTGATCTAACTTTGCTGATCAGTCTACCACGTGGAAAAATATCAAATGTTTTACTAAAGTCCAAGTAAACAAGGTCTCCCACTCTGCCCTCATCGATCTTTTTGGTTACTTCCTCAAAAGATTCAATCAAATTTGTGAGACATGATTTCCCTCACACAAATCCATGCTGACTATCCCTTATCATTCTGTGCCTCTCCAAATGCATGTAAATTCTACCTTTCAGAATCACCTCCAACAACATACCCACCACTGACGTCAGACTCACAGGCCTGTTATTCCCAGGCTTCTCCTTACAGCCTTTCTTAAATAAAGGCACAACATTAGCCACCCTCAGCTGTGTCTGTTGATGATACAAATGTTTCTGCTGGGGTCCATGCAATTTCCTCCTTAACTTCCCACAATATTCTGGGATACACTTGATTCGGTTCTAAAGATTTATTGAACTTTATGTTTTCTGAGACCTCCAAAATTCCTTTTCTGAAATTTGAACTGCTTTCAAAACATCAGCATTTATTTCCGAGTTCTCTCACTTCCATTTCTTTCTTTATATTAAAAACTGACATGAAATATTCATTTAATATCTTTCCCATCTCCCAAGGTTCAACACAATGACATAAAGGGCGCTCCTCTCCCTGGTTAGGACAATATTCCCACTTACAGTCTTTAGTGGGCTAACATTGCTCCTGACCACTTGCTTTCCCCTTTTGTGACAATAAAGTTTCCTCTTATTAATTTCTCCATTAGAGTAACTTGCATGAAGTTCACAAGGGACTTTTACCTAGCTACCATTATATCATTTCCAAGAGAACGATTCTAATAAAGACACTCCCTGACTCAAGGAGAAATATGTAGAATTCCCAAAACAAATGAATAAAATTAGGATCTAGCCATTTCCACATATCTTTGAGACAACTTATACATTCCCAACATAGCAAGATGGAAACAACCTACTGTAACAAAATAAACTAAGATCCAATGTTGCTAATCAACACAGTCTCATCAATCAGTCTCTCCCAAACAGCATCGAGACCCACCTGATAAATGCCATAAAGATGGATCACGTAAAAGGAGGAGAATTGAAGCAGAAATTACATTTCTATTTTGTCTGGAATTTAGAAAGTTGAGGGATAATCTGGTCAAATTCTTCAAGGTATTAATGGGAAATGACAGGGTAGATTACGATAAACTATTTCTATTGGTTAGGAATTCTAGAACTAAGGGGCATCGTCTGAGAATTAGGCCCAGACCATTCAGAAGAGATGTTAGAGATGTTACCAAATGGTGGTAGATGTTTGGAACTCTCTTCAACAAATGGCAGTGGATGCAGGATCAGTTGTTAATTTTAAATCTGAGATTGATATCTGTTCTCTTAAACAGTGGTGTTAAGAGATATGGGCCAAAGGCAGATATATGGAGTTAGGCCTGAGGTCAGACATGATCTCACTGAATGGTGGAACAAACTTAAGGGGCCAAATGGCCTTCTGCTGTTCCTATATTCCTAACTAGCGACAAAACATGTCTTGACCAATGAAGTAAGACACTGGAAATCAAGTCCCTTTATTCCTGGAGTCATCACAAAAGTGAAAGGTTCTTTTTAAAAAGAATATGAAATTCTAAAATTACCTGATTTTTCAAACCCAGGTCTATAGAAAGACTCAACCAGATTTCTGCACTTAGCAAGATATTGCTACTCATTACAGGTCATTAGATTCTAGCTACAGGTAAACAACTAAACTAAACTATGTAAACTCTACAAATTAAAAATTGTAAAGCCTTTTATGAAAACCTTCAGTTTCACACACACACACACACAAACATAAACACGAGAAAAAAACACATTGTGATGGCAAAACTGGAAAAAAAACAGTTCTGTAGCCTTCATTGTGAAGATCTGCTGGTTGGGTTGGTCTGTGGGTTTCTCCTCAACTTTCCTTTTTCCAAATGCTTCCACTGGTTTGAAAAGGGTATGAGGTGAGTGTTTCACTTAAGAAAGGTCTTTTATTCAATTCAGTCACAACTAGCAGCATCTGCTGAAGGAAAGATAAACTCATTTTCTTCAGGTTTAACATGGCTTACTGCAGAGAACTGTGTGTGAGAGAGTTTTGGCTGCTGCAGACCACGTGGTTTCTCTTCTGCTCTGAACTAGCTTCTCTCTGTCTTTCTGACAGCCCAAGCTGTTCGCTTACCTGAAAAACAATTGGATAGTTGTTGGAACATGGAGGACCTTCATCATTGATAATTGTTCCTCATTTATAAACCAATCAAATTCCCTTTTAAATAATCCCCAGTTCTAGTTGTCAGCGCATCACTTCAACCCATTGCTGCACAAATGGAGTTCACAGGAGGCATCAAATTCTTTACCTTCAAAACATGCAGCCATCTTGTAGGTCCCTGGTTTTAAACAATTCACTTTTATTTCAGTTCTCAATTAAAAAAAATCAAAATCATGAGGTAAGGTCTTTATAATAGCTGGCATGAAAGACATATTTCACCTTTTCATTATAAGTGAAATAGAAAGGGTAATCTCAACATTAAAAGTTTGTAATGCTTGGTAATAGCTGTCCTGAAATCCTGAAGATATTGAAAAGATATTGGCCAGTCATCTTTCCATCAAATCTTCCAGGAGAATCATGTACCAATGATCTGGCACAAAGCAAAAGCCTTGGCAGTAACTGAAAAAAGATCGTTAATCTGCACAAAGTTATCCAACCCTTAGAGTCATAGAGATGTCCAACATGGAAACAGACCATTCGGTCCAACTCGTCCATGCTGACCAAGTATCATAAATTAATTGAGTCCCATTTGCCAGCATTTGGCCCGTACCCCTCTAGACTCTTCTTATTCATGAACTCATTCAGATGCCTTTTCAAATGCTGTAATTCTATCAGTCCCCACCACTTAATCTAACAGTTCACTTCATACAAGCATCACTCTCTGCATGAAAAAGTTCCCCAAAGGTCCCTTTGAAATCTTTTCCCTTTCACCTTAAACCTATATTTTCTGGTTTTAGACTCCCCCACATTGGGGAAAATACCTTGACTCTTCACCTTATCTATGACCCACATGATTTTATAAACTACTATAGCATCACCCCTCTGCCTCCGACACTCCAGGGAAAACAGCTCCAACCTATTCAGCCTCTTCCTACAGCTCAAACCCTCCAGCCTGGCAATCTCCATGTAAATCTTTTCTGAACTCTTTCAGGTTTTTCAACATCCTTCCTATAGCAGGGAGAGCAGAATTGAATGCTGTACTCCAAAGCCTTCTTCACTATCCTGTCTACCTACAACTCGACTTTCAAGGAACTATGAACCTGCACTCCAAGATCTCTTTGTTCAGCAATACTCCCCAGGACCCTACCATTAAGTGCATAAATCCAGCACTGATTTTCCCTATCATAACATAGCACCTCACATTTATCTGGATTAAAATCCTCAGCCCATTTGCCCATCTGGTTAAGGTCCTGTTCTGCTTTGAGGTAACCTTCTTCGTTATCCACTACACCACTAATCTTGGTGCCATCTGCAAATTTAGTAACCCTAACTCCTATATTCACATCCAAAATATTTACATAAATGACAAAAACCAGTGGCCCCAGCACCAAACCTTGCAACACATCGTTGGTCACAGGCCTCCAGTCTGAAAAGCAACCCTCCCCACCTCCCTCTGTCTCCTACCTTTCAAGCCAATTTTGTATTCAAATGGATAATTTGTTAAGAAAGAAAACCCTTCATGACAGTAACCAACATCTAAATTCCATTATTTTAAAATCCAATCTCTAATATTTATATATATAAATATCACATACCTTTCTTTGCAATTTGAGTTATGATCTGTCTCTTTACATTTATAACTCAATACTTCTAAAGTCTGAATTTCCTGTCTGAAGCTCACCCCTCAGATTGTCAGCTCAGCACAGTTATACACAGAGATAGTTCCTCCAAGGTTCATCGAGTGTCCTGTGATTCAGACTCCTTGAAATCCAAAGGATGTCACAGTGAGTGGAGGAAGCCACATAAACATTGCCAGCTTTCACCTGCTGTTAAGACATGTGAGAAACTTGACACTAAATTGGGAAGCAGGATTAAATCATGTTGAATTGCATTTAAATTGTATACATATGGGAAATTAAGCATATTAGTAAGCTCCTTGTCGCTTCTTGCTATTTTTCATCCACTAACTTAATCACTTATAGCCTTTCCACCCCGGGAGTCTGATAGGCAGTGTCTTGTGTCGTTCCCAGATCACAATTCCCAGTTCACAACTCCAACCCCAAATTGATAAAAGGATAAAAATAAAAATAACGAAAAGTCAGTGAGGGTTCTAACAATAGGATAACTTGAAAGCCCATTTGTGAACTGCAAGACCCGAAACAGTGATGAGATGGATGACTACAATTTCTTAAATTGGTATTGGTTAAAGGTAAAAGTGAAACTGCAACATTCCCCTTCTTGGTGCAGCTGGTATACAAATGCTGGTATTACTTCATAAGAAGCTCTCAAATTGTTTATTCAATTCCTACTTGAAACCATCAGTTATACACCACAACACACTAACATTTAAGAAACATTTAGAGATTATTGTGCAATGTAATTGGATATGCTTCTCTTTAAGTTAAATTATTTTGTTAGGTAATTACCCAAACAGAGATAAAAATGGTTCTTCACTCCAGAAATGTTGGTCCCAGAATGCTCTGCAGTTAACAACCTGTTTTTTTCCCATATGAGCTGAGCTGCAGTAACTGCAGAATAGTAGCACATGGACCTTTGAGACTCAAGTACTTGATAAAATGGTGGAATTTTCTATTTTCAAAGCGTTTCATTGCAGAGCAGTGAAAACCTTAAGCATTAAAGTTTGAGCTTGATTCCAAGTTTGATGAGTTGAGGTCAACTTGGATGAAACAGAAATCAAAATGATTCACTTCGAGTCTGACGTATTTTGTTTGAATAAAGCAACCTTGGTCTTCAGGATATCAAATGCAAGAACCAATCAAAGGCAAGGAATCCTGCAGTGACTAACTCATCTTTTGTTGCCCCACAGCCTGTCCATTATCTATAGGATGCAGGTCAGGAATATGATTGAATACTCCCCACTTGCTTAAATGAGTGCTGTTCCAATTATACTCAAGAAGCTTGACAACATACAAAACAAAATAGCCTACTTGACTGGAATCTTCATCATCATCTTCAATATTCACACCATCCATCACTGATGCACAGTGGCAGCACTGTGGACCATTCACAAGATGCACTAGAGGAATTTACCAAGTTTCCTTTGACAGCACTCTCCAATACTGAGACTCTTACCAACTAGAAGGACAAATGCTGTGAATTACATAACCTACAAGTTTCACTGCAAGCCACTCTTCACCTTGACTATGACAATATGTGATAATTCCTTCACAGTCACTGGGTCAAAATCCTGGAATTGCCATCCTAACTGCACTCTGGATGAACCCATTCTCTATGGGCTGCAGTCGTTCAGGAAAGCAGCTCACCACCATTTCATCAGGGCAATTTTGGATAAGCAGTAAATTTTTCCCAAGCCCGTGATGTCCACATTCTGTGACTGAATTTAAAAATGGCAATAATGCAAAATATATTTCGTAAGAGTTGCCTTATATAACCATATCCATTTCTCATTTTACTGAAATGAGGATCCATTACCATCCCAACTTCCTATCCTTTTCAAAATTGAATTTTACCTCCATTGGATATCCCAGTTGTCAATTATTTTGAAAGTAATTTATGTATCTAATTGAGACATGTAGAACTGGGACTTTTGCCAGAGCAATCAGTAGTTACAGAAAAATGAGTAATTGCTTCGATCCATTGCCAAGGGTTGTTGTTATTATTCTGTATTCAGAAATCAAGATTTTAAAGTACTGTATAGGGAAGTAGTTGACTACAGTGCTTGGGAATTGTGCATGTTATAATTATTACTCTTCCAACCTGGAGAAATATGTTTATATATTAACCAGTCCCAGCCTCAGGCTAGTAAGTGTGATGCAAGCCTGACATAATGGAGTTACACATCTGCCTTGCATGTCATACTTGCTCAGCAATGATATTCTGCTCTGTGGGGGTGAGGGGAGGGGGAGGCTCTGGATGCTAGTTAAACTTTTAATGTTGATAGAGAACTGAGAAGTGCATAACAGCTATTCTGACTCCACAAAAATTTATTTTTGAAAACTACACTGAAGTTCCACTATATCTACGAAAAGATCTGAACTACTTTTGGAGTATTCTTCCTGACCTCACACTCCTGAAAAACCCTGGCCTGATCTTGGTGAATATTTCCAGCTTTTTCAGCCTTTATTTCAGATTTCCAATGTATGTGGTATTATGTCCTGAATTATGTTATTGATTTTATATCAATGAAAATAAAAAAAATCGATGCCTCAAGGTTAGGATAACTAATGTGTGATGTTCAAAATAGATAAAAGTTCTGGGGAAAAGATTGGGTCATGGACATTTCTAACATGGAAAGAGGCCATTTGGCCTATTGTGTCCATATTGGTCAACAAAGATCTGACTACACTAATCCCATTTTTCAGCCCTTAGACCACACGTCCGGAGGCTATGGCATTGTATGTGAGTTCTAGATCAATGTCCCCTGAGCTGCATAGCTGAACAACTCCTCTGAACTTCGTCTGAACTTCTGCACACACCATTTGGCATGCTCATGGTTCTTGTTCATGGAAACTTCTGGTCTCAAAGGTTGATACCATGCATGGATCTCAGAGGTCTGCACACCAAAAATACAACTTAAAGGGAATATTGTTCCAGAGATTCATCACACGCTGGGTAAAATAAAATGCTCTTCAACTCTCCTCATAACCTTCTACCTCATCCCTTAAATCAATTCTCCCTAGCAATTGGCACACTTTCACCAGGTCCCCTCTCAACCTTCACTGCTCCAAGCAAAATAACCTCAATCTATTCAATCTTTCCTCATAGCACATACCTTCCAGTCCAAGCACCATCCTGGTAAAACTTCTCTGCACTCTCTCCACTGCAATCACACCCTTTCTATAACATGGTGACCAGAACTACATGATGTAGGGCTTATGCCTGAAACATCCATTTTCTTACTCCTGGGATGCTGCCTGACCTGCTGTGCAGCACCATGCTCTCGACTCTGATCTCCAGCATCTGCAGTCCTCACTTTCTCCTCAAACTATATAAATAATCCAGTTGTGGCCTAATCTGTGTTTTATACCATTTCAGCGAAACCACACTGTTCTTGTATTTTTGTGCCTGAGCTAATAAAGGAAAGTATCTATACACCTTCTGAATCACCTTACCTACCTCTCCTGTTACCTTCAATGATCTGTGGGTATGCACACCAAAGTCTCTCTGACCTTTCCTACTTTTCAAGGCCCAACCATTCATCATGTAATCCCTTGCCGTGTAACCCTCCCTGCGTGTGTTATCACACTTTTCAGGTTGAATTCCATTTTCCACTGCTCGACCCAGCCGACCAGTCTGTTCATACCCTCCTCTAGTTTATGGCTGTGCTCCTGTCTATTTAACAGCCAATCGATCTTTGTGCCTGCCATTAACTGCTTGACCATATGTCCTGGATTTAATTCCAAATCATTAATATTCACCAGAAACAGCTAGCACCCCAGCACTAAGCCCTATGGATCCTACTCAAAACAGTCTTCCAGTCACAGAAGCATCCCTTAATTATCAGTCTTTGCTTCATGCCTCTCTGCCAAGTTTGGATTTAATGTGCTACTTCGCCTTGGATCCCATGGACACCTACATTCTTGGCCAGTGTACTACTCATTAAAAGCCTTGCTAAAGTCCATGTATGCCACATCAAATGCATTACCTCATCAACACTCCTGGTTCCCTCCTGAAAAAAAACAATCAAATTTATCAAACGTAACCTTCCTTTAATAAATCTATTCTGACTATCCCTGATGAGTCCAAGTCTTACCAAATACAGATATATTCTGTCCATCGGAACTCTTTCAAATTACTTCTTCAGGACCAAGGTTAGACTGACTGATCTCTAATTTCCTCCTCTATCCCTTTCTCCCTTTTTCTAATAATGAGACCACATTAGCAGTCCTCCAGTCTTCTGGCACCTCAGTATGACCACATCCTGAAACATCCTATCCATAAATCTCTCAGCCTCCTAAATGTACCACAATGCCCTAGGTTTCTGCTTAGTTTCCAGAATCTGGAGCTTTGGTTGCGTTTCCCAGGGTGACGGATTCAGTAACGAGAGGTCACGCGTTCAAAGTGAGTGGTGAAAAGTTTTAGGGGGATATGCGCGGCAAATACTTTACACAGAGGATGGTAGTAGAACGCTCAGGCTTGGAAGGCCGAAGGGCCCGTCCCTGGGCTGTAAATTTTCTTTGTTCTTTGTTCTTTGTTACAGATTACACAGGGACTCCATGTTGTTGTGGCAACATACTCTTACATCTTGTAATCTAGAGTTTTGGATAGAGATGGTAGAGGATCCAATTTTCTCTCCATCACATGGCTGACCAGGAATTTCTCCTGCATTTATTACCTGACATTGGCAGATTTTGGAAGGATATGCAGATTGATACTCAACCTGTTTTGTCACATTTTTATGCCACCAGGAATAATGAAACTCACTTTTCTTAAGATCCAAAGATCCTGATTGTAGCCTTATGATACAGAATGAGAGTTACTCTTACTGTTCTTTTCATAATGATCTATATTCAATACTTACATGATATTTATTTTTTATATTTTGAGGTAATTTGTCACTGGATAGAAGCTAACAAATAAATTAGAGTCATAGAGTCGTAGAGATGCACAGCAAGGATACAAACCCTTCGGTGCACCTTGTCCATGCCGACCAGATATCCTAAACTGATCTAGTCCCATTTGCCAGCATTTGGCCCATATCCCTCAAACCCTTTCCTATTTGTGTACCCATCCAGATGCCTTTTAAATGTTGTAATTGTACCAGCCTCCACCACCTCCTCTGGCATCTCATTCCATACACGCACCATCCTCTGCAGGTCCTTAGGTCCCTTTCAAACTTTTCCCTTCTCACCATAAACCTAGGCTGTCTAGTTTTGGACTCCCCTAATAAGATATTAAAAGCAAACTTCAGGAGGGGCTGATTTTTGTTCAAAGTACTCCTTCAATTTCTTCTCATAATTACAAAAATAAAGCTTCTTTTGTTTCAAACCAAAATAAATTATGAAGGTTATTTATAAAAAAAAACTTTAACATTTAAAAGAAACCTCCCTTTTCAGCTTTACTCCCATTCGGGCAATTTGGTTTTCTGTCACCTGACAAAGCTGAGTCGCCTGTGGCCTAAGATGGTTCCATTTATTTTAATTGAAACTGCAACTTTGGCCGGGCTTCCAAATTACCCAAACGTAATTAATAGCATAACAGCATTGTATATAGCATGACAATATAATGTCCGCATGTCTTTCAGGGATTATGGAGCTTTGCCTGTACTATCTGGTCACTGAAATTGTAATGCTGCTTCAATTAAGTGCATAGCTCCACCAGTGGAACAGTCAGGATGTTCTTTTAAAAGTCAAGGTCCATTTTTAAAAGGTAAAGATGCCATAGTTCCAGAGGATCACAGAGCTGCTGTCACATTAGAGAAAGATGACTGGTGATGGTTTAACCTGAGGGTTAGTACTCCTCAGGCAAGGGGTGTGATTAAGAGAGTGGGACCTTTGTGGTGACCTCAGCCACTGTAGGAATTAAATCCATCCTTTCGCCATCATTCTGCATTGCAAACCAGCCTTCCAGCCAACTGAGCTGGTTAATAAGTTCAATAAAAAGATATTAAGGAGCTATTTTAAATTCTTGAATGTGCTGATTTTCACATAAGTAGGCATTCATTAAAAGTTTGATTGAATAGTGATGGAAATTGTGAATGGATGCAGCAACATCTGTGAAAAGTCAATTCTTGTCTGTTAATGAGACTTTCATTAATGAGGAGCACGTGCACTTTTTCAGGGCCAAAAACCAAATCAAAGAATATATTTAACTTGCAAGCTGATTTAACGTTAGTGAGCTTAATAAATTGAAGATGTTCAAAGAGCACCATAGGCCTATATCATGCAGGGAATAGAGGCTAATAAATTCAAATCCATGGGGAGCCTAAATTCTGTTTCGGTATGTCGCAGGCAATGTAAAAATTGTCACTGTTTTAAAAATAAAGTGAAGAAAATATTTATATTTTTAAAATGTAGAATCAATTGAAAGGAAAGAAAGTCTTGGCGAATGGCCGTTCTTCATTTTCTGTGAGAAAATAGCACCACTATGAGACACTTTGAGGCTAGTAAGAATAACAGATTTCTTATGTACATTGAAACAAAAGGATAATCTGAAGCTACATGTCCCAGAAAGCTCCACTTCAAGATTAAAGTTTGATTTGCAAGTCGATAGGTCAGGTTGAGGATAAATTGCCTTTTGGTTTTCTTCCATTACGATTATGCACCATGCAGTGGGAATATTAATCTGACATTAAAGCTAGCTAAGCAGCTTACCAGCTCTTCGCAAATGTTAAAAATATCATTATTACAAATGTGTCATAATTGTTTTCTTTTACTAATAATTAACTTGTTTTCCCAGAGATAACCCTTTCCATTTAGTGCACTCCCATAGATTTTTGAGCAGAAAATGTGTTGCTGGAAAAGCACAGCAGGTCAGGCAGCATCCAAGGAACAGGAGAATCGACGTTTCGGGCATAAGCCCTTCTTCAGGAAGGGCTTTTTGAGCAGTCCATTATCTATGATCTAAGGGTCAGCACCATCTTCTCAAAGACAGTTAGGGGTAGCAATAAATGACGGCACAACCAGTGAAGCCCACATCCTCTGACCAAATAAATAAAATGAAAACATCCATTTTTTGTTTCACCGATAGGAAGTTTTAGTCACCAAAATACTCACTTTATGTTTTTGTTTTCTTTTAAAGAATAATATTACATAGAGTTACAAGAATCACATTATGAACACAAAGAAATGCTCCATATTACACTTGTCACACTCTACTGAACTTCTAATAGACTTATAGATAGAGAACAAGGCCATTCAGCCCTTTGAGCCTATTGTGCTATTTAATAGGAGCATGGCAGTTTACATTAGATTCCCTACACTGTTGAAACAGGCCCTTCAGCCCAATAAGTCCACACTGACCCTCCGAAGAGTAACTCACCCAGACCCATCTCCCCTCTGACTAATATACCTAACACTGTGGGCAATTTAGCATGGCCAATTCACCTGACCTGCACATCTTTGGACTGTGGGAGGAAACTGGAGCACCCGGAGGAAACCCACGCAGACACGGGGAGAATGTGCAAACAGTCACCCAAGGTGGGTGCTAACCACTGCACCACCGTGCAGCCCCTAACTCCATACATCTGCCTTTGACCCATATTCCCTAATACCTTTGCTTTACAAAAATAAAACTATCTCAGATTTAAAACTAACAACTGATCTAACATTACAACTGTTTGTAGAAGAAAGTTCCAAACCTCTGTCACTCTTTGTACATAGAAGTGATTCCAAACGTCTCTCCTGAACAGTCTAGCCCTAATTCTTAGACTATGCCCCCTGGTTTTAGAACTTATAACCAGTCGAAATAGTTTATCTCTATTTGCCCTGTTTTTTCCTGTTAGCATCCCATAATCTTCTAAAATCTAGAGAAAACAGGCCTAATTTATTCTCAAAACTTAACCCTTGAAGACCAGGTACCATTCTTGTAAGCCTACATTGAACTCTCTCCAACACCAATATACCTTTCCTAAGGTGTGGTGCCAGGTTCTGCTCACAGTACTCCAAGTGGGGTCTAGCAAGGTTTTGTATAACTGCTGCATAGAGTCATAGAGATAAAGTCATAGAGATGTACAGCATGGAAACAGACCCTTCTGTCCAACCCGTCCATGCTGACCAGATATCCCAACCCAATCTAGTCCCACACTCCAGCACCTGGCCCATATCCCTCCAAACCCTTCCTATTCAAATACCCATCCAAATGCCTCTTAAATGTTGCAATTGTACCAGCCTCCACCACATCCTCTTGCAGCTCATTCCATACACGTATCACCCTCTGCGTGAAAAAGTTGTCCCTTAGGTCTCTTTTAAACCTTTCCCCTCTCACCCTAAACCTATGCCCTCTAGTTCTGGACTCCCCGACCCCAGGGAAAAGACTTTGTCTATTTATCCTATCTATGACCCTCATAATTTTGTAAACCTCTATAAGGTCACCCCTCAAGCCTCCGACGCTCCAGGGAAAACAGCCCCAGCCTGTTCAGCCTCTCCCTGTAGCTCAGATTCTCCAACCCTGGCAACATCCTTGTAAATCTTTTCTGAACCCTTTCAAGTTTCACAACATCTTTCCGATAGGAAGGAGACCAGAATTGCATGCAATATTCCAACAGTGGCCTAACCAATATCCTGTACAGCCGAAACATGATCTCCCAACTCCTGTACTCAATACTCTGACCAATAGAAGAAAGCATACCAAACGCCTTCTTCATTATCCTATCTACCTGTGACTCCACTTTCAAGGAGCTATGAACCTGCAGTCCAAGGTCTCTTTGTTCAGCAACACTCCAGAGAACCTTACCATTCAGTGTATAAGTCCTGCTAAGATTTGCTTTCCCAAAATGCAGCACCTCGCATTTATCTGAATTAAACTCCATCTGCCACTTCTCAGCCCATTGGCCCATCTGGTCCAGATCCTGTTGTAATCTGAGGTAACCCTCTTGGCTGTCCACTTCACCTCCAATTTTGGTGTCATCTGCAAACTTACTAACTATACTTCTAATGCTCACATCCAAATCATTTATGTAAATGACAAAACGTAGTGGGCCCAGCACCGATCCTTGTGGCACTTCACTGGTCACTGGCCTCCAGTCTGAAAAACAACCCTCCACCACCACCCTCTGTCTTCTACCTTTGAGCCAGTTCTGTATCCAAATGGTTAGTTCTCCCTGTATTCCATGAGATGTAACCTTGCTAATCAGTCTCCCATGGGGAACCTTGTCGACTGCCTTACTGAAGTCCATATAGATCACATCTACTGCTCTGCCCTCATCAATCTTCTTTGTTACTTCTTCAAATAACTCAATCAAGTTTGTGAGATATGATTTCCCATGCACAAACCATGTTGACTATCCCTAATCAGTCCTTGCCTTTCCAAATACATGTACATCCTGTCCCTCAGGATTCCCTCCAACAACTTGCCCACCACCAAGGCCAGGCTCACCGGTCTATAATTCCCTGGCTTGTCTTTACTGCCCTTCTTAAACAGTGGCACCACATTTGCCAACCTCCAGTCTTCTGGCACCTCACCTGTGACTAACGATGATACAAATATCTCAGCAAGAGGCCCAGCAATCACTTCTCTAGCTTCCCATAGAGTTCTCAGGTACGCCTGATCAGGTCCTGGGGATTTATCCACCTTTAACCGTTTCAAGACATTCAGCACTTCCTCCTCTGTAATCTGGACATTTTGCAAGTTGTCACCATCTATTTCCCTACAGTCTATATCTTCCATATCCTTTTCCACAGTAAATACTGATGCAAAATATTCATTTAGTATCTCCCCCATTTTCTGTGGCTCCACACAAAGGCTCTTTCCCCTCTCATATTAAATTTATGCTTATGTGAGTTTCACCTCAATTGTAAAGCCAAGGGTCACTCACACTGAACCAGCACCCAAAATATCTGCATCACGTTCAAATGGAAGTTGCAAACGGAAAAGGTAAAATGATAGCAGACAAACAGCTCCAGAGTCAGCTGTGGCTCAGTTGGTAGCATGCTCACCTTGTAGACTCAAAGGTGACTCTCGGAGATTTCAACACAAAAATCTAAGCTGCCATTTCAGAGCTGTGGCACGGAGTGCTGCACTGCTGCAAGCACCACTTGATGGATGAGACATTATACAGAGGTCCCGTTGGCCCACTCACATGGATAGAAAAGATTCTGTGGCATGGTTTTTTAAAAAAAAAGCAGGAATAGCATCTCTCTATTAACATCACACAAAAAGAAACTGTCCGTTATCACAGTGCTGGTTTTAGGAGGTTGCAGTATGCAAATTAGCTCCTGTGTTTCCAACAGATCAGTAAATAGTTTTCACAAGTACGTCACTGGCTATAAAATTGTTTTAAGATGTTCTGACACTGAGAGACATGCTGTATAAATGCAGGTCTTCATTCAAAGGATTAAAATGGCTCCAGGAAAGTACAGTTTTTTTGTAAAGTGTGTTTCACATTTAGTGGGAACAATATGGGCGGCAAGGTGGCTCAATGTTTAGCACTGCTGCCTCTCAGCGCCAGGGACCCAGGTTCAATTCCCACCTCGGGTCTCTGTGTGTGTGTGTGGAGTTTGCACATTCTCCTGTGTCTACGTGGATTTCCTCCGGGTGCTCCAGTTTCCTCCCTCAATCCAAAGATGTGCAGGACAGGTGAACTGGCTATGCTAAATTGCCCGTCATGTTAGGGGTAAACGTAGGGGAATGGGTTTGGGAGGGAAGCTCTTCGGAGGGTTGGTGTGGACTTGTTGGGCTGAAGGGCCTGTTTCCATACTGTAGGGAATCTAAACCAATCTAAAAATTATATTCAATATTGAAGTTTGAGAAGAATTAAGAAAGGTTTCTGCGACATAAATCTCAAAACGTGTGAGCCAGCTGTTTGGAACACATGGACCCTAGGTCTTCCCAAGTGGGGGACACAGAGTGAAAGCAAAAATGGATCACTAATTTAGTGAAAATCACTGGTTTTCAGATGGACTACATACTCTCACTAGTGATAATATGTAGTCCATCCTGAATACCATGATTTTTCACTCAATTTGATGGACTTGTATTAACATATCTTATACAAGTTTAAAAGAAGCAAAAGGACAATGCTCCACCCAGAACAAGCGAGGACAGTTTATGGTTACCTTGAATTATTTAGCTGAATACTGTAGTGCAGCATGTCATGTGGTTAAGGTTGAGCACGGCTCCCATCAGGACGTTGTTGCAACACAGTTTTATGATGACATTTGTTTGAAAAACATCAACGTGAGCATCAGGACTGTTTTTCAAATGAACCAGTATAAGAGTCTGGTGTCTTGAAATGTGTGGAAATTAGTTAATCCTCCTTAATCCACCAAAATACTGCCACCCATTCCTTTGGGCAGTAGAGACAGAAGGTGAGCAGCTGGTTGCCTAAGCAAGGTCAGCATCCACTCAACATCGTCAAAAACATGAGAAGAATAAAGGAATTCCTTGCCCTTTGTTCCAAGATGACATAACTTCATTTAAACTCCTCAGTACTAATAACATCTGTGTTCTTATACGTCAGTCTAGATTCCCCCTAAAACATCACTGATACTCACCTCAACTGCTCCACGTTGAAGCAAAAACTAAATGTTAACCAATTTCTTAGTAAATATTGAAAAAGTAAGTCTGTAAACTTTTTATTTTGCTGCTTTTTAGATGTTACATTTACATATCTGGCTGCGTTTTGTCAGTTGTTGGATAGACAGACTACACCCAAAGTGTGTTCAGCCTAAGGCTACAAAGCTGGTTGGCTGGTTCACTAACATGAGTTTATTGCATCCCTGGGCACAGGGCCACCTTCTACCAACTGCAGCAGAGCCAGGACAGCATGGGTGGTTCAGCTGTAGAGGGAGTATAAGGAAGTCTAGTACAGCAATAATGATAGGGAATTCTACCATTAGAGAAGCAGGTAGTATTTTCATGGCCACAAACAGGAATTCAAGATGACGTGTTGCCTCACTGGTGTCATAGTCACTGAGTTTCTCTGAGTGACTGCAATTCTTTAACTACAAGTCTGTAATTTGTAGAAGAGCAACAACAGGAAAAAATAAAATGAAACAAAAGCAATAAATGGAAATGGGGACAGAAGCAAAACTAATAAAATAAATAAAGAAACACTGCACTTCACTCTACTGCTACAAAAAAAAGGGTCAACGAGTAATGAAAGGCAAATGCTTAAATCTGAAGTGGGCATTCAGCAACACCTTCACTGAAATACAACTGTTCAAGCAATTTATGCAGTTCAATTTTACAATCAGGCTCTAAAAGTTTAGCTTACCATTAGCAAGGAAGGGCTTTTGCAAAATTAACACGTCCATTTATTCCATTGATTATCAGAATAATATAGGAAAAATCAAGAACAGGTTTAAGATAATAAAGAATTAACAGACTCCAACTCATGTTATACAAACAGCAGTCGTCAAGACTCTATTGACCAATTTGTTGGAAAATACCACATCAAAGAGCATGAGTGTAACTTTTCCGAAGAGAAATTGTCAGAGAGGCTCATTGTGTTAAATACCATCTCTACACCAATCAAACTCTTTACGAAGCTCCTTTTGTGTTAGAGAAAGGGCCATAACGTTAACACATTACGAGAGCATGAACATCAGTAGGAAGCTATAGTGGCAGGTCAATTACATGATTGCAATGCAGCCAGAACTTTAGCTACAGTCAGCAAACTACATCAGACCAAAAAGTGTTGACTGTTGAACACAAATATGCAATTGATGCAGTTTGCCACACAAACCCAAAAGCTGTTCAGCCTTTCTTGATTTCTGCATAGTATCTGGCACCAAGGGTCATTGGGCAGGAAATCTGATTCTAAAGGCCAAGTCAGACATCAGAACAAAACATATGTGATTAACAAAATTGTATAGGTCCTCAAGACCCGTAGCAAACAAAGTATAAAGAAGATGCACATTGATGAAGTTCTGAATCAACCAAGTGAAAGGCAAATTTCAGAAAATAACTAAGCCTTTCACATTCTTAACTGGCATAAGGTGATCAGAAGCTTTAGAGTGATTTAGTCAATAGAACATTGGACATAGAACAGTACAGCATAGTACACAGCCTTTGGCCCATGACGTGCTGAGTATTTATTTTAATCTCAGATCAACCAACTTACGCACTCCTTGATTTATGCCATCCATGTGTTTGTCCAGCAGTCACTTAAATGTCCCTAATATCTCTGACTCTACTACCACTGTTGGCAGTGCATTCCACACTCCCACCGCTCTCTGTGTAAGGAACCTACTTCTGACATCTCCCTATACCTTCCTCCAATTGGCTTAAAACTGTGACCCCTCATGACAGCCATATTTGCCCGGGGGAAAAGTCTCTGGTTATTTACTCTGTCTATGCCTCTCATTACCTTGTACACCTCTATCAAGTCACCTCTCTTCCTTCTTCTCTTCATTGTGAGAAGCCCTAGCTCACTCAACCTCTCTTCATAAGGAAAATCCTCCAATCCAGGCAGCATCCTGGTAAATCTCCTCTGTACCCTCTCTAAAGCATCTACATTGTTGCTATAATGAGGCGACCAGAACTGGACACAATATGGCCCAAGTATAGTCTAACCAGGGTTTTATAGAGCTGCAATGAAGCCTCACAGCTCTTAAACTCAATCCCCCTGTAAATGAAAGCCAAAACATCATATGTCTTCTTAACAATGCTATCAACTTGGGTGGTAAGTTTGAGGGATCTATGTACATGAACCCCAAAATCCTGCTGTTCCTCTACACCACCAAGAATCCTGTCTTTCACCATTTTCAGCATTCAAATTTGACCTTCCAAAATGAATCACTTTATATTTATCGAGGTTAAACTCCATCTGCCATTTCTCAGCCCAGCTCTGCATCATGTCAAAGTCATGTTGTAGCTTGCAACAGCCTTCAACACTATCTACAACACCACTGACCTTTGTGTCATTGGCAAATGTACTAACCCACTTTTCCAATTCCTCATCGAGCCATTTATAAAAACTACAAAGTGCAGAGGTCAAGAACACATCTCTGCCGGATACCACTGGTCACTGAGCTCCAGACGGAATACTTTCCATCCACTAACACTCACTGTCTTCCTTCGGCCAGCTAATTCTGTATCCAGACAGCCAAATTTCCCTGTATCACATGCCCCTAACTTTCTGAATTTACCATGGGAAACCTGATCAAATGCCTTCCTGAAATCCATATACACCATATACACTGCCGACCTTCCTCAATTTGTCTTGTCACATCCTCAAAGAACTCAATAAGGCTTGTGAGGCATGACCTGCCCCTCACAAGCCATGCTGACTATCTTTAATCAAACTATGTTTTTCCAAATAGTCATAAATTCTATCTCTCTGAATCCTTTCCAGTACCTTGCTGACCACAGATGTACGACTGACTGGTCTGTAATTCCCAGGGATTTCCCTATGCCTTTCTTGAACAGAAGAGCAGCATTCACCTCCCTCCAATCAGCCAGTACTACTTCCGTGGAGAGTGAGGATACAAAGATCATCGCTAGAGGTGCAGCAATTTCATTCTTTGTTTCCTGTAGTAACCTTGGATGTATCTGGTCCGGCCCTGGGGACTTATCTATCTTGTTGCTTCCCAGAATTTCCAGCATATTCACCTCCTTAATATCATTTGTTCAAGCCTATTAACCTGGTCCAAGGTGTTCTCACTATCAACAAAATCCTTCTCTCTAGTGAATACTGAAGTAAAAAACTCATTTAGGGCCTCCCCTACCTCTCCAGACTCTAAGCACAAGCTCCTTCCACTATCCCTGATTGGCCCTACCCTCTCTCTGGTCATTCTTTTATTTCTCACGTATGTGTAGAACACATTAGGGATTTCCCTAGTCCTTCCCGCCAAAGCTTTTTTGTGCTCCCTTTGAGCTCTCCTCAGTCCATTTTTGATTTCTTTCCTAGCTACACTGTAATCTTCAAAAGCTGTGTCAGATCCTTGTTTCTTCAACCTTAAGTCAGCTTCCTTCTTCCTTTTGACGAGAAGCTCTTCTGCTCTTGTCATCCAAGGCTGGTTCACCTTACCATTCCTTGCCTGTCTCAGTGGGACAAAGTTATTCAATACTCACAACAAGTGCTTCTTAACAACCTCCACATTTCTGTTGTGCCTTTCCAGTAGAACAATTCTTTCGAATTTATACTCCACCGCTCCTGTCTAATAGCAGTATAATTTCCCCTCCCCCAATTAAATAACTTCCTATACTGTATGAACATATCCCGCTCCATGGCTGTATTAAAGGTGAAGCCAAGCAATTTCTAATGCCAAAAGCATTTGATCGTATGAGGAAAGGCTGAGGCACTTGGGGTTGTTTTCATTGGAGAAAAGAAGGTTTAGGGGTGACTTGATAGAGGTGTACAAGATGATTAGGGGTTTAGATAGGGTCGACAGTGAGAATCTTTTTCCACGTATGGAGTCAGCTATTACAAGGGGGCATAGCTTTAAATTAAGGGGGGGTAGGTATAGGACAGATGTTAGGGGTAGGTTCTTTACTCAGCGAGTCGTGAGTTCGTGGAATGCCCTGCCAGTAGCAGTGGTGGACTCTCCCTCATTATGGGCATTTAAGCGGGCATTGGATAGGCATATGGAGGATAGTGGGCTAGTGTAGGTTAGGTGGGCTTGGATCGGCACAACATCGAGGGCCGAAGGGCCTGTACTGCGCTGTATTCATCTATGTTCTATGTTCTATGTTCTATGTTCTAAGCTAAAATATCAGGTCCATGTTAGACCAGGGACACATGAAAATTGAGTGCATAGAAAGTCTAGCGCATGAGTGGGTGTACTGGCAAAGGATGAATTAGGATATTCAACAACTCACAAATGGAAGATCCTTGTGGCAAATAGCTTTTCGAAATTTACCATTGAATCAGAGATACAACTTGTGTGACTGTCAGTGCAGTAGCCCAGAATTGACAGGGTCTCAGAATGGATCGCAGTTCACCAGCAAACTGTTTTGAGGCATGTGTACTAAGTGGAGAATGACCCACATCACACTGTCACTTCACTGTCCAGCTCAAAATTTCTAAAGTAACAGCTCAGACAATCTAGCAGAATGCATGATTCATACTATCAAGTTTGCATTTGCTGACTCAGATCCATGCATGAGCCTGATGAATCAGATTTCGGGTGGATGTGGATGGAGTTCGGGGAAGAGATGGGGCTGCCATGGGAGAGGAGAGGTATGGTCGGGCAAAAGACCAAGGGAATAGATCAGGAGATTGCAGAAGAGGTTGAGGGTGGAGTGGGGTGGGGAGGATGGCGTGGTGTAGTATGGTGGGATTGGAATCGGGGAGATTCCAGGGGTGGATAGAAGAGGGTGCGACAGGGAAGGCCCATGAGTTTGGGAAGCACAGAGGGGGACAGTACCTCCTGGCTCCTGAGCTCTCCTCTTCCCTTCTGAATCTTGGAAATTTCCCACCTCCCGGCCCATGTCCGGAATTCCTCTTCCCACCACTGAAGACCACTTCAAAATCACGTATGCTTCCCTGGGCATGTGCAGTAATGCATTTGAGTACGAATCACATATAAACCCTATCTAATGGCATCAGTGATTGGCACCATGCATTTCCCAATGAGTATGCACGTGTAGTTGCTTGCAGTTGTTAGTGTCAGTAAACACTGCCGACTATCAAACCAATAATCATCAAGTATTAAAGAACAAAACAAGATGTTTACATTCCTTTGTTGTATTTTCATGTAATATCAGTTGAGAAGGGATTGACATTCCCAACACAATTTATGCTTGGAAAGAAAGTGTGAACAATTTTGTCCAGCAGCCAGTTGTCTAACCATTCCAAGACAAAGAACATTCATCTTCAAAGACAGAGGAAAATGAAATAGATACACAATGAGTGAGTGAGCAAGTAAGGAACTACTAAAATCATATACTGGGCACAGAATACAGTTGGAAATGCAAGCACAAATATATGGATACCAGAAGAGTTTCATAAAACATGCAACCAGCCCAGATCATTTAAAGTCATTACTGATTATTGCGCTGCACTGCAGAAGAATTGAAGCCAGACCAGACCAATGTGCAGCACACCCATCATACATGAGGAGTGAGGATAAACTCTCCAATGATAATGATTGTGGAGTGATGATGAGTGGCAGCGATCAGCAGCAAGATAACCAAGAATGTAGCAGAAAAGAACACATACTTCTCTGGACGGTAGACAATTATCAAGCCAGCACAAGCTGTCTAACTTCAAAAGCATTACATTGAAGTTCGAAATTTAGTTTTATGAATTCTGGTTTACCTGTTTGTTGAATTGATAACATCTTTATATGTGCATCGATATGTGTTTGTTTGGAATAAGTTTATCTTTGGAAAAATCAGGAACAGTAATGTTTTGTCTCACGATCAGTATGCCTTTAGTAGACATGCACATACTATTATCACTGTATTATCAGACGTAAGCAGAAGATTCACAGATCTCATACACCATCTTACCTTGAAGATCACTTGGAAATTGACATACTATTAAAAGCATTAAAAGCAATTAAATCCTCTGAGCTTAATGTTAGTACAAATACTTAAAAGTCTGGAGAATGTTTTATTTTCTGTAACAGTTAACTGGAATAAATGTCTGTTGGAATTTTTAATATCATGATATCCATGCCCAGTTTCTTATATTGCGAGAGATCACATAAGTATTGCTGCAACAAATAATATAGTCTGCTGGATATAAATGGCAAATTAGGTGAAAGAAACAATTGCAGCTGTGAAGATGGAAAATATATTAGAAGGATCTGGTCAAAATAAATAATAAGAGACAAAAAACCAATGACAACATGAAGAAGAACCTTCTGCTCAGTGGGCAGTTAGGATCTGGAATGTACTATCTGATAGTGTGGTGGAGAGTAATTCAATTGCACTTAAGGCAAGTGGATCCTTATCATAGAACCCCTACAGTGTGGAAGCAGGCCATTCAGCCTATCAAGACCACACTGACCCTCCGAAGAGCATCCTATCTAATCCCTGCAGCCCTACATGTCCCATAGTTAATCCACCTGACCTACACATCTTTGGATGTGGGAGGAAGCCCACACAGACATAGGGAGAATGTACAAACTCCATATAGACAATTGCCTGAAGGTAGAATTGAACCTAGGTTCCTCGTGCTGCGAAGTAGCAGTGCTAACCACTGAGCTACCGTGCCATCCCAGAACACAAATGTTTACAAAGAAAATGTAGAGCAATACAGCAGTCTAGTGCTGTTGCTCATACAGAAATTTGGTATGGACAGAGTAGGCCAAACAGCTTCCTCTGTCCCTTAAATATCCTGATTCTATGGGTTCCCTCAGTCTGGAAAGCAGAAGTACAGAGTTCAATGGATCTGTTTCAACAAGATTTGATTATGTTAAACAGAATTTGTTTAGTATAGTAGTAAACTATCCGCATTCCAGGATAACTGTATCTTCTCCTCATTATACGCCTAAGGCTCCTTCAGATACAGATCTCATTTCCTTGTTCCACTTCTTCATACAAAGACCATCCATTGATACAATCCTCCTATACAATTGGAACAAATATGATTCGGATTTTGGCTTCTTATAAGATACACATGCAGACGTTGCTCAACTTAACAATGATGCCTTTCTACCTCTAAAGGTACAAAAGGTCAAACTCATACAGATGTTCAATAATTCCCCATTGTAAGCAAAAAGCACACTAGTACAACAGCATGATGATTAACTCAGCAGAACTGGATCAGCTGACAATATGAAAATACTAAGTAGTACTTATAAATATACATGTGCACAGTAAGCCACATGGTAATATAAAGTGTAATGTAAGTGATTCTTTTTTGTCTTTCGGAGGATGTTGCAAAATCAGTTTGTGTTTGAAGATACAGTTTTTTCTATAACTATCACCTCTTTTACCAAATTTCTTTTGTATCAATTTGAAGGAATCAGTGTAGTCAGCAGGCCTCGGTTGAGCGTTGCTTGCTAATGTCTTGTTTTGTATTCTTCTGTCATTTCTTCTTTCTTCTATTTCTGCACTGTCTCTACCACACAACCCAATGACAAAGGTTTCAGAAGGTGGGACATAAAATATTTTCCTGCCGAAAGACAGTTTGAAGAAATATTTTGTATCAACATAGAAGAGAAAGACTTTAGCAGTTGTTCTTCAGTCTGACAAAGACTATGAAACTTGGCTCCTTAAAGCCACTTTCTGTTTCTCTGGTAACCTTTTGGCTCCAAAATGGAGTCTGGGGCATACAGACATACTTCTTTAGGAGCTGGTCACTTAGGGCTGAGCTGAGGAGAAATATCTTCACTTCACCGTTTGTGAATCTTTGTAATTCTCTAATCTCAGGCAGTGAGCAGTTAGGATCAGGAATGTACTGGTTGATGGTGTGGTGGAGAGCAATTCATTTAGCTTTGAGGAATCTTCTCAAAAATTGCGAACTGCGTAATTACTGAAAGAGAAATAACGGTTGCAGGGTTACAGTGAAAGGTTGGACAGTAGACTAACAGAGGTAAAAGTGAGGACTGCAGATGCTGGAAACCAGAGTTTAGACCAGAGTGGTGCTGGAAAAGCACAGCAGGTTGGGCAACATCCAAGGAGCAGGAAAATCGACATTTCAGGCAAAAGCCCTTCATCAGGAATCTAACAGAGTAGGTCTTGCAGAGCAAATGTTGATGGTTGGTTATTGGGTAATCCAAGGCAGAGCTTGAGCAATTTCTAGGTATTTAAGTAATTAAGGGATAAAGGGCTAGTGTAACCAGGGGATAGACTTACCATTACATCCTCATACAATCACAGAAATTTGCACCGTAGATGGAGACTATTCAACCCATTTTATTTGGGCTAGCAAACAATGACCATCCAGCCAAATCTCACTTTGCATTTGGTCCATAGATTCTGCACATTAATTGCACATCCAACTACTTTTTAAATATTAGGAGCATTTCTAACTCTACCATCCCTTGAGGCAGTGAATTCAAGATGTGCACCACCATTCAATTCCTTCTAAACTACCCTAAATCTCTGTCCCTGATTATAGACCACTTGAAACAAGGAGATTAGGGTGTTCTTATTCACTCTTTCTTAGATCCTGAATAATTTTTTATACTTCAATTATATGTTCACTCAGTTTCATCTGTTCTAAAGAAAACAGCCCCAATATATCCAATCTTTCTTCATAACTAAAAATGTCCAGTCCAGGCAATATCCACGAAACCACCTTTGTACGCTGTCTTGTGCAAACACATCTTTTCTACGAAGTTAAAAATCACACAACACCAGGTTATAGTCCAACAGGTTTAATTGGAAGCACACTAGCTTTCGGAGCGACGCTCCTTCATCAGGTGATTGTGGAGGGCTCGATCGTAACACAGAATTTATAGCAAAAATTTGCAGTGTGATGTAACTGAAATTATACATTGAAGAATTGATTGTCTGTTAAGCCTTTCATCTGTTAGAATACAGTGATAGTTTCACTTCTTTCATGTGTAAATCACAAAAGCCTTTTTTTTAAAGTTGCATTCTCGGGTTAGCTGTTAACAATGGTGATAGCTAGACAATATGTTGAAGGTTGAAGGTTGGGGCTATATATTGAGGAAAGTAACAGAACCAGTATTGAGCTCTTTAGAACCCTACTGATGTTCAATCATATGAAGTGAATTGTGCAGGTAAATGTCCAGCCATGATGCCGACACTTGGTGACAGTTCTTTGTACCAAGAGCTTTTGAGACAGACAGTAGTTAACAGGTGACAAGGGTCGTCCTTTGGCAAATGGCTTTTGTAGTTGCTCATGTTTGGCAGTTGCTAATTACAACTGTTCCCACTGGCTTTGGCCAAAGTGTAACAGATCAATTTTGAAAATGCCTTCAACTTTGTGGTCTAGAGCATAAATTCTTAGATCTAGTGGACTATATTAATCTTAACCTGGCATGAGTATTTTGCTCAACATGCCAGACATAATCATCATTATGTTTGTCTTATATCTCATTTCAAAATCACATCCTGGGAGATAGTTGACTGATTCAAATGTCTCATGAGTTGTTGTTCAGCCACAGTGGGCTGAATCTCCTGAATTGTGATGATACTGAGATCTGAGCAGACTGATCCTCTCTTACTGCTAGGCCTCAGGTAGTGGATTTCAGGAATCCAGAGTGAGCTTATATATTGTTACTGCCATTTGATTCTGAAAATTCACAGAGTTGGTGATCAATTATACACCATGAGGTTGTTTCACATAAAGTTTACCATAGAATTTCACTTGCTGAGGTATGCTATTCAGAGTAATATAATGATAGTATGTTGGCACTAATACCAATGTGCATTTTAATCTTTAATGTACTGTTCTGCCTTTTCAGGAAATATTACATCAATGGTTGTAAAGATTCTGATTACCTTATACCACCAACATGGTGTGTGAAGCTAACAATGTGGAAAGATAAGTCAGCTTCTGTAATTTGCCTTTCACTTGCTAACTAATTCACGTTTTGGATTGCTTCTTTTGACAAAGAGATAATGCTCATGACCAAAATAATGATGTCTCTAAAATTAGCTGGCATAGAATTATGATCCCCTGTTTTTCTTTCCTGCTTGCTCTTCAGAAAAATAAAATAGATATTCACACAAGAGGTTGAGGCTACCAAACATAATAGCCAAAGAAAGTTGTATCTGAGGGTCTCATCTTAAATATCCTGGCACAGACTTCCATTGGACAGACTCTCATAGACAAACTTCTGGCAGAAAGTATCAAGGATGACAAAAAACTGCAAGAAGACCTTGAGGCGCAATCATAAACAGAGTGAAGGGATGTGTGCATCTCTAACAATGCTCCAGAAGCTTGACATCAAAGCAATTTGATTTGATTGACACTTAATTCACCACTTTTGCTCGGCATTGCCATAACTACCAAAGCTCATTAGCAGCACTATGGATAATTGACATGATGCACTGCAGCAATATACTAAAGCTCCTTAGACAACATCTTCCAAACCTCTGACCTCTCTAACCTAGAAGGACAAGTACAACAGGTGCTTGGACACCATTCAAGACACCCATCCCGCTAACTTGGAAATATATTGCCATTCTTTCATAGTTGCTGACTCAAACTCCTGGAACTCACCTTCTAATGGCATTGTGGGTTTATCTACTCACCAAGGCTTGTAGTGCTTCAAGAAGACAGCTCTTCACTGCCTTCTCCAGGGCAATTAGTGATGGACGATAAATGCTGGCCCAGTCAGTGACGCCTACTTCCCATGAATTAATAAAACGAGATAATGGAGCTGTTTAATAATCATAGCAATCAATCTCTACTAATTAGTCCTTGACAAACTGAGATGCAGTGCTGGAAAATCCAGTGGTGAAAAACTTTCAACTCCATAGGTTCAAAGTCATTTGTGCTTTCAAGCATGCTCCAAATAGCATATGTCGTATGTAAATGGTCAAATTTCTGAGAAAACAGCTTTTTCCCTCATTATCCTGTCATTTGACCATGACAGCATAAATTACTTCTGCAGGAAGGCCCATCTGTTAACTTCCAATGCATTGGAATTTGCTCTGTATTTTAGAATGGTTAAATTGTATGTTAAATATTGGCATCTAAACTGGATTTACAATATTTATGGAGGGCAAAAATCATTGAACTTGATCTGTAAAGGTCTGCGAAGATTACTGCGAATCACCATTGGCTAGATGAAAGACATAATGGACCTAAAACTAACCCCCTGACTCACACCCCTATTAAATATCAAAAGTGCTCCTTCTGAGAATATTATTAGACAGAACAAAGGTGAGAGCTGGTTGCTGGATTTCTAGGAATATAAGTTGAGTGTTGAAGGACTCCTTTTAATTGTCCAGCTCCATCATTTCCCTACTGAAGCAGAAGTACTGCAGGTAGATGAGGCACATCTTCCTTCTTATATTCTTAGCTTCACCCTGAACCCGGCCAGAAAAGATAAATGCTCACAAGTATTTTTTGCTGCAAATAATTGTAGCATCGATAAACATAAAAAATTGGTCCCTGCTCTCTTTAAATTAATAAGATGACTTAGATTACCAGAGAAAACTTATCCTGATAGAAGGCATCATCATCATTTCTAAAACATTGCACCTCCACAGCAATAACCTGCTCACTGACATTCAGTTCAGATTTTGCCAGGGTTACTCAGTTCTTGATCTCATTGTATTCTTGGTCCAAACATGGAAAAGTGAGCTAAACTCCAGAGATGAGGTGAGAGCGATGGACCTTGATACCGAGACAGTATTTGTCCAATTATGGAATTCAGAATCCCTCGTAATGCTAGAGTCAATGGGAATCAGGGTGAGACCCTTCTCTGGTTGGTGTTATACATTGAGCAAGGTTGTAATGTCTGGAGTTCAATCATCTCAGTTCCAAGACACTGCCAGGAGTTCCTTGGGGTAGTATCCTTGGCCCAGAGACCTTCAGCTACTTCATTAATGACCTTCTCTCAGCAACTATGCATTCCACTTCCACTAGATGAGTAAAGCACCAACAATATTTAAGAAACTTGACACTATCAAAGACAAAACGGCACAATTGTCTGGCATGTCATCTACCAACTTCAACATTCACTCATGTCACCACTATCACACAGTGGCAGCATTGTGTTCCATTGACAAGAAGCACCATAGGAATTCACCAAGACTGCTTCAATAACATTTTCAAACACAGAAGTGTTGCATGTGCTACAATGCCAACCATGACCTACATGCATTTGGGGTAATTTGCTGCCATCATCTTTTTGGCTATTGGGTCTAATGGCCTATTTATTTTACAGTGGTGGAGGAAAACTACCAGTGAACCATAATGAAAAGAGACTCTGGTCTTAAAGAAAATGGAGTTTATTGCATGATAGCAATTAGTTAGAAGATACATTAGAAGGTTGGATGTTGGTACTATGGTGAGGCATGTGGATATAAGTGTACACTCTACAAGATCATAAGCTGTTCTGTCTTTCTCCACCCAAATCCTCATGGTATTGCCAAATTGAGGAGCGATTAACTCATTCACTAACATTAGCCTCTAGAACCATTACCTTATACAATGGTGACCTTTACCATCTAGAAAGACAAGGGCAGCAGATGTATCGGAACACTATTCCTTTGGTGTATCCTGGAACTTCCTTTCTAATAATACTTATACCCCAAGGATTCCAGCAGTTCATGAATCAGCTCAACACTACCCTCTCAAGCACAGTTGGGGATGGATACTTAATGCTGGCTTAGTGATTGATGCCTACAAGTTAAATCTGTACTTTATCTATAAGCACTGCTTCTGTAATGTTTGAGCTACATTTAAGCTCATCAAGCTTGAAAACTTGCTGCTGCACCAACACATGTTCTCAAACCTACAAAAATTACACACTTGACAATGATTACCAAAATTCTGGATCAGTGGTGCTGGAAGAGCACAGCAATTCAGGCAGCATCCGACGAGCAGCCAATGATTACCAAAGACCTCACCCAAGTTTAATGGTACCCTCTTACATATTGCAACAATATTACATCGTAGATTCATGGCTTTGTGGGTGCTTTTTTTTGGGAAGATCTTGGCTTATCAAGAATTTTGGACTTCTTTTAATCAGACAGTTCTTTGGGTTTGATATTTCCAAGGCAAGTGAAGCAAGCAGAGAAACAATGGATCCATAGCTCACTATTCTATATGCATTACTTACAATTTGATAGTGGTTCACAGCAATCCCATGGTTGAAACATATTATTGAAATCTTTAAGAGACACATTTCATTGTGTAGCTTAATTTTACTGCCATCTGCAGCCTATTGAAGAAGCAAATTATTGTGTCTCCATTTGGTTTTAAAGTTTTATTTAAGGTGTAGAGCCAAGCCCCATGTAATATTCAAAGATAAAATTTGGCAATTGTATTGAAAATTGTCCATTACAAATTGCCTTTTTGCAGTACCTTCTTTTGAGTTTATAAATGTTGGCTTCTTTTAAGCTGAATGCATTCTTGCTGATGTTTTGGTTTCAGAAACATGTGACAAGATAAAACTATGACGGCTATAAGAATGAACAGTAAACTTCTCACATCCTTATAATTAAAACTGCTCATTTCAACCTCCATAATATTACTTAGTTTCTGCATCTGCCTCAATTTACCAGCTGCAGAAGTTCTCATCCACACTTCTGTTATCTGTAGATTTAACAAATACTTTCATTCTGGCTTCCTATATTCCTCCATAAACTTGAGCTTAACTAATTATGTGCTGCCCTGTTCTAACATGCACCACATCCAACTTACTCATCTTCTCTGCACTCATTGGCTCATGTTAGCTGCTGATTATTTACTTTATAATTCTCATTCTTTTCAAGCTCCTCCATGATTTTGCAGTCTTTTGTTACTTCAATCTTCGCCAGCCCTATCTTTAGCATATCTGTGCTCTTCCAATGCTGCCTTCTTGATTATCCCAGATTTTACGTATGCTAGCACTACCAACTGTATTTGCGACTCACTTTCCCTCATTACAGCAATCATTCCAAACTAAGTCCTTGACTAAGATTTTCTTTGTGTCCACGTGTCTCTTTCTGTGGACTGGTGTCATATTTTTGATACTTGTGAAGTACCTTAGCAGGTTTTACTAATTAACAATTCTTTGTGGATACAGATTATTGCTTTTGCTGATAGAAATAGTCTTCTTATAAAATTTAGATTGTGGCAAATGCAACAGGCAGCATCTGGGTGAATCATATTGTACTTTCTCTAAAACCTAAATATCCTTTCAGCAGAATGGAGCTCAACAGCACACACATAACCCTAATTCTGATGTTCTCAACATTTTAACTCCAGAGGTCTCTCCCTCACTTTAATAAATATCTCATGGACAAAGTGAATAAAATGACACATTATTATTGTATAACAAATATTTGTACAATTAACTCTGTATAAATATTACTTGTGTTTTAATGACAATGCGAATAAAAAGATGCAATGTGTAGACATAATATATTTGTCTGCAAAGGATAGGGCCTTCTGTGTGATCAAATGAAAATTCCAGAACTTTCAAATGAACCATATTATCAGCCTGTCTGATAATCTTAAATTAGATGCCAGGAAAATTCTTAAATAGTCAGTATGCTTTCCAGAATATTGGTATGGTTACTGCTGTGAACAGTCTAAGGGATGTATTTTTTGATATTATCTGTTTGTCATTGGGACATACAGCCCAAATACCTTGCATCATATTGACACTGAAATTCAGTGATGGGTGCTAGAAGCTACATTTATTCATAAATGAAGGCAGGTTCTTTGCCGGTGATAGGGATATGCCGACACATTGCACCCTTTCCCTTGAGGCTATGGAGGCAATTGGTTCTTGCTGCATCACAACATTACCCATCAGACACTAAGCCCATTCAGAATTGACTTGCGTGTGTCATTGAGCTGACTGAGTAGACTGTCATTGAATTTGGTGGACTGTCAATGTGAAGATGATAGACAGTCACAATTTGATTGGTAGTCTATCACTGGGAAACATAAAATCCCTACAGTGTGGAAGCAGGCCATTCAGCCCATTGAGTCTACACTGACTCTCTGAAGAGTATCCCACCCAGACCCAGATCCAGCTCCTTACCCTGTCCCTGTAACCCTGTATTTCCCATGGCTAATTCACTGAGCCTGCACATCCCAGGAAACCATTCGCAATTTAGCACGGCCAATCCAACTAACTTGCATATCTTTGGACTGTGGGATGGAATTGGAATACCTGGGGGAAACCCACTCAAACATAGGGAGAATGTGCAAACTTCACACCCTCACCCAAGGGTAGAATCGAACCCAGGAACCCAGGTGAGATAGCAGTGCTAACCACTGAGCCACTGTGCCACCCTGAGGTTCATATAATTTACTGTATGTTTGATGCACTGTTAGTGAGTGTTGTAGACTAATTTTGAGGCTGGTAGACTGTTGCTGAGGATTTTAGATGAGACTAACACTGTGTAGTTGGTGGATTGACATTGTGTAGTGATAGATTGTTCTTGAGTTTGATAAACTGCCACTGAGTTTGTTAGTCTGTCACTGTGGCTTGTGGTCTCTTACTGTGGTTTGTGGTCTGTTTGGTAGGCTGTTACAGAAGTTGATAAGAATACTGACGATAGTTAAGGAAAATACAAAGAGCTGTACATGCTGAAAATCTGTCAAAGCTTCAGTATAGTCGGAAACAAAGTCAGAAATTGCTGGAAAAATGAAAAATGAAAAATGAAAAAAAGAGAAGTGAAAGCTTGTTTGACTTTCAAAGCTTCAGTATACTCAGAAACAAAATCGGGAAAACCAAACTCAGTAGGTCTGTCAGCATCTGTGGAAAGAAAGCAGAGATAATGTTTCGGGTCCATTCTAAAGAAGGGTCACTG
Organism: Chiloscyllium plagiosum; assembly: GCF_037043375.1. Taxonomy (NCBI): domain Eukaryota; kingdom Metazoa; phylum Chordata; class Chondrichthyes; order Orectolobiformes; family Hemiscylliidae; genus Chiloscyllium; species Chiloscyllium plagiosum. The sequence goes on from NW_028270140.1 coordinate 94,497,610, forward strand.
GACCTGAAATGTTATCTCTGCTTTCTTTCCACAGATGCTGACAGACCTACTGAGTTTGGTTTTCCCGATTTTGTTTCTGAGTATACTGAAGCTTTGAAAGTCAAACAAACTTTCACTTCTCTTTTTTTCCTCTCTGTTATGAACAAGGCAAGTAATATGCTCTCCTGAAACTAGGTGTTGACACTGGACAGATGACGATGAGGCTCTGGGACTGAGAGACAAATTGTATCTCCTCATGTTCTGTGTGGAGTTGGGACCTGGGCTGGATTTGCAGACTAAAATGGTTCTGGTATTGAAGAGTTACTTGGGACAGGAAGCAAACTTCTGTGCCCTGAATATTGTAAACCTTGGAAATTGTCATCAAATTTATTTTAAATTGTCTCTGTGAAAATAGAATCAAGTAACTCATAACAGATCCATTTACACCTAAGACTACCAGCAGAAATTGACCCACTTTGTCATAAGCACTACCATTTACTCTGACCAAACAAAGTTGTAGCCTGGAGCTGTGGGTAGTGATGTTAGAAACTCAAATTTCTTTCCAGAATATGGCTGACCCTGAATCTCTCCTGCTCTTATCACCTTCCATTGGTGTCAGTTGGAAGAATGGGCAACTTAAAACTAAACCTGTTTGGCCTCATTACACTGACACATTCCTTGGTCATCAGGTCTTGGAGTGGCACTTGAACCCAGAACTTCTGGTGCAGAGGGAAGATCACTAATTGATTTCTGAATATTTAAAATGGACCTTTAGAAATTATAACACCTATGCTTGGGTCAGTTACTGAAAAAACCTTGAGTTGTCTCGGGACTGTGACTTGAAAGAAGTTCTGGGATTTACATGACTAACCAATCAAAACTTGTATTCCCATTCTAAGTGGTTAAAGACTTAATAGCAATCTACGTTTGTTCAATACATCGCATCAGTCATATGACATTTTGATCTTTTACTATAAGTTTTGTGTTTTATGATCCTGCTCCATTAGTTACCTGACGAAGGAGCAGCACTCTGAAAGCTTGTATTTTCAAATAAACATGTTGGACTATGCACTGGTGTTGTGTCATTGTTAACTTTGTCCACCCCAGTCAAACACTGGCACCTCCACATCAAGAAGTTCAAGACATACTATCTAATAGAATGAGATGAGGGATAGAGATAAGGTTTGTTGTTCTTGCATTCAAGTTGTTGAACTGAATTAAATCTGTCATGGAAAGAATGGGATTGTGTTTGTTCAAATGATGAAGTGCCTAAAGGAGTAAGGGAATTTCCCTAATGCCACCCAATGTAAGCAATGCAAGAAGCTCATTTTCAGTTCTCAGAGATAGAAGGATCCACACTAGGAATATTGCATCTATCCCTTTTAATATTCATTTTAGTGTTTTCACACAATATTTAAAATTCACCAAATACATACAAAGCTAGTTGTAATTAAAATACATACAACTGCACAAATGCCCCTGTCATGCTGTATGATCTCCAATGTTGCCATTTCCTGCAGGTTCATTCCTGATTATGCCTAGAATTCCAATGTGCTTTTCCCATGATAAACTGGAACACATATGTTTGTTAGTGCTTAAATGTAAGTTCTCTTTCTCTTCCTTGCATCAGTAATAATTCTGTTTCGGGCATGCAAGAGGAATATTATTAACAATGTTTAACATCCTCCTACTTTTGCATTTCACTTTATTCACTTTTCACATCTTGTCATTGAAGCTTGCAGACGTATGAAGACTTTGACATGGAAAGTAATGTAGAAAGAGGTAGAATTGCACAGATGGATGTGAGGAAGAATGAATGTAAATTTATTTTTCAGAGCAACAATCCCGGGATTAGTACAGATGTACATAAAGCAGGCTTCTTTTTATTGCAGATGAATGGAATTACGCAGATTTGGCACAGAGCACCTACATTTTTCAGCCGTCATCAATGTATTAAATTATTTTTGATATTGCGGGGTTATCTTTGGAGTCACAAAGAATCCACTAAGTGACAGTGCTACCTGCTTCAAATTGCTGGATCAAAATAATTTGCAGAGTTTTACTCATTGACCCCCAAAAGGGAATCCCCATCTAATCACTTTGAGCAGCATTATGACTTGAGCCAAACAAATCAGCTGTATAGGATCAAATTGTTCTATTAAGATAAGGCATTGAAACATATATATGTTGCAGTAGTGAAGTAATTAAGAGCATATGAAGATGTCATTATACCTGAACATGTCTTGGACAGGCATTTCTTAAAAAGATGTTTACCATGTCGTGAAATAGTAATTAACACCTGTCATGTTCTAATTTTGAAATGTAATCTCCATCATTTAGAAATATTGCAATAAAATGTTTTATTTTAAAATGCATCCATCCAAGCAACCCAGTATCAGTTCGAGTTATGTTAGGTTATATCTCAGAAAATTAAATTGTAGCAGGGGAAGACTTATCCCTCTCAGACAACTGAGAAGGGCTGAGGATATTTCAATTCTTAAAAATGAACATATTCATTGAAATTTTTAAGGCAGAGGAGATGGATTTTTTCAGGAGTCACAGTTATCAGAGATGGTTGGTAATGTGGAGCTGAGACCACATCATATTGCTTGAATGGTTTATTCCTGCTCCTAAGTTGTGTGTTCATAGCCATGCTTACTTCGCATGTGATAGGAATACGTTGATAGTCAAGTGTGAACCCTACACCTAAGGCAAGGGTCAGAACTTAATATTTAAATGAGGCTGTGCTAATCAGTTTTTAATTAGCCATACGCATTTAAATATTTGAAAGAATTTGGAAACTGCAGGATTCAGCAGCCAAATGCACCCCTGGACTGCAAGTCTACATGCTGCAGTCTGTCTCTTTCCCTGTAACTACTCAGCTACCTCATAATTCAACCTTGTTCTATAGTCCCCACAATGTGACTGACTCACTGGGGGAATATTATTGAGCTGTCGAGGGTTTCGTCAACTAGCTGGATGTCCAGATGGGCCCACATTACTGTTTCTGAAGAAGGTAAGCCAAACCATGTGCCAACCTAAGAGTGAGGTGGACCATCCTCTGAGACTTGGGGGAAGAAAATCCATTTAGTGGGAACTGCTGACCAATCGGAGGCTGACAGTGGTTGTGCTCAGCCGTACCAAAAAAGAACCTGTAGCTGTTGATGAAAGAGCATTTCCAGAATTCCAGTTAGTGGAGGACCCAGAACAAAGTCCTGCGGGACTGAAATTTTATTGGGGGCCACAAGGAGAGGGTACCAGGTGAGCAGAAGCTTCGTGAGACAGTCAGTACCTCTCAATTGGCAACTACCTTCCTAATATTCAGACACTGAATGTCTTTGATTGAGGGAATCCTGCCCATTTAAAGACAAATGGTTTTCACAGTTTGAGACCACATATATGCCACATGAAGACAGACTACTTGCGGCTGGGTTAAACCCAGCAGCAAAGGATGAAGCCCTTAAGTTAATATAATTGACTACTGAAGAGCGTCATTTGCTGTTGGAGTGAAAAGGTTAACCATGGCCCTTTCTCCTCAGAATATTGTTCTCAAGCCATTGGGATGAAGGTAGTTGAGTTCAGATATTCCAGCAATCTAATGTCATTCCTGCCTCCTGGTTTGTTACTGCAGGGTGTAGAGGATTTCTGCTCATGATCTCCTCCTGCTGAAATCTTCCTAGTGGTGTATTTTTCCTCCACTCTAATACCATACATCCTCCAATATGAATCATTCTCTCCAACCCTCTCTCCTGACTGGTCCCTCGCTGTAGCTTTCTGTCACAGGCCTTCCTTCTGATAATTGGTCAGTCTCCAATGACTAGCTAACTGCTAGGAGAGAAACTAAGAAACTAAATTCAAATGAGGTTCTCTTGCTAAATTCAGCAGACTTTATCTTTTCCATGAATTATGGATTTTATGATATCACTGGCTATCTACTTACTCCCCAACTTGTTGGGCATCTAATTTTCTTTACCTTCAGAAACAACACAAAATTTTATCCTATAAAACAAACATTGAAAGCACATTCTTGCAGAAATAAAGTAGACTTTAATCTCTGTAAACTCTGACTTTATCCTTCTTCAAATGTCTTGTCGATTTCTTTGGAAACGAGCAAAAGCCTGACATTTCCCACTGTAGAGAATCAGCAACAAATGAAGCTGTTACAGAGACAACATACTATTATATCAAACAACATAGAATTTGCCTACAGAACACAGTCCAGTTGGTTTAGGCTCCACATGTGTTTCCTCCTTCATATGTTCATCTAGCTTTCCCTTAAATACGTTAACAACAAGATATGCATCAATTATTCCTTGTGGTAGCACATTTCACATTCTAATTAAATCCTGGGCAAAAGAAAAAAATCATCTTGAATTTTGCATTGGATTTTTTAATAGCAAACTAATATTTATGCTGCCTATATTTGGATTTGCTGCATTTGGAAACATTCCTCTATGTCTATCTGACTGAATGTTTCCATAATCTGTGTCATATGGCCATGTTCCACAACCACTTGATGAAGAAGCAGCATCTCGAAAGCTAGTGCTTCCAAATAAACCTGTTGGACTATAACCTGGTGTTGTGTGATTTTAAACTTTGTCCACCCCAGTCTGACACTGGCACCTCCAAACCATTCATGATCTTCAACATCTTTAGTAGATTATTCTTTTGTATTATCTTTTCTAGAAGGATTGTGCCTTTCATTCTTTCCTGATCTCTCAGTTTAGATTAGATTAGATTAGATTAGATCCCCTACAGTGTGGAAACAGACCCTTTGACCCAACCAGTCCACACCGATCCTCCGAAGAAAAACCCACCCAGACCCATTTCCCTCCCACTAATGCACTAACACTATGGGCAATTTAGCACGGCCAATTCACCTGACTTGCACATCTTTGGACTTCAACCTTTCAATTATTTCTTGCACCTCCTTCAATGCCTCTATCAATTTATTTCTAAGATGGAGACCAGAACTGTATGCAGAATAGACTAATCATGCCTGTATAGAGGCTAAAAGTAACAACTGTTCTTTTCAATTCCATCTATTTTGAAACAAACCCTTTTCTTACTTGAATAACACATTAGAGTCAGTGGTGATGAGGCCTCAGATGAGAAGAGGGGTGCTGTTGAGAAAGGGTGACCCATGTCCTGCACCTCACCAGCCCATTGCAGGAGTTGGGACTAATCACGTGTTTGGGCAGAATCTAACAAAATCAATAAAGGTTCAACAATATCCGCAATAACTGGTCAGAACTGGGTACAACCAAAGAGAAAAAGATATCTGAAAACAACAATTTGCATTTATTACAGGACATTATTTCCTGTCAGGGGAAATAAACCCTGAGCCTATGTTGAAGGGATCAGCTGGGATGAATAGGTGAACTCTGACCAAGTCTTTCAAGAATTAAGGCTGGAATTTTATTGCCAGTTGTGAATTTATCCACCAGCTGGAAAGTCTGGGGAAGCCACATTTCTGAAGGAATTCCATCTCTTCCAACCGCATTTTATATCAAGCCTTCCAAACCTCTAAGACAGCATGTCCTGCCACCAAGTGTTGCCAGTCAGGCAGAGCGCCAGCACCTCATCAATCTCAACAGTGCCATTGGGAGCGGGCAGCCTGCTGAGAGGGCACTCATCTCAGAGCAGTGACCATGGAGGAAGCACGTGTTGTGTAAGTTAATGTTTTGAAGTGCTTAATGCTTATAAAAAACCAAAAGAACTGCAAACGCTGTAAATCAGAAACAAAAGCAGAAGTTGCTGGAAAAGCTCAGCAGGTCTGGCAACATCTGTGAAGAGAAATCAGTTAATGTTCACCAGACCCAAAACGTTAACTCAGATTTCTCTTCACTGATGCTGCCAGACCTGCTGAGCTTTTCCAGCAACTTCTGTTTTTGTTTGTAGTTAATTCTCATGTTACATTGGCTCCACCTATTTCATTGAGATCACACACAGTCTGTAGGTGGAGACAAGGAATGGAATCCTATAGGGGCCTGGACAATATAGGCAATTGTGGCAGAATTGGATGAAAAGTTGGGATGTTGGCAGCATCTTGTTGCATCTTTTACATTTTTGTCAAGCAGCAAGGTGAGTTTCTCATGAGGCAGTGGTGAGTTGCCAATTAAGGAGGTTACAGCTTGTTCATGCCTTATTAATGGCCGAGCTCACCACATTAATACTCAGTTTGCTTTCTAACCAAATGCCCCAAACAGGCTAGGTGTCAAGAAATGTCAAACTGTAAGTCAGCTTGGGTACTGGAGACTTCAGCTCGCCGCTGACAGTGAAGAGCCTTCATGTTGTTCATCACCAAGCATCATCACATGGCATGATCAATGGGTTCAAATCCTTTTGTAACTTGACAGAGAATCTGAAAGGTTTCACTTTGCCAGTCAAGCAACCACAAGGGGTGACTGAAGACATTCAGTCTGAGCAACGTCTCAAGGAAAGTAAGCTGTAAATGGCTCCATAGGAGTCAGGCCAACTTCAAATGATCCAACTTCCAAAGACACAGTCAAGAAGAAACTCTCTTGTCTTAGCATCTGAGATACTGCAAACAAGAAAGAGAAACTGCCTCTTCTAATTAGAAAGTGATGGCCTGATCCTGAAAACCAGGATACAATGAGGAAGAACGTATTCATGCCAACAAAACAGCTTCTTTCAGTAAGGAAGTTCAAAGGACGAAGAGTTCTCTCGGTAAGGTAATGCATCAAAATAAATGTCCAGGAAGAATGATATACTTCGTGAGTGATATCCAAGAAGTAAATGATTTTTCAGTGGAGTCTTAATGCACAGATCAGAAACAAGGTTAACAGTCTTCAAGCTAGACACCTACAATTCTTCTAAGTCCAAAGGCAATGTGTTCTGAGAACAGTACAAAACAACCAGATTTCCTGCATTTGTGAAGTTAAAGAATTGGGGAAGATGGAGCCGGAGCAAATGTAATACAGTTAAAATAAAATTGTACAATGAGTTAAGCATAGGGATAAAAGTTTGGAGGGATGAATTGTATAAGATAATGACTCTGAAAGGCGTTAATATCCACGTTACATTGCCTGCTCCTATTTTACTAAAGCCACATGTAACCTTTGGCTGGAGGCAAGAAGTTCGCCTCTGGCTTTCACAGGTTGCAGCTGTGTCTATACCAGCTCCATAAAGTGCTTGCAATTATTCATGACCAATAAATTATACTCATTGCTAACATATAATAAATCTTCCTGTTATCTAAGAAGTGTATATCTTCTGTAGATGCACTTTGGTGGTTTATACTGTACCACTAATTCACTGGCTGGGCCTAGGAAAAAAGCAAAGACAAAGGAAGATTGGTGGCAGTGAACTAGCTTAAACAACTCAGTACCACATACTAGTAAAAGTGGCAAATCCTAGGAATACCAGGATACCAGGAACGGTCATCAGAGAAAATGCTTAGAGTGGAGGAAAGTGTGGATGGGGCTCATTGAGGCCAATCAGGTAGATCCTGACAATTGGAAAGAGTGGCTAAAGTGACAAGTTATATACTAAGGTAATTAGAACACTTGCAGGGTTGGGAAAGGGTCAGTCTGTGGGTCACATAGTGCCTATCAGGTGGACACTGTTCTAGAGCCTGTCAAGCCATGACCTTTTATTGACCATTTTCCTCAACTGCCTCCCACCTCTGGTAAATCACCAATGGCAATGGAAAGAGAACCTTCACTGGCCATTAATTGAATATGAAGATGAGAAAATGAGTAAGATGATGAGAGGGAGGATTCAAATAGCCTAAGGTAGGCTGTAAAGTTGCTATCTGTTTTGGCATTGGTAAAATCCCAGTGATGGCATGAATGTGAAATGACTCCTCCCAGCCATCTTCACACAGAATTTTACACCTCCAAATACCTGGCCCACATTCCAGCCCATTCCCTGGTGGCATTGTAAAATCCTATAGAATAAAAGGGATTTAGGAAGAGTGGTCCTAAAGACCAGGCAGAGAGGTTTAGAACTATGAGTAACTGTTACAAAATAATCGACTTACTTTAGGACTGAGACGAAATGTTTTCATGCTAATTGTAATTTAGAATTCTTGACCACAGAGAACTGTGTATGCTCAGTTTTTGTTCATACTCAAGACAGAGATTGATAAATTTTTCATTACTAGAGGATTTAAGGGATATGTGATAGTGGGTGCAACATATTTGCATGTTATCAGCTTATCCAGTGTGTCATCAATAAATATATGCTTGTACAAGGCCTGAGCTTCAAACTGTGTCTTCAGTGAATACGATGGCACATAGTCCTAGTGTCCACCATTCAACTGGCATTGATGAGCTAGTTCTGATTTAGCTGAATTAAGTTTTTTCAAGTTTTGCATTAAATGTGGGCATCACTGGCTGGTTCAGCATATACTGCCTAATCCCAATTGCCCTTGAACTGAATGGCTAGTTCAGCCATTTCAGAGGGCGATTAAGAGTCAACTAAATTACGTGTGCCTGGAGTCACATGTAAGCCAGACAAAGGAAGGACAACAGATATCCTTCCCTAAAGGATATAAGTGAACTAAATTGATTTTTGAAACAATCAACAATAGTGACATGGTTACCATGAAGCTAGCTTTTAATTCTAGATTTTTTGAGAACCTATGTCCTGTGAGCATGAATCTAGGTTCTGGATCCCTACCAGTCACATTGCCTTTGTGCCACTGCCTCCCCTTCATGTCACAGATGTTGTATAAGATAATGCTTCTGAAGGAGTTAAATGCTCATATTACATTGACCTTCATCCAATCACATGATGTCTTACAGCCTTTGGGTGGAGACAACTAAGTTTTGCATTAGTATTCAAATGGAGCAGATGTATTCTGTATATCTTCTGCCCAGCATCATGGGAGCAGAAACAAGGTGTGTTTAGCACTTCAAAGACAAACGTTCACCAAGAAGCTGGTAAGAGGTACAGTGACAATTGTTTGGTCCAGGGAAAGAGAAAAAGTTGGCCAGAGTGAGAAAGCAACAGAGGCCTTAATGAAGCAGGCACTGTGGGGAGTGAGAAAGGGTCCAGCAATAACGATAGATATCCATGGGGGAAAGAGGAAAAGCTGTAGGAAAACTGTGCAAAGACTAGAAAGGCAAGGCAATAGGGTAAAAAAAAAGCTCTCAGCTCTCAACAGTGAACATTTGCTACCATTACAAATAGGGTCTCTTAAAGTTTGAAGGGACAGTCATAGGGCCAGAAGAGTGATTTATACCCAGGTTTTGTATCCTGGGAGGGCCTCAGAGTTTATTTAAGACAGAAAATTTAGAGAAATTAGGGCAAATAGACAACAGAACAAGGAAAATCAGAAGAAACTTAAAATTGAAAAGCACTAGAACTCTAATTATTACTGTGATTTTGATGGGAAGAGTGAAAATTTTATTAAAAATAGTATAGAGGAAAGTGTGTTGTGTTTTGGACTGTGAAAGGCCATTTAGGACTGAGTGCATGGAATTCTCTGCCACAGAAAATGGTTGAGGCCAAAACATTGGATATTTTCAAGAAAGGGTTAGATATAGTTCTTAAGGCCAAGGGAATCAGAAGATATTAGGAGAAAGTGGGAATGGGGCATTGAGTTGGATGAGTAGCCATGATCATATTGAATGGGGTATTCCTGCTCTTGTTTTCAATATTTCTGAAGAAGTTATATATCAGCCAGTGTAGGCAGGTCATATTGAATTAACATGTGAATGATAACAGGTCATTGAATGACAAGTAAACAAAGTAATACCAATTAAGTTCTACAAATTTCTGCAGAGCAACAGCAAATTATTAGTGGAGTTAAACTGAACAAATTGTGGTGAGCTTTGAGAAGATTTGTGGCTCAGGTTGAAGTTCTGGATGTAGGTTTGCTCGCTGAGCTGGAAGGTTCATTTTCAGACGTTTCGTCACCATGCTAGGTAACATCTTCAGTGAGCCTCCGGATGAAGCACTGATGATGATTCCTGCTTTCTATTTATATGTTTGGGTTTCTTGGGATTGGTGATGTCATTTCCTGTTCTTTTTCTCAGGGGGTGGTAAATTGGGTCCAAGTCAATGTGTTTGTTGATAGAGTTCCGTTTGGAATGCCATGCTTCTAGCAATTCTTGTGCATGTCTCTGTTTGGCTTGTCCTAGGATGGATGTGTTGTCCCAGTCAAAGTGGTGTCCTTCCTCATTTGTATGTAAGGATTTTAGTGAGAGAGGGTCATGTCATTTTGTGGCTAGTTGATATTCATGTATCCTGGTGGCTAGTTTTCTGCCTGTTTGTCCAATGTAGTGTTTGTTACAGTCCTTGCACGTATTTTGTAAATGACATTAGTTTTGCTTGTTGTCGGTATAGATCTTTCAAGTTCATTAGCTGCTGTTTTAGAGTGTTGGTGGGTTAGTAGGCTACCATGATGCCAAGGGATCTGAGTAGTCTGGCAGTCATTTCCAAAATGTCTTTGATGTAGGTGAGAGTGGCTAGGATTTCTGGTTGCGTTTTGTCTGCTTGTTTGGGTTTGTTGCTGAGAAATCTGAGAATCTGTGTTCATTGGGTACCCATTCTTTTTTAATACACTGTATAGGTGATTTTCCTCTGCTCTGCATAGTTCCTCTGTGCTGCAGTGTGTGGTGACTCGTGGATTAATGTTCTGATGCAGCTTCATTTGCAGATGTTGGGGTGATTACTTCTGTAGTTCAATATTTGGTCTGTACGTGCTGCTTTCCTGTAGATGCTGGTTTGAATTTCCCCATTGGCTGTTCGCTCTATTGCGACATCCAGGGATGGCAGTTTGCTGTTGATTTTTCCTCTTTAGTGAATTTTATGCCAGTAAGGATATTATTAATGGTCTTGAAGATTTCCTCTAATTTGTTTCGTTCAGTGATGACAAAGGTGTCATCCATCTAGCAGACTCAAAGTTTGGGTTGGATGGTTAGCAGAGCTGTTTGTTTGAATCTCTGCATTACTGTCTCTGCTAAGAACCCTGAAATCGGAGATCACATGGGTGTTCCATTGGTTTGTCCGTAGGTTTTGTTGTTGAAGGTGAAGTGGGAGGTAAGGCATAGGTCCACTAGCTTGACGATAATGTCCTTGCTGATGAAGTTGGTGGCGTTTGGTGTATGTGTCTTTGGGTCTCCTAATAGTGTAGTCAATGTTTCCTTGGCCAGGTTGATGTTGATGGATGCGAACAGGGCTGTTATGTCAAAGGGAGCCATTATTTCATCCCCTTCTATCTTGATGTCTTTGATGGTCTTCAGAAATTCTTGGGTGGAGTTCCTGAAGACCACCAACATCAACCTGGCAAACCTACATTCTGAGCAAATTCTAATGTAAGATGCATGTCAACATTGTGTTTCATGCTAATGTGTATGTGGTTGAATAGATTAATAGCTGTAGAGATACTATTATGAAAGAATGGCTAAAATCTGAGAGCTGGGAGTTGAACAATGCAGTTGTAAGTGCTAGGCCTGTTAGAGTCTGGGTGGCCTCACCTTCCATGGATGATTTGATGTCAGACATTCAAAAAAAGGTCCAGGATGGAAAGGTGCTAGGGGTGACTAGTTATTGGTCTTTGCCTTTATTACTGGAGGGAAACAGCAAGCACAGACCTAACTTAAAAGCTGGGATTAAAACCCAGATAGCCTCTAATTTCTTTTTGAAGTGTGCAGTTGATTTGCTTAAGTGTGCCACATTAATTTCTTAGTATTGCCTCACATGTGCAATAAATTACAGCAGCAGCCTGCATGAGGACTTTAGGCCATGTTACTTTGAGGAAACATTGAGCGTAATGTATGTCAGTTATGTCATAGCAAAACTATTGATTTGTATTGATTTACCATCCTGTGCTAGGAACTACCCTAGAAATTTCTTCAGGACGTCTCCAGGAGATGAAAGAGTCTGAAATTCAAACTTCGAATTGTTGACACTGGCAAGCTGCCTGAGCATGTCCTGCAGGCACCTGTAACTCACTGACTCCATGTAAAAAAGGTCCTTTTGATCGTGGCTTGTACCTTAGGCCCACCTTGGATTGACCAGTTCTGGGCAGTTTGTAGCAGCCACAACTGGATTATTCTGTTTGAACTTCAGGCCCATGAAAGGGTTTTGTCCAGAATATTAATTTACTTTTCCTCTTTACTAATGATAATGATCAATTGTAAACTTTAATTCTTTCTGTTTTCTTTTCAAGAAAATGCAGTTTTTGTTCTTTATTGAACTCTTTCACTGTTTAGAACAGACAAACTCTCCCATTTTCTATGACCATACCATTCCTCCTCCTGACATTCATAAGCATCCATTAATATTTAGTTTGTTCTGATTAGTCAAGCCTGGATATATATTTACAATATGCCATGCAATATTTCACATTGAGAGGTCAGAACTGAATCTACAGATCACAACAGTGACATAGTGGATTGACCACAATATTTTCACAGGCTGACTTACTGACCAAGCATCGATGGAATTACATCCACTCATAGGAATTAACAAACAAAAGGAGTGTAATGGAGGTATTGATTTTGTCAAGAACAGTGCTTAGGCCATATACTTACATTGATGCAATTATAATAGAAATCATTTATATTGCATTTAAAAAGTTAGAAATGTAAAACCTTAAGATAGAAGGAGATGAACAAAAGCCTGCACTTCAAATACAAAGTAGAATAAAAGACAGAATCTGAAATCCATTTAATTTAAATTGTCAGAAGATTGAAGACCCTTCCATGCGTGGGCTTATTGTTCCTTTAGTTATAGTAATATAATAGCAAATATTCACAGCCCACAGTAGGATTTGAATGTCACCTATTATATTAAATGACAGCATTCAGGAACAGACTGGTTTTAACCAGATAGCTTTTAGCAAAGCAGTTTTAATGACCTTTATTCATAATAAGGATCTCTTGTCTGTCAAATAGAAATGCACAATTCTCAACACATTGCTATTAATATAAGAGGAATCTATGCTTTTAACAAGACACTTTTAATATGAATTGCAATAAATGTTCATGCAGCTGATTATTTTAACTGTTTACATTCAGGTTACCTCATTCAACATTGTGCATTTATATAATCTAACAAAATGAAACATTTAATGAAAAATGTTTCTTTTCTCTGAGGCAGTTTGTAGAGATAATAGAATTCAGTGATTATTGATTGGTTAAGGAGAGGATCAAGCAATGAAACAGTCATGGTTTGATGGTTTAATTTGTTTTTATCTGAAAAATCCCATGATTTACAAGTCCAATAAATTATATGAATATGTTTTTAATCAATAATTTTTTGTATTTTAACTCCTGAATTCCATAATATACGTTCAACTGCTGTCTAAGATCTTCTGTCAGTCTCCTGTGGCCAGTGACCTGACAGATCCAATCTTCACTTCCAATGAGGTTCATAGACATTTACCATCTACAGCTTGTAATTCATGTTAGGTAGCAGGATGAAGGTGAGGTGGGAGTTGAGAGGGGGTGCAGGACAAGAACATAGCATTATTTTAAATGTTCTGTGCAATGTCAAGTGCTATGGGCCCGACTCCAACTGGTTCCATGACAAGGAGAACAATCTCCTCCACAAACCTGAGGAGATGCAGAAGTCCTTGTCCCAAGCCAGTTGAGCCCTCCTTCATTCTACTGTAGGACAGTTTGTCCTGCAAGAAAGAAGGAAGAATGCCAGTGATTGTGTTGCACCTGTTTGGATAGTGTCCCTGCTTTTGTGAATAACAGGAAGTGTGTGGAGATTGTGAGAGTTGGATATGAGGATGGCAGTTATGTGAGAATGAGGTGGGCCACCTGGATACTAGGTCTGAATCATGAACGTGAGAAAGTGTTTTTGAGCATATGGATAATGGCGCTTTGCTTTGAGCAACATGAGAGGCTGATGGTGTTCGAGATCATACAAAGGAACATTCACAAGTGATTTCTATTCATGTGGATTCTTTATATTCTTTGTGGTAAATTCAGTACTTGATCGTCTTGGTCATTTGTTCCCATTCACTTCTGAAGTGGTCCTTGAGGATCTCCAGAATGACCATGAAACAAGTGCGCCTTTCTTTGTGCTTGTCTGCACTACCAATACCACAGAGTCAAATTCAGTACTTTAGAACCTTCTCTCTACTCTGGTATTCACTTTGGTGTAATTTACATTGCAGGAATATTTATGTATGGCTTTTCTTTAAGATACCGCGTGCTTTAAATAAGTGTAGGCTGTTTGTTCCTTGATTGCCATGATGTCGAGGAACTGGTGTTGGGCTGAGGTGGATAAAGTTAAAAATTGGTATACTCCACAACCACCAAATGAAGGAGCAATGCTCTGAAAGCTAGTGCTTCCAAATAAACTTGTTGGACTATAACCTGGCGATTTTTAACTTTGTACCTTGATTGACACACAATGCTAATGATCTCCTTTTGACTGAGAGGCCTTGGAAGAGCAGACAACAATGGTGGAACTGCTTGGGCCAATGATACAATTATGCAGATAAGGTGGGCACAAAACAATTGTATGTGAGCAATCTATATTGGCTCAGAGAAATCACAAATCATGACCCTCAAATTTAAAAATAGTGGAGACAAGGGATTAAGTTCGGAAACCTTTCATACATTAACAAAAAGGCAAGGCAGGAGAGTAAGGGAGACTATGATCAGAGTATGACAGGAAGAGGTAGAATGTACAAACTGAAGAGGGCAAAATTAGACAGGACTTGAGATTACAAGTACAGTGAAAACTCACAACTAAATGGTCTGTAATGCAATCCATAAAACAGAAGAATTGACAGTGTAAATATAAATAATTACATACAATCCATTACAGAAACATCAAAATAACAAAGTCTCAAACCTAAACATTCAAGAGTAGATAGCATTCAGGAAGGACAAGTATTTCTGTCAACATGAAGGAGTTATTTCTATTATTATTTAACAATAGCCTTGGTACAAAGGGAGAGATGACCTTCATTCTGGAGATTAGGGCATAGAATAGATTTGAGTAGAGATGAGAGAAAAAAAGGGTAAAAAGTTACTTGGAAAGGTTTATATGTCCTCTAATTGCAATGGTACTGTAGGATGGAATATACAAGAAGAAATAATTTGGATTTTAGAGAAAAATACAACAATAAACCTGGACTATTTTAATTATATACAAAGTGAATGAATCAGATTAGCAAGGGTAACCTTCTTGATGAGTTCATGGACCCTTTTTGAGGCAGTTTCTTCGAGCAGTTTGTTCTATAACTGACCAGAGCAGGCTATACCAGACAGGCAATGTGCAATGAAATAGATTTAATTACTGACCTCATGGGGATGCATTTAGGTAGCAGTAATTATAAAGTGATAGAATTTTGTATTCCGTTTGAGGATAGAAAAGTGAATTGAACAATACTGTTGAGAACTTAAATAAGGTCAATTTTGAAGCTAAAGAGAACTGAGAAATTATGTTAAGGGATAGAGCAACATATATCTTATGGTTTTATGCTATATCTTATAGTTTTGTCAAGGTTGCACAGAGAAGGCAGGAAAATTGGATTGAGAAACATATCCGCCATGATTGAATGGTGGAGCAGACTCGATGGGCTAACTAGCCTAATTCTGCTCCTATACTCTAATACTTATACAATGATAGTTTTTAAAAAAGATATTTATGAATGCTCAGCAAATCGGCATCACACTGAGAAAGAAATTTTAGAAGGGAAGGGAAGGTTAACTAAGGAAGTTAAAGATGGTATCAAACTGACAGGGAAAGTGAATAATTCCACTTAAGTGAGAGACTGATCTGAATATTGGACAGAATATAAAGAGCAGCAAACATTGCCAAAAGCTTAACAAGGAATAAAAATTAGAATAGGAAAGAAAGGAAACTAGAAATATAAAAACAGACGGTAAGATTTTCTACAGATATTTAAAAACAGGAAAGGAAAGAGAACATTTTCTTCCAGACATATTCAGTCTATGAAATTGCGAATGGAAAATAGGGAAATAGTAAATGAATCAGACAGATGTATCTGCAGCAAGTAGATTGTGAGGATAAGGTCAAATATCTTTTTCTCTCTTGTTGGTTCCCTCACCATCTGCCTACAGACCCAGTCAAGAAGCCATGTCCTTTAGGTAACTTGGTTAGTGGTGCTGGTGCCAAGCCACTGATATGATGGGCGTTGAAGTCCCTCACCCAGAGTACATTCTGTGCCCTTTCCACCTGCAGTGCTTTCAGCAACTGTTGTCCAATGTGGAGGAGTATTGATTCATTAACTGAGGGGCAGGTACATGATATTCAGCAGGATTTGTAGGGCTGGAGGAGATTACTAAAACAGAGAGATCAGTGATAACATGATGGGATTTGAAAACAAGAATGAGAATTTTAAAATCATGTCATTGTTTAACTGGAAGTGAGTGTAAATTGACACGAACAGAAGTGATGCCTGATTGTGGCAGAGTCTGTGTGTTGGAAGCCAGAATATGTGACAAACAGGAATATTTGGGAGAATCAAACATGCAGATAATAAAAAACATGTTCACAGTAGTTGAAATATGTTCTTAATGGAGAGGGTATATGGTTAGAACAACATATCAGGGTCAGATAAATAACACTCAAGATTGGAAACAGTTTAGTTTGCTGTGAATCAATTACCCTATGAGATGGAGTTGATGGCTAAGTATCAGGTTTGTAGCTCAGAACAAAGACTATTGTTTTATTTTTCTCAATATTTAATTGCAAGAAATTTCTGCTCATCCAATGCTGAATTTTGGACAAGCTGTCTGATAATTTAGCAATAGTGGAGGATTTGAGAGACGTAGGGTGAGGTAAAGTGAGTGCTTTTAATATGTGAAAACTGAAGCTGTATTTTCTGATGAAACTATGGGGAAGCATATGAAAAATAAAAAGGATGGCAATTGTAACAACTCTTGAGGAAAACAGAGTCAACAATGCAGGAGTGGGAAGAGAGGTCATTGCAGGAACTACCAATAATAGATAAGAATGGCAGTACGTGAGTGAGTAGCACCAGGCTTACAGAGCACAGGCATCAGAGAAAGGTTGCCGTGGTCAACTGTGTTAAAAGCTCCTGACAAATGGAGGAGCATGTGGAAAATTATTTTATCTTTTCCAAAGTCACATTGGATGTCACTGTTTTAGGACTGTGGCAATGCCAGGAACTTGACTTGGAAGGAGTAAAGTATGGAGCGTTGATAGAGAATGCTGCTGATCTGGGAGGAAAAAATACGTCACAAGACCTTTGAGAAAAAAAGGGAAGTTGGAAATGGACAGCAGTTTACAAAAATGGTGGGAACAGGAGTTGTTTTTGTTTTCAGGAAAAGGTGATGACAGCCGTCATGAAGAAAACGGGCAGTAATTAAAGAGAAAAAGCTGTTTACAGTGTCAACTAAAATGGGATCAGTTGGATTAGGGTTAGTTGGTTGACAGTTTAATGGGAATAATGTTGAGGAAACAGAAGATGTTTTATTGTCATGATTAGCATAGAGAGAGCCTGAGGAGATATAGAGGAGAAACTGGAGAGAGGTGCAAGTTCAGGGCGAGGGCAGGGATTCAGCTGAGATTCCTTGTTTGGCTTGGCGGGCCAACAACGTACAGCCTAAGGGTCTTATTTTGATGTTCAACATACTAGAATGAGAAATGATCAGAAATTCAATTGAAGTAGCCACATCGAATCATAGAATCACTGATGCTGTGGCTATCAGAGAGGTCAGGGGCTGGAATTTCTGCAGTAATAATCTGAGCATCCAACTTCCCAAAGTCTATTCACCACGTCTAAGATTCATGTCATGATTACAGCCCTCCAGTTACAGCTACAGCAGCACTTAAGAAGCTCAACACCATTCAGGCTAAACCAATCTACTCAATCATTTGTGTCAACAACCATTTCATCTACCACTGATGCATACGACATAACTAATGCATTACAATAATTACTATGGTTTCTTTGATAATCCCTCCAAAACCAATGTAAGATCACCAGTCAGGGGCTCAATGTGATGTGCTTGTGAATACTGGAAGCTACATATTATAATATATAGGACCTTGTTCTTTGCAGAGAGAACGTGTGCATGTGTTGCACCTGTTTCAACTTAGCAAAACAGATCACGGCCATTTTCAAATTCATTCCTTGAAGTATCAGAGTCAACCTGTCTCATATAAATGTAATCAAGGCCTGGCAGTTAATTGACAGTCTTCATCTAAGTAGGCAATTCTTCATGGCAATGTCTCCACCAAAATCAGAATCTACTTGCCCAATAATATAGTGTAAACATTCTGTTTAACTTTACATGGGTATTCCTGTGCATTGTCCTGATGAATGCTGGTGTAAATTTGCCTATGGAAGCATGTTTTACCTGATACAGCAATGCTGATGCTATTCTTTGTAATGTAAGGTGTGGATATCATGGTATTGTAGAAGCCAGTAGACATTTAGTTCAGCCATTACATACAAACATTACATTCCTCATGCAAATAATTCTGTACATTAATGCTCAGCTAAAAATTTTCACAGAGCAGCATATTCTCAGTAGAGAGTCACGATTAGTGATCCGAGGTGAGATGGACTACAAGACGTTTATACCCTCAGGTCGCACGATATTATACAGCGATGTTGTCCTGAGCATGTCTCTTAAAAGTATAGTAGCATTTTGACTCACACATAACACAACATCCACTTTTTCCAAAAATAGAAATTTATCCAAACTGATTTATGAGGCTATACATAGGCACATATTGTCAATTCAATAAATAAACAATCAGATGACACAGCAATTACAGAACTAGCATTTCAAACTTCCAATGTAATGCTTTTGAGTTTGACAACTTGTCCTGATCAGGAGAGATACAGTTTTCTGTATCACTTGTTTGACAACTTTGGTTGTCTTTCCATTATTTGCTGTTATTCAACCTCGCAATGTAATCATCATTATTGGACTGTTCTTCCTCACTCTCTTCATGCATGATTGATGTCCTGTATGATGTCTGAGCTAGTTTCCGTTGCTTTGTAATGAAGTCCCATGATCAGTAATTACTTTGTTTGATCTAGAGTGCTTGGATATTCTTGAAACCTTTGCTACTATCCAAGTATTTGTATGTCTAATTTCTGCTCTTAAACTAGAGTGCAGTTTTGCTGGTTCTCTATCTGTTTGCTCATAATGTATTTTTTTCTTATTTGAAAAAGAATGTTCTCTGTCTCAGAATCGCTCAACATTTGATTGCTGGACAAGATTGCTCAGTCTTGTCTTTGAAGCATAAATTGTGCTGGGTCTGATAATCCCTTTGTGATTTGTTTTCCATGAAAATAGAGCGATGTCATGTGAAAATCTTATTTTGTTGTTTGACACCTGATTGTCATTGATTTGATAATATGTATTGTATGTTCAGCTCGACTGTTTCTGTGTGAGTAATGGGGGATGTGATGAGTCATTCCCCACTTAGTACACTGTTTCTAAATAATTAGCCAGTGTATTTCAGTCCATTGTCAGACAACGGCTGATGCAGTACATCAAATAAATTGAAAGTAGCCCTCATCAAGTTAAAGAAAGTTATGCTTGATGTTGGTAAATCGTCAAATAATGGGAAATTTTAAAAATCCATCACAAAGGATGCAGTCTTCCCCATGGACTGTGGATAAGTATATGCTATGACAGTCCATGGAGCAGATGAAACATTGTGTGGATGCAGTGGCTTTCTCTGCTGCTGGGTTGATATATTTGTCATGCCTCACCTGCATTCATAAGTCATTGAATTTTCTCTTTCAACCCTGGACAGTACACAAATATATGTGCTAGCCATCTTCTGTATCCAATACCCATGTCTTTCTGGTGTAACATGGACATAATATCTTGGTGTAATGCTTTTGCTATTGGGATTTGTTCACCCTTGAAAATGATGTCATGATATATTAAATTCTTCAATGTGTAGCCAAAATGAATGAATCTTCTCTTTAATACTGTCAGGATATCACTGGATAATGATCATTTCCAACACTTCCATTTGCTTATCTGCAGTTGTTTATTGTAATTGCTCACATTGACACTGACCAAAGTATACCAAATCTTTCTTAAGAACATCTATAACATCACAGTTTAGAGCATTAATGTATAGATCAGCAGGAATACCTTTGTGCGGGTTGGTAATCTACTCAGCATGTAGTCATCTGGTACATGACTATATTAGCTTCAAAATCATGGCCTTAAATTGATTGGCTGGCTGATTTGACTTTGATAGACCAGACTACACATGACACAATGTTTGAATCTCATGAATTGTGACAATACCTAGCTCTGTACATGTTGCTAGACTGCTACTGCTGGACTGTTGATATCTAATGACAGGAGATTTCGGGAAGCCAAGATGAGCGCTGGTTCTGCCTGTGCATGGAATTGATGATCTGTTGTACATCATGAGACAGTTTCTCACAGACTGTGCCATGGAGCACCATTTGCTGAGGGACATGTATGGGTGAATGTTGGCACTAGCTTCCATGTCAACTTCAGATTTTAGTGTGTGGTGTCCTGCCCTTTCAGGACATGTGATATTGATGGTTTGAAAAGTTTCTGATGTTGCTATCCTGTCGACATTGTGTGTCAGGTTAACATTATGGTACATGTGGTTATGTTCTGAAAATAGCCTTTCGCTTTGTTGACATTAAATCTCATCGAGATGGTATTTGAGTGTTTTTTTAATCCTTTCCTTGCTGTTAGTGAAGCTGGTCACCTGCAGGTTATCCTAAGGTCTGGCTTGGCCTTTGGAACTAGCAAATATGTGTCCCATGCCCCTTGGTTCCATATGCTTTACAGATATCAAGAAAAACTGGACATCTTTTGGATAGGTATAGTCAACAGCATTTGTTACAGATTTTGTAGGTTTGGTATACATTGGTGACTGTAACAATAATGCCGGCTGCATCGGAAGCATGTCACTGTTGTTGGTCTGTCTGTATGGATTCACACTTGCATCCATCCTCAATGAATGCCTCAGACTGTTATTTTTGTCTCAACGTGGAGGTATTGGCCCATTGTGGAGGTCTTCTTCTGTGATTTCAGGTATTCCAACAGCCAGGTGTGAAGGTCTGGTTCTAACATGGAGCTCACGTCTTGGCGTGGAGATCTTCTCCTTGCTTCAAAACAGCTTCCCAGTTTTCCAAAGGCCCAGCATGGAGGTCTGGTCTCGGCAAAGCGTGGCGATCTCAGCCTGGTCCCGCATGATGGTTTTGGCCCAGCTCTGTGTGCCAGTTTTAGCCTGATTTCCTAGTGTACCCTGAACCCAGGAGCCATTAACTAAACTCTGATGAACCTTTACTTTTTCTCTTCTGATTTATGACTTCTGTCATAGGTGCCATGGCATGGCGATTTATAAAACTTTTCACTTTTTTTTGTAAAAATACACATGACAATAAATTGCTATTTAATTAGTGTAGAGATGATGACTAATCCAATGAACCTCTGACAATTCATCTGAAACCCTCATTGCATTTGAAAGATATTGAGATGCGCACTTGAATTGAATGATTTATTGTCACATGTATTTAAAGAAGTGCCATGTTCCAGAAATAGGATTAGAATAGTTAGGTGTTCGTTTTTGACCAGCACAGACTTGATGGGCCAAAGGGCCTTTTTCTGTCCTGGAGAACTCTATGATTCTCAAAGTCACACTCATGGCCTTTAATGCAGCATTGTCTGAAATACTAGTTAACAGACTTCCAGGGTTGCTATCTGTGTGACATGACTTGGAGTCTGTTATCAGGACGTTAATTCTTACCTTGAGCTGGTATTTGAGAATGTTTTCTGAATCTTTCTGATCATCAACGTAAAGACAGGGTGAGTTAATTCTGTGAAAGCCCCCTTTGCCAATGAACAGTAAGATCTTTAGAGTTCTTTTCTTGGAATCATTCATTGTTGGATCTATATAAAAAAAAACCTCCACAAAGAGTGTATGCAGTTCTAATTCAGTAAACATGATTTGGAGATGCCGGTGTTGGACTGGGGTGTACAAAGTTAAAAGTCACACAATACCAGGTTATAGTCCAACAGGTTTAATTGGAAGCATTCTAGCTTTCGGAGCGACACTCATTCATCAGGTGATAGTGGAGGGCTCAATCCTAACACAGAATTTATAGCATCACACTGTAAATTTTTGCTATAAATTCTGTGTTAGGATTGAGCCCTCCACTATCACCTGATGAAGGAGCGTCGCTCCGAAAGCTAGTATGCTTCCAATTAAACCTGTTGGACTATAACCTGGTGTTGTGTGATTTTTTAACCTAATTCAGTAAAGGCATCATTGGATGCCATATTGATGGCAATGTTTCTGCAATCCACGATTCCACTGAAAAATGAGCACTGTCCACTGTAAGCTGTGAGTTCTTGACCTCCTGTCAGTGTACATTAAAACAACTCTTTCTTTAACACAGGCAGTGAAGCTGTTATGAGACAGTCAGTTTGCATTGACTGTCAGGAACAGAGGGCTGAATCTTTTCATATTTTGGCATAGTGTCACTATTGTCAAGGTTCATGGAGGGTTTGTCTCTGAAAAGCTTAACTAGTTTTTCTCATGCTACCATCCCAAACTTGTCCATTAACCTAGTACCATGCCCTTTGGCCCTCCTCTCATTTGTTGCTCTCCCGATTGTCCCAGCTGCCAAGACAGAAATACTCACCACTGCCGAGATACCCTGACATTTACTGTCATCCTTGGCATGGTGCCACATTTAAAAATGCAGTCTTGCACCTGGCTAAACGCTGGAAGGAATCCGATGCCAGCAGCTGTAACAATGGGATATATGTGGCTACTGAACATGAGCATGGATGTTGGTGCCATGTGTCCAAGTTGGAGATCTGGAGGAGCGAATCGCATTCCATCTGCTCTGATTTCCACATTGGGAATTCTTGTTACTTAGAATGAGATATTTGGTGGGCAAATGAGAATATTCATATTAATGAGGTGAGAATAGGTAATGATGAGGTTGACAATAAGCGATAATCCTATTAGCAGCCTTTTGCCACTCAGTTGTGAGGATCTTGTCTTGATTCCCGGAATCTATTTGGAAAACACATCTTATTGCTCTAGACATTGTGTAAGGCCTCTCTCAACTTCTCATGTGATTTTCCCAAATTGCACTCATAATCCATGACATTCAGGACCTGGGAAGATATTACCAAGAATGTTCCATCCTCCAGTTACTGTGTGGCATTGCATGAGTATTGTGTGTAGCCCAGAAATGCACTTTATTTTATACTTTTCTTCATTTTGATGAAGTCAATCTTAGAAATTCTTTTAACTGAAATATTTTTCAATGCAATCAAAATAAATTGATTCTGTCTTATTAGTGGTCCATAACCTATCTACAGATCTCTAGGACTGACTATGCTCCTCAAAATTTATGTTACTTAAGATTCAGGAATTTTCCTTTTGTGCAAATTCTCTGTTGTCCAATGCTACTGTCTAGTTGGTCTTCAATTAATCTTCTAAATACCTGGCATCAAGATATGAGATTCTTTATGGACAGCCACTACTGTTTTCATTGTGTGTCTTTGCTCAAGCACAGTAATTTATCCAAACTGGCAATGTTTATGTAATCCCTTGTAGGTGGAAACTGGAGGTGGATATTATTGGATTGAAAAGTCCAACAGGAAATTATTACAGTTAACCAATAGATAAACATCTAACACGTAACTGTCTATGTTAAAATTAATCCATTAAGTTAAACAAAAAACCATGCATACAGTAGAGTGCCATGCTTCATGTTATTCAAGTTAAGATGGAGTCTGGGAATTTTATACCCTTAGGTCACATGCTATGGTACAATGATGTTGTCCTGATCTCTTAAAGGTATACTGACATCCTGAGAGTGACATAACACTAGATGCAAGTCTGGCTGCTGGATGGGTTTATTTCCATTCTGTTCATCACTTCACAGTCTCTCTGGCTACAAGTTGCATTATCTCCAGCAGAGTTTTGTTTTAATGTTAATCCCATGTGCTGAAAATGCTGGATGGTGGGAATTAAATCCTTGACACAAAAGCAAAATACTGCAGTGCTGAAAATCTGAAATATATATATATAAACTACTGAAAATACTCAACAGATCAGGCTGCATTTGTGGAGAGAAACCAAGTTAAAATTTTAGGTTAAAAGCAAATTACTGTGGATGCTGGAATCTGAAACCTTCTTCACCTCCAGTTTTTATCTGTGCAATTTTACATTGCACAATACCTGCATATCAGCTCCACTACATTCTGATGTATTGTTCCAGTGAGTAGAGACAGAATCTTAGGTAACATAAATGCTGGCACTGTTGAGTGAGCAAAAACAAATAGAGACTAGTGTGTGTAGTCTCCTGGATATGTGCTGCAGGTTGGCTGATTATGAACCTTGAGGCAACAATCATCATTATTTAACACCTTTGATAGGTGACTTGTTCGTCATTGATACATATCTTAGTATGACATGTCCTGCGTAGAGTCTCCCAATACGTGTTGTTAACTGTGTTTCCTCTCAGCAATCCTCATTTATCCATGAAGTACCTTCATTTTATAACACTAAGCAATTTAATTTCCTGTGTGCTCTATTCTTAGTTCGTTGACTACAGTCCACAGTTTTTTTTTAAATGTAGCTGTTAAGCTGTTTATAATTAAATGGATTCACAAGTGCATTACATAGTTCAATTGGGAATTAGTTAATCCCATGTGCTGAAAACGCTGGGTGGTGGGAATTAAATCCTTGACACAAAGCAAAATACTGCAGTGCTGAAAATCTGAAATATGTATATAAACTACTGAAAATACTCAATAGATCAGGCTGCATTTGTGGAGAGAAACCAAGTTAACATTTTAGGTTAAAAGCAAATTACTGTGGATGCTGGAATCTGAAACCAAAAGAGAAAATGCTGGAAAATCTTAGCAGGTCTGGCAGCATCTGTAAGGAGAGAAAAGAGCTGACTTTTCGAGTCTAACTGACCCTTTGTCAAAGCTGAACAAAGGGTTTGACAAAGGGTCAGTTAGACTCGAAACGTCAGCTCTTTTCTCTCCTTACAGATACTGCCAGACCTGCTGAGATTTTTCGGCATTTTCTCATTTGGTAACATTTTAGGTTGATGGCCTTTCATTAGAAACGAAGGGAAAAAATGGAAATGTTGACTTTGTTTCACAGATAGATGCATAGAAAATAGCAGGAATTGGCCATTCAAAATAATCATCATTGATACACTAGCTCAATGCCGTATTCCCACTTTCTCTTCTTACCCATTGATGCCTTTAATATCTAAAAATGTATTAATCTCTTTCTTAAATATACTCAGTGACTTACCATTTTTCACACTGAAGTGTACAACTTCATATTTATGCACATTGATCTACATCTGCCATGTGTTTATCACATGCTCAACATGTCTGGAACACTCTGAAACCTCTTAGCATCCTCCTCACCATTTGTAATACCACCTAGATCTGTGCCATTTGCAAACTTGCAAACATTTGATTTGGTTCCTTCATCCAAATCATTAATAACTTTCGTGAATTGTTGGGGCCAAGCACTAATCACTGTGGTACACCACTAGTCAATGCCTGCTACCGAGAAAAGGACTCACTTATTTCCACATTTTGTTTCTCTATCAACCAAATTTCAATCCATTCTAGTGTGCAACCATCAATTCTATATTCCCACTAGCCTTGTATCAATAGAGGTTACCAGAAGTTTTCCTGAAATCCAAGTATAGCATATCTAACAACTTTTTTCATGTCTCCTCTGTTAGTTGCAACTCAAAAATACCAAAAAATTAGTTAAGCACAATTACTCTTTCATTAGACCATACTGATTTTGTCAAATCCCATTAGTGCTTTCCAAGTGTTCAATGATCACATCTTTTATAACAGACTCTAGCAAATTTTCTGCTAATGGTGTTAAGCTAATTGTTCTGTAATTTTCTCTTTTCTTTTTCTCTCTCCTTTTTAAATAGTAGGGTCAAATTGACCACCTTACAATCATACGAACTGCTCCAGAGAATATAGAATTTTGAAAGATGACCACCAATTCCTCCAATATCCCAAGGCTATTTCTTTTAATATTTTGAAGTGTAGATTATCAGCCCGCAGGGATTCATCAGATTTTAATTGGGAATTTATTTGTGTTCTCTTTTGTGAAGTCAGAACCCAAATGATGATTACTCAGTCTTGAGTTCCAGCTGATTAGCTGATAAAGGAATCCAGGAACTACTCTGTGAAAAGATATGTCCAATCAACAATGGAGAACAAATTATCACTGCCTGCTGCCAACTATTTATGGGGCTCACTGAGCAGTGACCAAAACACAATTTGAATTTTGTTTAATAATGTTTTGTGGCAACAGTGTGACCCAACTAAAACTGTGCTCGATTTAAAATAAAATCTTGGTTAAAAATAAGCAATTTATTCCCAAAGGCAATTCTAAGATTACAGATGAATGCAGGGTGCTGCAGATGCTGGATATTTGAAATAAAACTAGAAATGTGTTGGAGAAATTCAGCAGGTCTGGCAGCCTCTGTGGAGAAAGGAACAGAGTTAATATTTAGAATCCAATATGACTTGCATCATAAATTTGTTTCTCTCTTCACATATATTGTCAGACCTGCTGGGATTTCCCTGCACCAACTTCTATTCAAAAGTACAGAAATGGGTGGAAATGTGTGTGATAGAAATGTATCTTATAACCTTTTTTAGTCAGTTTTGGATTGAGATCTTGTCTCAATTACAAGTTAGCATTTTTGTTCATGAACAGATCTTTGGATTTATATGTTCCCAAATGAAGTGCTTAAATTGTTGGATTGCAAAATAATTAAGTACTTGGAATCATTTGTTTCATTTCAGACCATTTTAATGGATTAAATTCAGGTAGGCATAGATGAATGTGAGTAGACCATTCAACCCTTCAAATCTGATCCACTGTTCCAAAATTGATTGAGATTACCATGAGTGTCCTACCTTCTCAGCCTCTTCTCTTACCTGAGTTGTGATAACACTCAGGCTAAACCACCACCAAAAGTATTTCTAAGGAAAGCAGTCCCTTTGTTCTACATCATATTAAAGTTATTTAGAATAAATGAGCTGACTGCATTAGAAAATGATTTATGCATTTTGTATTAAGTTAGAAATCCTGCTAGTCTGACCAGGTTAGAGTTCCCTGAACATAAAGTGAAATGAAGTTGTTACGTCTGCAATGCAAAAGTATTAAACATGAGATTTTAATTACATAACAATATTTCAATAGAATCTTGGGAAAAATATTATCTTGCAAATTTGTTTGCCTTCCCAAAATAAGATGTACATAACAACATGTAATTTTCTTGTTTATACCAACAAGTTAACACCTTCTGTTGATTCCCAGCTGACAACTGTCTCAGGTCTGTGTCGTATTGTGTCTCCTACTTTATCAGCGTGTGACTTAGTATCACTGTTATTTCCCTCAATGATTCTTAAAAATTGCATAATTCCAATCCATTTTAAATTAATATTTCACACAACTTTTAAAATACAAATTAGAGTGAAATTCTCCATCAAAACTGTTTCATTGGTTTCTGTGTTTTTGTATGGCTAGATTTTCTGATACAGTTAGTGTTTGGTCTATCACTTCTGTCCCTGTGTAATGTACCACACCCTTTGTTATTTAGTGTGCTGTGAGAGATTCACTAGGATGCAATTAGTGTGTAGCTTGAAATTGAACAGATTCTTCAATAGTATTGTGATCGGAATAGAATATGATTCAGATAGACATTGCAATGGATATGTGATCAGAGTCAAATATATTGCTTATATCAAATTGATATAAATCAAGACTTGGATCATATACACATATTTAAATTTTGATATGCTTGAACAATGGTTGAGAGGATTGTGTAGATTGTAACACTGAAATGGCGAGTCCTGTCTTTTCAGCAATTCATTCAGAGCTGCATTAACCCAATTTAAATCTTCATTGATTTGCTGCTAATGCCAAGGACAAGGTCTGGAAAGAGTAAAATAACAGCCAAAAGAATGATAGATGACAAGCAAGATGGAAAAGCTGATACAGAATCTGACATTTGAGAAGCAGAAAGACCAATAATTTCCTCAGAACTGCTTCCCTTTTGTTGCTACGTCCTGAACAGAGAGATGACAAGAACTTCAGTTAAAACATGATGTGGAGGTGCCGTTGTTGGACTGGGATGGACAAAGTTAAAAATGACACAACATCTGTAAATCCTTTAAATATGTTTGATGATAGTTGCTTAGAGCAAGAGAGTTTCCTGGTTAGCCAGTCCATGGAAGAAAATTACAAGCACTGCAGTGTTTTGCCCATAATGGAAGTAAATATCCAATGCTTAGGAATGAGGATGGCAGGAAAGATAGGTAAGTCAAGATCCAAGGCACAAAATTCAGGAGATCAGCAGAAAAGGACAGCAGAGAAGGAAAAGTAGTCCTTCAGCAGTGCCAAAACAGTATTTTGAAAGTATGTGGAAAATAGAAAGAGAGACACATACACAGAAATATTGGTTTCCATTGCACTGAGAAGGAATACATGAATTTAGGTGATGATGCAAGAGCCTTGTGTTAAATTCACTGAGAATTTCCTCAAAGTCGGCATGTTCGAAAACAGGAGAGGTGAAGGAGCACTGAAAGAAAGGGAACAGTGTCTTTACTTTTCCACTGTTTTCTCATTTTTCTCTTTATGATTTAATATTAGAGTAATTAATTTTGACATTCAAATTTGTAACTTGTGTACCTCTTCAAACTCAACTTTGTTTTCTACTCTTCATCCTGTTACAAATCACTAAATACTCCTACTCTTCATCAATTTTAGATACAAATTCCACTTAAAATATACAGCCTCTTTCAAATTTTCTAATGTTAAACCAGCACCATGTAAGTGAGAGAAACCTATTACAGGAAATCTCTGTTTTTTTACCTTTGCCCCATAGCTCATGACAGCTTGACATACTCATTTCCTGAAAAACTTGTCAGTTAATAGTTCTAACTGACAAATTAAACTTCAAGTATCAATATTAAAGACCAAATTAAAAGGGAGTACGCAAGCATCAGATCTTTTTGTGAAAGTAGGAAGAAAGTAATGAATTGACTATTAAGATAATCAGGTA
Organism: Chiloscyllium plagiosum; assembly: GCF_037043375.1. Taxonomy (NCBI): domain Eukaryota; kingdom Metazoa; phylum Chordata; class Chondrichthyes; order Orectolobiformes; family Hemiscylliidae; genus Chiloscyllium; species Chiloscyllium plagiosum. The sequence continues at coordinate 94,526,633 of NW_028270140.1, forward strand.
TAGTATACTGTAAATGAAATGCAAATTTGCATCTGCTCAAGGCCAATTTCACCACTACCCCTATGTCAAATTCACCAAGATATCAAGCTTTATTGTTTTCTATATGACAGTTGCTCCCAGTTCAAAGTTATTGCTTCTTCTAATAACAAAATTCACTTAATTAATGTATACACTTGTATATTTTTGGTTTTGTGTATCAAATAGCACTCCTATAATTTTCTGCTCAAGTTACTTGCAGATCCTTATTATGATAAACACTGGTAACTGACCTGAACAAATATTGAAACTCATCCACTATGAATTTTATGTACAGATCTGAAGAAGTCAGAAATCCTTTGTATTTGAAGTAGCAAATTGCTAATAACAAAGCTTATAGGTTGTAATTTTGCAGGACCTTCCATGGAATGTGATTTTCTTTTTCCGGAGTATGAATCAAAAAACCTAGAAACCTTTGATGTGCATTTGTTAAACATTGTGTACAATGTAAAATGAAACTTCTGTTGGCAATGAACAACACACAATGAAGTATCATCTTCCTTCCAGGTGAGGCTAGTAATCAGGAAGCTTCCACTGTCATTGAAAATGCAACATCTCAATTTCTACTGAGAGACAGAGTCAGGGCACATTTTTAAATAGCACAAATGTGGTATAATCCAGACATTATTAACTGAGAAAGTAAAGTTCATTAGAAGTGCACTGTACGTGTTCTTAAATGTCTGGAATGCTGTAACTCATAGGAATTGGAAAAGTAAATGAATTGGATGATTCTTTGAATAAAGCTTTTCATTTAACCAGCTTTGTTGAAATTAAAAGCTCTTAGGATTGAATAATAATTATTTTAAAGGGATAAATATTATGAGTGCTAACATTTCCCAAAGCAGTAGTTCTTTGTATTTAAGGATATAAGACCCTAAAACACACTTCACAGGAACTAGGCTCAGGATTTTCTATTTTTCTTGAAATGGCTGCCAAGATACTCAGAGACAGAAACACAAGGATTGTAATGAAGTCAGTGAGATGGGTATATAAAGCTCACCTCTCTCAGGACCAAGCCGATTACAAAAAAAATCAAATTACATGCTGAAATCATAGTTACTTTGATTTTAGGAAAGTAAGGAATATAATTATCATTTTGTCTGTATTGTAATTACCTAGGTCATAGCAAATGTTACTGCAAAAGGAGATCCATGCAATTTACAGAGTATTATCTTCAATTATTGCATCCAAGTAAGTAATGAGGCTTTTGCTGCAGCTCCATACAGCTTGATTTTTGAAAAATAGATCTCAGTCTGTGTCCGGTGTACTTTTTTCAGCTGGTGATCTGGGTTTATAAATTGAATCAAGCTATTATTATTCTTAACCTATCCTGATTTTCCAATATTGTGTCGAGAGCAACTGAAATTTACTTCCAACATCACTTGGGCTTTTTGATTAACTTATGAGCAGCATTTCCATATACACTGGTTAATTCAGAAACAGGTAAGCCCTGCAGGGGTAGAAATTTAGAATCTGCATTTGCCGAAAAGGGCAGTCCTCTCCCAAGCCATTGAACATTCAATGATCAGCAAGAACTCCATTTCTTGCACTAGATCTTTTAATTAGCATACAGTCATTGTTCACATCAATGTTACTACAGCACAGAATTTGAATTACTGAGTCAGATTTTTCAATAACCGTGGGGTCAAACTTTGGTCCAAATAAGTTTTGACATTTATGGTCTCAAAGATCACCTCACAATCCTGAAGCCAGTGGAACGGTTTCAAACTCTAAGGAGTACTGGTGAGGAGGGAACAGCTTGCTGCCAATTATCACTTTGAGGGCTCCTTGAGGAACAAATGCGGTCAGGAATTTAAGTTTGATGATCCCAGACAGTTTGTGGGATGTTGATGGCAGAATGCCAGATTCATTTTGAGGACATTTGGAGTTTAATGCTCTAATGTTATAGAGTCATAGAGTCATAGAGATGTACAGCATCATTTCCCAAGAGTAGGTCAAGTTTTGCACCTTCACTAGTAGGTACATCCACATACTGAATCAGAAAAATGTCTTGTGCACACTTAACAAATTCCTCTCCATCTAAACCCTTAACACTATGGCAGTCCCAGTCTATGTTTGGAAAGTTAAAATCCTCTACAATGACCACCCTATTATTCTTACAGATAGCTGAGGTCGCCTTACAAGTTTGTTTCTCAATTTCCCTCTGACTATTAGGGGATCTATAATACAATCCTAATAAGGTGATCATCCCTTTCTTATTTCCCAGTTCCACCCAAATAACTTCCCTGGATGTATTTCCGGGAATATCCTCCCTCAGCACAGCTGTAATGCTATCCTTTATCAAAAATGCCACTCCCCCTCCTCTCTTGCCTCCCTTTCTATCCTTCCTGTAGCATTTGTATCCTGGAACATTAAGCTGCCAGTCCTGCCCATCCCTGAACCATGTTTCTGTAATTGCTACGATATCCCAGTCCCATGTTCCTAACCATGCCCTGAGTTCATCTGCCTTCCCTGTTAGGCCCCTTACATTAAAATAAATGCAGTTTAATTATTAGTCCTACCTTGTCCCTGCTTGCCCTGACTGGTTGACTTGCTTCTGTTCTCAACTGTACCCATCTCAGATTGATCTCTTTCCTCACTCTCTCCTTGGGTCCCACCCCCTTACTAGTTTAAATCCTCCTGAATAGCTCTAGCAAATTTTCCTGCCAGTATATTAATCCCCTTCCAATTTAGGTGCAATCTGTCCTTCTTGTACAGGTCACTTCTACCCCAAAAAAGATTCCAATGATCCAAAAATGTGAATCCTTCTCCCATACACCAGCTCCACTGTCATGCATTATGGTGCATTAACTGGCCATGGGCCCAATGCTGCACTTTAAGTGTCTTTAAATGGTGACTTGCCTCCGTTTTCCAGCTTCTGGTCTTCTGTTGTGCTGCATGATCTAATTGAGAAGGCAGCAGCAATCCCCCAAATGGCGGCTGTCTGTCTTTTCCATTGGAGCTCAACAGGCAACTCATGTCTAATGGGGCACTTGCTGCCCCTAATTGGATGTGAGACTCACTTTCTGGCCAATTAGGCAACTTACTTTTTAAACATCTCGTGATATAGCTTGGGTATAAATTGGGACTCAGATTCCTTCCAAGTCCCCACGCTGCCTTGAAAATCCGCCTGTAATAGCATTGTTACGGCCTTCCTGTGATATGCTAACACATGGTGGACATGACCCTTGAAGATCACTATGGAAGAAATAAGGTTGGATGTGCTCCCACCCTTCTGAGTTACATTGGAAGACTGATGTAAATTGAGAGAGAAGTGTAATCCTTAAATGAAATGGTTACAATGAAATCCTCAGTTAGAACAAAATGAAAAAACTTTTAAAGTTGCAAAATTCATCAACCCATATTGCTGCAGTGGACTGGATTCCCTCCATTCTGCCAATGTTTTAGGTTTAAAAGACCTTCGCGTGCTTTTATTTAGCCCTCATTATTAAAATTGGGGTATAATTGTCTCAAAGCCCTGCCTTTTAGTGGCTTGTGTATTACATTGGATTGTTGCTAATAACATGAGGAAGACCTTGACCTATATTTCTCAGCAACAGTGAAACCACTTCACTAGACACTGATCAGTCAGCAAACTGTGCACTTCCAATACTTGTAAAAATGACAGTTCATGATCTGGAAAAAGCCCTTTAGGCACACGAATTCACAAGGATCTGCAAAGAGGACCAACACAGAAGAAATGGCTGCTTTATATAGCATGAGCTGTTTGTATGCACGTGAACAGGTGAGTAATCAGGTGACTGGGGCGTAGTTAGATTCAATTGGAGTTAGTAGAGTTAAAGGTAGTAGTCAGCTGGTTGGAAGGTTATTTGTGTGGTGAGTGGGAGTGATTGGAGATTCAGCTGTGGAGTTATACATAGAGTCATAGAGATGTACAGCATGGAAACAGACCTTTCAGTCCAACCCATCCATGCCAACCAGATATCCCAACCCAATTTAGTCCCACCTGCCAGCACCTGGCCCACATCCCTCGAATCCTTTCCTATTCATATACCCATCCAGATGTCTTTTAAATGTTGCAATTGTACCAGCCTCCACCACTTCCTCTGGTAGCTCATTCCATACACGTACCACCCTCTGAAAAGGTTGCCCCTTCGGTCTCTTTTATATCTTTCCGCTCTCACCCCAAACCTATGCCCTCTAGTTCTGGACTCACCGACCCCAGGGAAAAAACTTTGTGGAATTTGGGTAATCCAAGATGGAAAAATTTATGGCTGTAACAGGTGCTCCATTTTTTTGTGGTATTTGAGGTATTTTAGGTATTGGAGGTGATTTCCTCAAATTCCAGGAGCAGCAATTATTACTGTTTTATATGCTGTTGCATTGTTTTGGAACTTTGGAGGAACAAAAATTCAAAACAATAGCACTTTTAAAAAGGAGAGGAACAGACATAGGAAGTACATGGTGAGGTCAGTGCAGGAGAGAGAGAAAGAAAGAAGCCCACATTGCTAACTGACAGAGTTGTCAGTTACTGCCTTTGCTGTTTGAATTCATGTATCGCTGGACATTGGAGTATGTCTGGGAAAATTAAAAAACAGTGAAATTAACAACTGATCTTGGAGGAACCTGTCTGGGAGCGGTCACAGCACAGAAGCAGATAAGTGGATTTTGAGCTCAATCTTAAAATAAGTCTGCAGTAGTGAGTAGAGTGGGATCTTTCTTGATGATATGTTCTATCGAGCTATGTCTCTTGATTAAACTTAAAATATAAGCCATAATTATTAATTTCACCTGAAGCAGTGTTTTGTAGAGAAATAAGACATGGCTATTTTTCTGGGTCTGTAGATTGAAAGAAGCAAACATGTGTTATATGAAGTTTTCATCTATCTAATATTTCCTGGGTATTCAGCCAGATAAGTCCTATAGACTTGTCCCAGGTTTTGGGCTGGAACTCTGAATAGGAGACGTTTGTGGAGAGTTTGCCCATTAAAAGTTTAAACTTTCTGAACAATTCCCAGGTTAAGTCATAGATCTTGATAGCATCTTCTACGATACATCCTTTCTGTGGATGCAGAAACCAGAAGGTTTAGACCATGTAAATTACTTTTCATACGACGTGTGCTCTTTTATATGAATAAGGTAAATTAATCTTGATCAGTTATGTATTGGACAAATTTATATATATATATATTTTGCATGTGAAATTAATGTTAAGTGTTAATGTGAAATAAAAGTAATCCAACTTTTAAAATTTAAAAAGCTTACTTTTACATTATGAGATATAATAGCAAAATTGGCATAATTAGATCTAAGTAATGTATTAGACCAAAGTAATATATGTAGATAAGATTAATTAAAAAAAAGCATTTTTGTGAACGCTCAATACCTGAAAACCTATTATCTTTAGAACTTTGCTAAGATATCGGTGAGACCACCATTAAGTTAATTACATTGAAGTAATCACATTTCTAATACATAATTAAGTATAGTGCTCTTTGAACAGGAGATTATTAGACAAAAATATTTTAATACAACTTTTGCCAAGTAAGTAGAATCCTGCCTTGAAAGTTGATGTATAGCAAAAGTGCTGCACAATGAATCACAGATTTGCAATAATGAAGAAAAGAGGAAAAAACATGTTTTTGAGACATGACTGTCACATACAGTTTGTTTGGAGGTGAAATAGAAAGAAACATGGAAGTATTCAGCACTGCAAATAACAGCAAAACCTGTATAGAACGCATTGAAGTTATTCAAATGGTAGAGGATGCAATGGTCTTCATTTCTGTGGTGATGGTCCCCTTAGATTTCAAAACTTTGCTATCTGGCTCATATATGGATGGAATCCTGCATTGTGAGGGGTAGAGTCATTCATCTGTGACATTCCCTGAATTGCTCATTTAGATACCAGAGGCTGAGCGTGTTCTCTATTTCAAGTTCGTGGGTCATCTCTCAAAGCTGGATATCATTCACTGTTGAAAAGGAAGTAGGACATCTTTTCCAGGAAAATAAATGAGATGATGTCCCATGATTGAGGAGACATCACTCAACTCAAATTAAAAGCTAAAATTGTCTTGCAGCAAGGCCTTCTTTGGTTGTCGGAGGCCTACACTGTGGAATGGCTGTATCTGAAGCCAGGCAGGCTTCTAGAGCCTCTCTAAATCTGCCTGAATCAGTTACTTACTACCTGTGTGCAGGTAGCTTTGCTGCATATTACCTGCTCCCACTCTGTTTCCCTGCACACTGCCCCAATCATCCAACCTCCATCACTTTCCCAATCCGTCCATCCTGCTTCTGAGAAATGGCCCAGTGTGGGATAGAAGCAGGGAACCAGTGGGATGGCTGGTGCTGTGAATTTTCCTGCCTGCATTTTTGCCTTTTCCCATCAGGGAGCTGCTAAAACTCCTTCCCTAAATATAGAAGCAGTGAAGACTTAGAAATGCACTAGGGCTGTACTAACTTACTAAAGTAAATAGCTATATTTAGATGAAAAGAATTACATCATAAATCTGACACTAACTTCACCTCAGCTTGAAACATCTACAGACGACAGGCAATATTACTAAACATTAAAGGTCATTGCCATTTTAATGGGGGGTTTTATTTGGCAGACTCCATTCTTGGAGTAGCTAGCACTTTAAAAGTCCCCTATGTTGATCTCTGGAAATGCTGCAGATGCTAATGCAAATAGATCACTGGAACTGACTGCAAAATGTCATTTAAAAAATATAATTTATTAGACACATGGCAACAGTGAGACAATTACATCACCACATTGTACCTCAAGTATCTGACTGACATGTAAGCTATTTGCATTGCATCACTAAGAAACAGTGGAAACGCCATGGCATCTGGTGCAACATTATTTTTAGTTACAGAGTAAAAATAGGATTGTTTATGAAGTCAAAGCGTTGCAGTGTACAAGTATACTCCAACTGGAGTAGAGATTAGATCAGAAATTTACTACTCATGTCACCCATGTCAATGTATTTCAGACGTTAGTCTTCCCTGATGGTTGAATGAGTGACTGCTACCCACAGCACACTCAGCAAAAGTCTCTTAACTTGTTTCAATATCTGAACCTATCCAAGAAACATTGAGAGGACTAAGTTTGGCCTCAGTGATCTGGCCACGGGAACAGAATCACAAATTAAGTTGGACTATCAGAGCACAGCCATTTAGTTTGTTTAGCTTTTTTGACTCTTTCAAAGAGCTATTTAAGTAATCCCAGGACCCTGTTCTTCTCCTTGATGTCCTTGAAAGCACTTCCTTTGCAACTATGTATTCAATTCCACTTTTAAAAGTTACAGTTTGAATCTACATAAAGCAACCAGTCGGGCATTCCATTCTGGGTCAGGATGACTAAACGTTCTCTTCATCTTTCAACTTGGTCCTTTTGACAATTAACGAAAATCAGTGTCCTCTGGTTCACAATCCTCCCAATGGAAACTGTTTATCCTTATCCAATCTATCAAAATACCTTATTTAGTCAGATTTTCTATGCATTTGAGGTCATTTTTGGCAGCATGTGATGCTTGGTCCCAGGTTTTCGCACTGCCTGATTTTTCCTTTCCATCTCTCACCACTAGTTGCTGTAATTCTGGAGGGAAATTTGTCATGAGAAATACTTCATGAAACTATATTTACACATAAAATTTCAAATTTCAATGTTATTATGTGTTAAAGATTTTGTTTTTGCAAAACTAAACAACTGCATATGTGCTATTGATTCCTGATCAGCAGAAATCAACCTTACAGAAATGTCTGTGACTAAAGCCTGAATGTTCAGTCAATATTCCAATTGTAAAGATTAGCTTTTACTCGTCAATGTGATTTAGCAAATAAAACCAGCTCAAAATAGAAAACATTACTGGAATGTAATGCTGACTATCCTGACCTTGAATTGAAATTTATTTTTCTTTAACAAGGACCTAAATGAAGATTTAACTGCCTTTTGGGAGTACTACTGCAAGATTTTGTGAAAATAATCAAAGAAAATCAATTAAAAAGAAACCAATGCTGCAATGTTAGCTTCAGTTAGTTCTAAAAATATAACTGCAATGATTTAAAACAATTACATTTTGTGATATAAAGTTAAGATTCAGTGTTTACAGTGTAAAGTTACAGTCACTGTTAATTTCATTTTAGCTAAGGGGAAATGAATGTGTTGTGAGGAAGGAAATTTTCCTGACTTCAGGTGATGAGCTATTTCTGCTAGAAATTCACAATTTGAATAGATGTTCTATTCCGGGAATGCTTTCACTGTCTGTGAAAGCTCATGTGTGCTGAATAGAAATTTTAATTCGCTGATGTATCTAATTAAAGGGCTGCAGTCTTCATATTTCATAATGTAGGAAGCCAAACTACTTATTGAGACTGTGCCAACATGAGCAATCTGCTTAATCCCGTTCTTCATCCCTTTTAATTTTTTCTTGTCCAAATATTTATCCACATTTTGTTAATGGGTATTATGGAATTTGATTTTGTAGAATTGCTGAGAACCGAACACCTCAAACAGGACTGTCAGCCCAACTGGTGCATTCTGCTTTTCATGGAATTGAAGATACTTTCTCTTTCTCCCCTTTCATGTATCCCTATGAGCTTTTACTTTCTTTTTCTACTCCCTCAAATTTGCATCAAACTTTATTTTAGGTCAGCTACGTCTCAACTACTATTTGTGATGCCAACTTTCCAATTCTAGCCATCCCCTAATCTTTGAGAAATCCTTAGATTTTGGTGATGTCCCAGATAATTGGCAGATTACCAATATAAAATCCAAACTCAAAATGGGCGAGTGTTGAAAAGAAAGTACCAATAGGCTTGTTGGCTTAAAGTCTGTTATTGGGAATAAGCTGGAGTCATTCATAAAAGGTGTAATTATAGCACTTTTGGAAATGCATAATCTAATCAAGTGGAGTGTGCACAGTTTCATGAAAGAAAAATCCTGCCTGACAAATTTATTCCTCTTCTCTGAAGGGGTAACAAGCAGGATAGATAAAGGAGAACTAGTAGATGTAATATTTTAGGATCTCCAAAAGGCATTCAATAAAAGACCACACATAAGCCTACTTAATAAGTAAGACTACAGGAGTTAAATATTATTTAAATAGAGATAGATTATCGTAGTCTGCATCATAGAGTGATCGAAGTGCTCATGCTTCAGTTGTAGAAAGCTAGCAGCAGGTAATAGGGAAAGCAAATGGATGTTGGCATTTATTGCAAAGGATTGAAGTATAACAATGGGGACATCTTCCTAAAATAATGACAGACATCAATCAGGCATAGCAAAATACTGTGAACAATTTTGATCCTCTTATTTAAGGAATGATATACTGGCATTGGATACAGCCCTGGGAAAGTCCTCTATGATTCTAATTCCAGGTATGGAGAGAGTTCTTTGTGAGAAGAGATTGAATAGGTTGGGTCTATACTCATTGGAAGGATGAGAGGTGACCTTATTGAAACACATATGATTTTCAGGGCCTTGACAGAGTTTAGAAAGAAAGAGCACATTCCCAGAGTAAGAGCCCAGAGGTGTTAGAACAGAAATGAGGAGAATTCTTTTTTTCTCTGTGGAATTATTTGCCACAGCAGACATTTAAGACTTGGCTATTAAGAATATTCAATGCTAAGAGTATTTTTTAATCAGCAGTAAGGTAATCAAGAGTTATGGAGTAAAGGCAGGAAAGTGAAGTTGAGGGTTATTACATCAGCTATGATCTCATTGAATGTTGCAGCAGAGTTGATTGGCTGAATGGCCTAATTCAGCTCCTACACTTTTAGATTCTTTTGGGTCTCAAAGGATTCTGCTGAACTCCCTCGTCTGGATTTACTAGTGACAGTCCTGTGTCCTTTTGGTGGTGATATGTTTGAAATCCTATTTTCTAGCTACTTGCTCCATCTTATCTCTTGTAACAGTCTGAGGTTAAGGCAATCTGCTCATGACCATTGTGTCACAGCTGATCTTGATCTAAGCTTTTGACCTGATAATCATGCCTTCACTAAGACTGTTTGTTTCTACCGCCAGAACATTAATCATTGCTAATTCATGTGCCGATGAAATCTTCACTCATATCTTTTCATTACCTCTAGATTTGATTATCCAAATGCATTCCTTAGTACTGTTCCATATTTTACCCCTTCTAAACTTCACTGCTTTTGCTATCTTAACTCACAGCAAATCCCATTCCCCTATAACCACTGTACCCACTGACTTACATTGGAATAGAGTTGATCAATATCTTCATTTTTAACATTTTTTATCCTCATTTTTAAATCCATTCATGGCCTTGCCTCTCCCTATCTCTGCAATGTCATTTGGACAACAGTGTGGGATATCTGCACTTATCTAATTCTGATCCTCAATGTAATTGCTTCACTAGTTCTCTACGCTTTGAAATACCATCCTCAAACCTCTTCACATCTTGTTTTCCTCCAAGACACTCTTTAAGACCTACTGCTTTGATAAGCTGCTGGTCATCTGATCTCATATCTGCCATGTATATACTTTGTTTTTGATAAAATCCTTGTGAAGCACCTTGAGGTCTTTCATTAAATTGGAGGCTCAATGCAATCTGCTAAACATATGTTAAACATATGCCACTAGTTACTGATTCACTGACTAGGAATCGTTATTTTTGTTTATTTTCTTGAAATCCCTCAATATCTTGAACATTTCTTTCTCTTCTAATCCTCTGTTCTAGCTGTTGTAGAACAAGTTTTGTATCAAAAATGGTGAAATAACTCCCCAGAGGCCAATATCCCATCACTGTCCCTCTTCAGATAAGGACACCAAAAGTGCACAGTATGTATGTTCACATGTGAGCTCACCAAGGCCCTGTGTAATAGCAGCAAGAAACTTTCTCTCCTGTACTCACATCCTCTTGGTATGGAGGCCAATGTACCATCTGCCTCCAGATCACCTGCTGTACCTGCATGCTTACCTTTAATGACTAGTTTTGCTGCTAATTCCCCCCTCTCAAATCATAACCATTCAGATAATAATCTGCCTTCATGTGTTTGCTCCCAAAATAGATAATCTCATATTTACCCACATTACACTGCACCTACCATGCATTTGCCTACTCAGTCAGCTTGTCCAAATCACATTGAAGCATCTCTTCATCCTCCTCACAGCTCATCCTCTCTTTGTGTCATTTGCAAATTTGGAGACATTGCATATAGTTCCCTCATCTAAATCTTTAATATATGTTAGAAATAGCTGGGGTCCTAGCACTGCAGGAACCAAGTAGTCTTTGCCTGCCATTCAGAAAACACCTGTTTATTCCTATTCTTTGTTCCCTGTCTGCCAACTAGTTTACTGTTCATCTCAATGCCATGTGCTTTCATTTTGCATTTTAATCACTTATGTAGGACTGACCTCCCACACCCCGATCAACTTTACAAGTTACATCCTTGAAGAATTCCAGTATATTTGTCAAGCATGACTGCACTTTAGTGAATCCCTGCTGACTCTATCTGATCCTGCTACTGTTTTCCAAGTGCTCTGATATTAAATCTTTTATGATGGACTGGAACATTTTCCCCACGACTGACATTAAGCTGGTCGGTATATAATTCCTAGTTTTCTCTCTCTCTCCTTTTCTGTATTAGCGACCCTCCAATCTGTTCCAGAATCTATAGAACCTTGGAAGATGACCACCAGTGCCTCTACTATTTCTAGGAAACTTCTTTAAGTACTCTGCAGTGTAGATTATGAAGCCCTAGAGATTTATCAGCCTTCAATTCCCACAATTTACCCAACATCATTTCCATACTAATAGTGATATCCTTCAGTTCCTCCTTTTCATTAGTCCTGTGTTCGCCAACATTTCTGGTGCGTAATTTCCATTCTCCTTTGTGAACACAGAACCAAAGTAAGTATTTAAGTTGAACAGCCATTTCTTTGTTCTCTATTATAAATTTCACTTTCTGACTGTAAGGGGACCGACACACGCGTTTACCAAACCTTTTCTCTGCACACACAGAAAGAAACTTCGACAGTCAGTTTTTATGCTCCCACAAGCTTGTTCTCATACTCTATTTCCCCTTTCTTAACCAATCCCTTTGTCTTCCTTTGCTGAATTCTAAACTGCTCCCGCTCCTCCAATCTGTTTTGTTTTGGCCAATTAGTGTGTTTCTTACTTTGATCTATTATTATCTCTAATTTCCCTATCAGCCATTGTTTGGCCAGGGACGAACAATTATTTACAGTTTGCCATTGCCTTTTCACCATCACCCCTTTAAGTAACCACCCGCAAACTATTATAGCTAACTCTAACCGCATACAGTAATAATTTCTTCTATTTAGATTCAGGACCTGAGTGCCAGAATTAACTAGATCACTTTCCATCTTGATGGGGAATTCTATCATGTCATCCCCAAGGGACCTCATGCAACTAGATTGTTAATTATTCCTTTCTCATGATACAATACCTAGTTTAGGATGGTCTGTTCTGTAGTTGGTTTCTCAACGTGTTGATCAAGAAAATGATTCTGTATACACTCCAATAATTCTTCCCCTATGGTATTGTTGCTAATTTGATTTGCCCAATCTATATGTAGATTGAAGTTACTAATAATTAGTGATGTTCCTTTATTGCATTATCTCCAAGTTCCTGTTTAATGCCATTCCCAACATCACCCCAATATATACAACCCCCGATAATGTCTTTTTTCCCTCTTGGTGTTTCTTAGCTCTACAACATCAGAGCTAATGCCCTTCCTCACTATTGCATCACTTTCTTCTTTAATCAACAATGTAACTCAACCACTTTTTCCTTTTTGTCTCTCATTCCTAAACACTGAATACCCTTGGATTTTCAGTTCCCAACCGATCACCCTGCAGCCATGTCTCTGTAATCCCAACTATATCATACCCCTTTTCATCAACTTCCACAATTAAACCATCTACCTTAATGCAAATGCTCTGCACATTCAAGCACAAAGCCTTAAGGCTTGTCTTTTTAAATGAACTTGTCCCGTTTTCATTGTTTTTCAGTGTGGTCCTGTTTGCTCAAGGTCCTTGACTCCTCTGTCCATCACTTTTCTAATTCCTCTTTCTGTTTTTTGTTCTTGTCCTTGGCTTCCCTTTCTCCATGTCCTTGCATAGGTTCCCACCCCCTTCCAATTTAATTCAAAGGCTCCCCAACCACTTAGGCCTCAGGAGATCAGTCCTGGCCCTGCCAAGGACTACTGGTCCAATCTCTGCTGGAACTGGTTTCAAAGCCCCAGGAATCTGAAATCCTCCCGCTACACCATCTCTTCACCCACACTGTTCTGCAAACATGTCCCTTGCCTGTGTGTGACCAGTCAAACAATTCAGGAAGCATCCTCAAAGTAATCCAAATTGTGACTGACTTCAGTGAGAAAAAATAGAGATCATCTACCAACATTTAAAATCATCTTGACACAGCAAGATCACTTAGCCTGAAATCATCCAGATCATTAATCATTCTTTTAGGACTTAACAAAAAGCCTTCCTTCCCTCTTTGTAACTTCCTTTTTTGTGTGTATTTATGACAGAATTTCTGGAATGTATAAGTTGAAGAGCTATTTTTCATATTTTCATAAATCAGGTGTTAAGCCCCACAAAGATGTTTTATTTCATGTAAAACTTGGAAGAAAATTTATCTGTGTCAGACATAGCACTGAAACAGTTAAACATTCATTGAATACATATGCAAACTGTGGAAAAAGACCTGGAGGGAGAAAGGGGAGTCTGCCTCCCACTCCTCACCAGTCCCACAAAACCCAGGTTTTCTCGTCACTCCATATTATAAAAGCCATGTTTCTGTCTTTTAATTATCAAGTCTCCTTCATACACTCTCCAAGGTCTGGCATCCATCCTGAAGTTGAGCACGCAAAGCTGGATACATTTGCCTAACCAATGATTTATATACTTATATTGGCTGGACTGAATTTGTCTTATGCATTATCCCATATTTATAATAACTATAACACTAAAAGCTTTTTTTAGAGTCTTACAGACTTCTTGAACAACTTTGAAAGATTTGTGGATATGAACACTTTAGTCTCTTTCATCTCCCAATCCTTTCAAAGTTTTAACTTTTTAGTCCAACCGAATCTTCAAAGGTGCTTCTTTACTCTGCAGCACAACTGGACAGCAGTGTGACTTCATTATTTATGTGCGCAGATGGAGCCTCCAATGCAGCTCTGGCTGCTGTACATTAATGTAAGAAGAGTATCTCTGAAAAAAAAAAATTCTGGCTGTATATGTCTATTCCTTTGCCAAAACAGTATCAGCTCAACTCCCCTCCATTAAATTTCACCTGACGTTTTTCTGCTCAAACTATTAACTTGTGCAAGCTCTAAAGCCAGTTGCAATTCTCTTCATTCATAGCACCCTCTGGCTTGGAGATGTATTTTGATCACATACTTATTTTAAAGCCCTTAATATGAAATAAGTAGTACTGAAGAGATTGAATATCATTGTAGTGACACTAGATATCATACAACCAGATTTAAAGATGATTCTAATTAACATGATGACAGTTACCATGATTGGCAGTCAATGCCTGTTTACTTAGAGAGAATTTATTTGAAATGGTTGGCAGGAGGTAACTGACATGAACACTACTCTCCTTAACACCCAGTCAATCTGGCTGCAAATATGGAAAAAAAAAACAAGGGAGACTTCAGGAGAAGTGTCAATCCCATTCTATCGAGCAGATTCCAACAGCAATTACGGATAACCACAAGGGCAACATCTGAACTTCTTACTCCTTTATTCATGGCACGGGTTAAATGGCCATTTGAATAATTAATGCATGAACTGCATTTTAAAATAGAAACAAAAAATATTGTGACATGAGGGATCATTGACGTAGAAATGCTATACTATTACCTTATTTCACTCCACAGATGCTGCCTGACCTGAGTATTTTCAACATTTTCTGTATTTATTTCAGATTTCCAACACTTGTAATATTTTGTTTTTGTAACAAAGCTTTGACTTTGCTTTCTTGTTCCAGTTGCATTCTGATTTGCTACATATTTATGTAATATTGTAAAGCAGCCTATTTATTGACTTGTGGAATGTCTGAGTTTAATCTGGTTTATTTGATGTATCTGATTTTTAACTTACTCTGAAGACATGGTTAAATGTGGGGAAAGTTGACCTGTATTGTATACAATGTCAATATGCTAAGGAACATTACTTTATTAGCTGGACCCTTCCCAGGAATTCAAAAATTTGGCCTACATAGGAAATGGAACGGAGCATAAAAATAGAGAAGTCTTGTGAGGTGAATCTAGAACTAGCTGTCAGTGAGCACTGTGTTGCTTAGCAGGTGCTGCTTGATAGCCCTGTTGATGAAACAGTCGATCACTTTACCGATGATCAAGCGTGTATTGATAAGGTGGTAACTGGCTGGGTTGAATTTGCCCTGCTTTTTGTGTACAGAACATACTTGGACAATCTTCAACATTGCCTGGCAGATGTCAGTGTTGTGGCTGTTTTGGAGCAGCTTGGTTAAGGACACAGTACGTTCTAGAGCAGAAGTCTTCAATATTGCCAGAATTTTATCAAGACGCAGAGATTTTGCATTATCCATTGCACATACCTGTCTTTTGATATGATATGGAGTGAATCGAATTGGCTGGAGACTGGCATTGGTGATGCTGGGAATTCAGGAGGACATCAAGGTGGATCATTTGCTTGGTCCTCTTGGCTGAAGATTATTGTAAATAGATCAACCAAAGGACACTGGCAAGTTGAAGTTATATGGCAGATCAGGTTTAATGCAGAGAATTGTGAGATGATGCACTTTGGTAGGAAGAACACTGAAACAAAAATACAAAGTAAGGGGTAGAATTCTAAATGGGAGCAATAGCAGAGGGTATTTATGCACACGGATCTTTGAAGATCACAATAGTTAATAACGCATTCAGTGTCCTTGGCTTTATTAACAGGGGCTCAGAGTACGAGAGCAACCTGGTGATGTTGAATTTGTATAAGACATTTGTTAGACCTCAGCTGGAATATTCTGTAGAGTTGTGGGTGTCACATTATGAGAAAGGTGTGAATGCATTGGAGAACATCCAGTAACAACTTACAAGAATGGTTTCAGGAAAAATAAACTTTAGCTATGAAGATGAATTGAAGAAGTGGGGCATGTTCTCCTTGGTGAGAAGAAGCTAGAGAGGAGACTTTAGAGAGGTTTCCAAAATCATGAGTGGACTGCATAGAATAGATAAGGAGAATCTATTCCCACTTACAAAAAGAATAAGAACAAGAGGGCAAAGATTTAACTTTATGTACAAAAGAAGCATGGATGATATGAGTACTTAGGGCATGGAATGCATCACCTGGAAAGTATAGTAGAGAGAGATTAAATTGAAACATGCAAGAGGGCATTAGATGATTATTTGGGTAGAAAAGTGTGCAGGGGTATGGGAAGAAAGAAGACAATTGTCTCTAGATGGGCAAAATGTCCTCCTGTGCCATAACAATTCTATAATTCTGTCGTCATGAGATGTGGATATTTGGAGAGACTCCTCCAGTGAGTTGTTTAATTGTTCACCACCAATTGTGACAGGATGTGGCAGGACTGCAGAGCTTTATCTGATTGGTTGGTTGGGGAGTTGATTAGCCCTGTCCATCTCTTGCTGCTTACACTGTTTAACATGTAAGTAGTCCTGTGTTGTAGCTGCACCAAGTTGACACACCATTGTTAGGTATGCCTAATTCTTCTCTGGGCATACCTTCCTGCACCCTTCATTGAACAAGTGTTGATCCCTGGCTTGATGGGAATACTAGAGTGGGGGAATATGCTGGGCTGAGACTGTGTCAGTGTACAATTCTTCTATTGTTGATGGCCCACAGCATCTCATTGAAGTCCAGTTTTGAGTAGCAAGGTCAGTTTGAAGTCTATACCCCTTAATATGGTGTTAGTGCCATATAACACAAAGAAGAGTATTCTCAATGTGAAGGTCGGATTTTGTCTCTAAGAAGGACTGTGCCATGGTCACTCTTCCTGGCACTGACATGAACAGATATATCTACAACTGGCAAATTGGTGAGCATGTCAAGTGTATTTTTCCCTCTTGTTGGTTCCGTCACCACCTGCAGCAGGCCCAGTCTAGCAGTTATGTCCTTGAACATTTAATCAGTTGTAGTGCTGTTCAGCCACTTGTGCTAATGGATATTGAAATCCCTCACCCAGAGTACATTCCACACACTTGCCACCTGCAGTGCTCCCTCCAAGTGGCATTTAACATGGAGGAGCACTAATTCACTATTCAGAGGTAGCTGCAGGTAGTAATCAGCAGAACGTGTTCTTGTCCATGTTCAACCTGATGCAGTGAAACAACTTCGGATCTGGAAGCTTCCTTCCCAACTGTATACCACTTTAATGCAGTCTTTGCTCGGTGCGTCCGGCTGATGAGACAAATCCAGGAATGGGACATTCTGAACAAGTCTTTTGCGAGGGTGGCTATGTCAGTTTGTGGCTTGTCTAGTCTCAGACAGCTCTCACAATTTTAGCACTAGCCCCCAGAGATTGGTCAGGATGACTTTTCAAGGTTGACAGAGTTGAGTTTGCTGCTGTCACTTCCAGTGCATTCATCTAATCCAGGTGGTCTGCCTGGCTTCATTCTTTTTTATTTGAGATGTTTTAGTGGTTAATATAACTAAATGGCACAGGAATCTGAAAGACTTTGCAGGAAAGGAACTGAGGATGTTTTCCTTTTGTGAAATGAACCTAAAATGGGGGGATGGGGTAAGAGGTGAGGCATTATTTCAGTATTAGACTGAGCTAAGCTAAAATGGAAACGAGGAGGTATATCTCCTCATAAGGATCATAAATGCTTGGAATTTCCTAGGTCATTGAATACATTCAGGGTATATTCAAGGCAGATTTTTCAACAATTGGTGCATCGTAAGTGGTGGGCAAGAAGTAAAATATTGCAATTATGCCTAAGATCCACAGCTGTGTTCTTATTAAATGCGGTAAGCTTGAGAAGCCATATGGCTTACTCCTGTTCCTATTATTTATGTACTTATGCAAAGTGATGAGGCCTTTGATGCACTTCACATAATGATCAGTGCTACACAATGTAGATAATGAGTATTGCAAGGGTTGAGAGCCAAATGGTGGTGTAGGGTCCTTAGGTTTTTGGTTTCTATTTAAGTGAGTCAAAAATGTCATAATCATAAAATCGCGGATTTGTGCAGCATGTAAGACACTATTCAGCCTATGAAGCTAATGCCAGCATTTGATTTAATTTCTTCACTCTTTTCCTCATATCTATGTAATTTTTCTCTAAATATTTATATACTTTTGAAGTCAACTATTGGATTTACATCCATCACCTTCAAATCTTAAGCATTCATTGCATACAAAAGGTTTTTCTAAATGTCATTGTTGGTTCTGTTACTGATTCACTTAAATCTGTGCCCACTTGTCATTGACTCTTTAGCTATTGGAAGCTATTTCTTTTTATTAACTATATTTGAATACTTAATATTTTGAATACTTCTAATAAATCTCCTTTTAACCTTCTCTGTTGGAAGAACAACACTCTGAGATTCTCCTGGCCAACATTCAAATTTCCTCTTCTGCACCCTCTTCCAAATCCTTCACATCCTTCTGGTTGAAGTGTGTTGGCCAGAATCAATTCCATACTTCAGCCATGGTGGTCTACTTAGTAAAGGTTGCGGATTTTGGATGGTGCTTTTAAATCAGCCATGATGAGTATCTGCAGCACATCTTATCAATGGTATACACAGCTGACACAGCATTGGTGGTGAAGAGAGTGGATATTTGTGGAAATCATGTTAATCAAGTGGGCCATTTTGACCTGGATGGTGTCAAGCTGCTTGACTGTTGTTGGATTCACACTAATCCAGATAAATTGGGAGTATTCTATTGTACTTCTGACTTGTGCCTTGTAGATAGTGAGGAGTCAAGTTGTGGGTTCTTTCGTGTGGTCGGTGAGGGAATGTCCACCTGACCAGTTCTGCATGTTCTCAGAAAAACCCATGATCCAAATTCACTGATGCCCTATCCCCAATTCAATAAATTACCTGGAACATACAAAGTCAGGCATTCTTTAATAGGCCACAATGGATGAAATAGCTGGGCTCCATTTTATTCGGCAGATCATAGAATCAGAGTTTTTACAAGACACAAAGGTCTCATCATGGCTGCAGAATGAGCAATTCACTTAGCGCCATATCCACGGCTTTGTATCCCTGCATGTTTTTTTGTTTTTAGATAACAATTAATTCCGTCTTAAATGCCTTAATTGAGCCCTACCGATAAACTGGCCTCACTTTATTTCGGTGAGATTAACGTAATTGTGTGCAGGCACATACAGAATCTGCAGTAGACTGGTGCTGCAGGCATGACATGTATTGTCTATCAGTTTCCATGTACAGAGTACTAAGCTCTCTGATCTGCCTGAAGCTTGTTCGTGTTCCAGTGTGAAGAGTTGTCCCAACACTGTATGCTGCAGACTGGCACATTTTGTAGTTCAGGACAATGTGCTGAGGGACATGCTAAAGCTTGCAGCAGCAGCCTTAAAAGGACAAGAGAGAAAGACTACAATTTAAACTCCTTCAGCCATTATACACTGAGGGACTGAAAATGCTGAAAAACCCTTTGAGCTATTTGTTTGACATATGATGAAAACTGTAAATATTGACTGCAATTGTAAATAGAATCTGTAACATTTAGCATTAGAGGAAACTGAGATGGTTTGTTCTTTATTTAATACAAGCATTGAGTGACCATGCAATATTCTTTTGTAAATGTTATAAATAAAGTATACAATAGGAAAAATCATGGCTTAAATAATACAGAATTATACAGTTTCTACAAAAATAATCAGCTTTGCATTAGTGATGTTCTGCAGTTCAACGAGTCTTGTCACTAAATTTGGATTTTATTTTAATAACAATGTATTAATGAAGAATATGCCATGTGGGGTGGAACGGTGGCTCAGTGGTTAGCACTGTTGCCTCATAGTGCTAGGGACCTGGGTTCGATTTCAACCTCGGGCGACTGTCTGTGTGTAATGTTTGCACATTCTCCCCGTGTCTGCATGGATTTCCTCCCACAATCCAAAGATGTGCAGGTCAGGTGAATTTGCCATGCTAAATTGTCCACAGTGTTAGGTGCATTAGTCGGGATAAATGTAGGGGAATGGGTCCACCCTCCAAAGAGTAACTCACTTGTTGGGCTGAATGGCCTGTTTCCATACTGTGGGGAATCTAACCTAATCATATGAAATATATATAACACAGGTACTCTAACTCAAGCTACTAGCACTTTATATATTTGGAGCAGGTCAGCTCATTTAATGCTAC
This sequence comes from Chiloscyllium plagiosum, assembly GCF_037043375.1. Taxonomy (NCBI): domain Eukaryota; kingdom Metazoa; phylum Chordata; class Chondrichthyes; order Orectolobiformes; family Hemiscylliidae; genus Chiloscyllium; species Chiloscyllium plagiosum. Next base: position 94,546,962 of record NW_028270140.1, read on the forward strand.
CATTTCTAAGGATGCGGATAATAGACTTTCAAAAGCAAACAGCACATTTGGTGGATTTGACCAACGATGTAGAGCAACCAGAGGCTTAGTGCAAAGTCCAAACTCAAAGTGCATAAAGTCATATTCCTTACTTCCCTGTTGTATGGCACCAAGTCATGGGTCCTGTACCACTGACATGTATGCCTCCTTCTGTATTCCCAGCAGCATTGTCTCTGTAGTATTCTAATGATCACTGGCAGGACCACATCACAGACATTGAAGTCTGGGAGCAGCCAGCATCACCAGCATTGAGCCCATCTTCCTGCAATGTCAGCTGCTTTTGGAGGGTCATGTTACTTGCATGGACAACAGACAATTCTGCAACATCCTGAACAGAAAGCTGACCTTTGGTAACAGAGAATGCCCCTGCGAACAATTCAAGGATTCTCTGTTGAAGATCCTCTCTGCGTGCCACATCAATCACCAGCTGTGAGAAGCACAGGCCATAGATTGTAATATCTGGAGATGCTAAAATGAGAGGAACTAAACATAGAAGCAATTGAGGGTAGCACCTCATTAATCTTTGCGATTAAGATCCCTGCGGAACTTCACTTGTCGCATCCTGCTAATCCTGCCAGACTGATTTATGCATTTCTTTGTTTTCAGCCAACTAGCAATCTTCTATCCATACAAACATGTTGCAACCTATACCAAAGTTTTTCTATCCACAATAGCTTTTGATGTGGCAACTTATCAAATGCTTTCTGGAAATCCAAGATTATTAAGTGTACAGGCTCTTCTTTATTCCCAGCACATTCTACAAACCCTAACAATTTCCTTGAACATGGTGTACCTTTGATGAAACCATATTGACTCCTCCTGACTACCATTTCTGGAGGATTCTGCTTTACTGCGTAATATATCCATATTGCATTGGGATTTGTTTTCCTGATGTTAGCCATTAAACCTTTTGGGGATTCACTGGGCAGGACCTGCACTTGTCACATGCAAACAACGATGACCCCACTTTAAACCACAGATGACCCAACTGAGACTGAGAAATGTCCTTTTTCATTGACTTAAGCTATTTTTAAAAGACAAGACAATTTTTTGTTTTAAATTATCCAAGTAGACATAAAATTATCTTTACAAATGTTATCAGAAAATAATATTTCAAACCAGTTCTATATTGAATGTGGGACATTGATAAAAATGACCTGATCTAGAGGCTTAGCCTGTCTATAAAGTAACTTCTTACGAGAGATTGTTGTGAAGTAATGAAAGTTGAACTGTTATCCAACTGGTGGTACATAAATGCTTTGTTTTTTTATTCTGTTTGGTATGTCCCTTGTAAAACAACTGTTCAAACAAACCATAATTTAACATTCCTTGATAATAAGTTATAGGGATGGTATCTTCCAGGGCAACCATGTAAATAACGTGGTTAACTGCTGGAAATCCTTTACAATGATCTGCGCTTTGCCCTTTCACACAAATAAATCAAGAAAAGTTAAAGGTAACATAGAATTTCACAGAATGCATGGCACAGAAGCATGCCATTTGGCCAACACGTCCGTCTTAGCAGTTACACTTCACTTAAGACTTCTTCCATCTTTTTTCATCTAAACCTATCATCATAATCCTCCATAAAGTCAAAAATCACACAACACCAGCTTATCATCCAATCGGTTTACTTGAAACCACTAGCTTTCGGAGTACTGCTTCTTCAACACCGACACCTCCATATCATGGCACCAATGAACACCTGATGAAAGAGCAGCGCTCCGAAAACGAGTGTTTTCAAATAAACCTGTTGGACTATAGCCTGGTATTGTGTGTGTTTTGACCTTGTCCAACCCAATCCAACACCAGCACCTCCACATCCATATACTCAATAGAAATTATTACACTTCAAACTCAGATTTAAAATGAGCAATTGATATAACATCAATTGCCACTTGCAGAATAGACTTCTGAACTTTGAATACCCTAAGTCTGTAGATGTATTCATTCATTTTACTCCTGAAGGATCTGGTTCTAATTTTTTGATTCCCAAACAGCAGAAATAGATGCCCTCTATATATCCTATTTATTTTCTTTAACATCTTGAAAATGTCGATCGGATTTGTTATAAGTCAATGCTAGTGGCATCACCACCACAATATCCATTTCACACAACTAAATAATGCTGTATCATCCTGTATTTTGATCTTTCCTGATGTGGCTGGCACCACTGGCAAGAGAATACAATTCAAGCTAGTGAATACATAATGGACAAGCTGCACACAAATATAGAAATAAGAATTTCTAAGAAAAATAAGTGATAACAGGAAATAATAGGGTGACACAGTGGCTTAGTGGTTAGCACTGCTGCCTCACAATGCCAAGGACTTGGGTTTGATTGCACTTTCAAGTGCCTGCCTGTGTGGAGTGTGCACGTTTACCCATATCTCAGTGGCTTTTCTCCTGGTGCTCCAGTTTCCTGACATAGTGTAAAGATGTGCAGGCCATGCTAAATTGCCCATAGTGTTTAGGAATATGCAGGCTAGGTGGGTTAGCCATGGGAAATGCAGAGTTGTGGGGAAGGGGTTCAGGTTGGGATGCTGTTCGGAAGGGTGGTGTGGATTTGATGGGCCAAATGGCCTGCTCCCACACTGTAGGGATTCTATAGTAAGGTTTTGAACCAAGGATCAAATCCCATCTCTGTGTAATGAGAAACTGAGTTTATGTTTCAGGTTTTAACATTTCAGGACTATTCTATTATATAGAATCCCTTCAGTGTGGAAACAGACCATTCAGCCCAACTAGTCCACACCGACCCTCTGATGAGTAACCCATCCAGACCCAATCCCCTATCTTATTACTCTACATTCCCCTTGACTAATGCAGTTGAACAACACATCCCTGAACACAATGGGCAATTTAGCATGGCCAATTCACCTAACCTGTACAGCTTTGGACTGTAAGAGGAAACCGGAGCACCCGGAGGAAACCCACACAGACACGGGGGGAATGTGCAAACTCCACACAGACAGTCACCTGAGGCTGGAGTTGAATCCGGGTCCCTGATGCTGTGAGGCAGCAGTGCTAACCACTGAGCCACCATGCTGCCCTCCTGATATGAGTTAAACTCAGTTTCCTTGCACCAGAGCCACCTGTGCTGTTGAGTCTTTCCAGCATTTTCTGTGGTTAGTTCAGATTTACTAGGATTTGGGAAGGCAGGAGATAGAAAATTGGAAAGCTTTGTACCGGTATCAAAACTTTGAAAAGTGAGAAAATGCCACTAGAGTTGAAGGCCCTGACCTTCAAATAGCTGTTCAGATACTGGAGCTGCAGGATCTAACTCTGGAATTCCCATCTATGAGGGTACTGTAAGTGGAAGCTACCAGATCTGTTGCCATGCCAAGCCAAGCCTACTGCCTTGTGTTTGAGGTAATTAGCTGCCACCAAACTCTCCTCTTGACAGAGTCTAAAGACCTCATTGGTTTAGTGACAGAGGAAACCCATTGAGCTTAGAAGAGTCTCTTGTCTTAAAGAAGGTGCAGTCTGCTGCATAATAATGATCAAATATAAGGTACATTTGTAAAATTTTATATTTTCCTCCAATGACTGTGTGAAGATCTAAGATTTAGATCTGACTCTACAAGATCCTAAGATGGTCTGCCTTTTCATTATTTTGATTGGAGTTTAATGCAGTATCCAACTTTAATCCTTTCAGAAATGTTATGCAACAGAGACAATCATTGGTTCAAAAGGAGAGTGGATGGATATTGGAAGGGAGTAAACTTGAAGGAATAAAGGGAAATGGGACTGCATGGATTTCTGTTCAGAAAACAGGCATGGACTCCCAATGGCCTTCATTTGTGCCAGATTAGCACTAAGTTACCCCTTTAGTTTTATTCATTCACAGGATATAGGCATTGTTGTCTAGACCAGCAACTACTGCCCATTCTTAATTGCTCAGAGAGCAGTTAAGAATCAACTATATTTCTATGGGTCTGGAGTCACATATAGGGAAGATCAGACACAGATGGTAAATTTCCTTCCCGAAAAGGGCATTAATGAAGCAGATGGGGTTTTACCATAAGCAGTGGTTAAAAGGTAGCTATTAGATTAGTTTTTATTATTCCAGGTCTTTATTATTGAATTCGACAGTCACTTTTCTGCCATGGGAGGGATTTGAGCTCATATGCCCAGAAAATCCCTCTCAGGCTCTAGATTACTAGTCCAGTAACATTACCCCTATGTCATTGGCTGTACTGGAGCCTCTACACTCCAGGGGATTAACTCAAGTTTGTGTAATCTCAACATGTACTCTATCCATTCCCATTACACAGTGATAGCAGTGGGTACCACTTATAAAATATGCTACACCACCTGACCAAGACTCCTTTGACAGCATCTTCTACCACTTGCTTTCTCTAACACTTAGAAGTACAAGGGCAGCAGATGCAAGCATATATCACAATCTGCAGGTTTCCATCCAAATTACACATCATCTTGATTTGGAACTACATCACCGTTCCTTCACTGTCAATGCTCAAATTTTGGAATTCCCTTTCTGATAGCACTGTGGATGCACTTAGCCCCAGTGGAATTAAGCAGATTATAAAGTTGGCTCACTCCCACCTTCTCAAAGGTAGTTAGGGATGGGTAATAAGTATTGGCCTGACCAGCAACACCCACGTCCCACAAATAAGGGAAAAAGACTTGGCTCATAACTGCTGGAGTCATTTTTTTTTAATGCAAACTGCTCCCATTTTCCACACTAGTACAGAAAATTAAGGAAGCTCTTTGCTCCATTTCTCACCTTCCCTTGTCTCTGCTTATTTAAATCTGCTTTATCTGTAGGTGTTCCTGGTTCTGATGAATGATCATGGACCTGAAACAGACCTGTCTGTTTCTCTTGCCATAGAAGTTTGATGAACTCCTTGAGCAATTCACTGCATCTTTATATTTTGTCTTCTAATGGCACCTTCTGTTAGCATTGGAATCATACTCATTTCCGATTTCTCACTTCATGGCTCTTTCAGTGCCTCCTGAGTTGAGAACAGTAGAAGTTCCTCCCTTTGTGGAAAGGTTCTTTCCCTAATAGACTTGTCTGTAAGCTGGCATGCTCTTCCTTGTGTCTCCCACCTCATTGTGCCTACCAAGCATAAAGCTAAGCACTGGTATACACGCTGAACTGTTTTGCGAAAATGGATAATTCTGGCTCACCAGTTCTTGGCTGAGTCTCCACCTGGGGAAGTGGGATACAGCTTGTGCCATGACAGGGAGAGAAGCAGTTAAATATACCAGGTGGGATTCTTAACCCAGTCTGATTGTACAGCCCATGAGATCGCCTCCTATTTCCCTCATATCTGAGCAATGTCTCTGAGCATCTGTTCTTTAGCTTGGCCAACTGGATATTGCCATGTTCAGTCAAGTTCTCGCTCTAGTAAGAAAAGCAAGGGAATACTGCTGGAAAAAGGGACTTTCCAAATCTCCATCATGAAAATGAAAATGCTGTATTAATATGACTGTGAAGTCTATTTTGCCACATTTTTAGGAAAGATTCATGCCATGTGGTTAGTTGTCATAGAATTTTCCACAAATGTAAGTAAACATAAGTGTGCAGGATTTAAAAGATGATGGCACCCTATCAGGCATTCAAAGTTCAAACATATCAGTTTATATTCTTCATCCCTTTTACTCCATTTTCTCATTTCCTAAAATAATTGCTGGTAAACTAATGTCATCCATAACAATTACATTGGATCCAAGGTGAGACTATTCAATTTAAATAATTAAGGAAGTACAACTAAGTAACTTCAAGTTAAAGGCACTGCAGAAATGAGAGCTCCATGTTTTTTGGAGCTCAGGTAGTGAGTGGAGAGACTGCAGGATGATCATGAGCATGAGAATTATGTGCATAACACGTTCAGAGATGTGATTAACCTGCAGTTTAAAGGCCTGGAGGATGGGAGGGAATGAGTGACTGACAAGCAGTATGAGAAACAGCCAAGTAGTGCAGGAGACCCTTAGGGACTTGCTCATAATTTCTGTTTTAGAAGCTGCAGAGGGCTCAGATTCTTCCGAGGAGTTCAGTTAGAGGCATGTTTTTGGCTCTGCAAGCAGCTTAGCTATATGTGAGGGAAGGAAGAAGAAAGGAGGAGTAATAGTGATAGGGGATTCATTAGTTAGGGGAACAGACAGACATTTTTGTGGCTATCAATATGACTCAAGGATGATATGTTGCCTCCTTGGTGCCAGAGTCAAGAATGTCACAAAGTGGATGCAGGACATTCTTCGAGGGGAGTTTGAAAAGCCAGAGGCGTGGTCCAAGCTGGTACCAATGACTTCATTTGGAACAGGAATATAGCCCTGCAATCATTATTTAGGGACCTAAAGAGAAAGTTAGCAAACAGGTCCTGAATGTACCAATTTCTAGATTACCTCCAGTGCCATGTGCAAGTGAGAACAGAACTAGGAGGATAAGGTAGTTGAATGTATGGCTGGAAATATATGCGCAGTTAGAATTAGAATTCCTACTGTGTGGAAACAGGCCCTTCTGCCCAACACTGAACCTCCAAAAAGTATCCCAACCAAACGCATTCCTCTACATTTACCCCTAACTCATGCACCAAACCTATACATCCCTGAACACTACGGATAATTTAGCATGGCCAATTCACCTAACCTGCACATCTTTGGATTGTGAGAGGAAACTGGAGTACCCGAAGGAAACCCACACAGATACAGGGTGATTGTGCAAAATCCATATAGTCGCCCAAGGCTGGAATTGAACTCGGGTCCCTGGTGCTGTGAGGCAGCAGTGCTAACCATTGAGCCACCGTGCTAACCAGCTGGAGGAAGGAAAGCTTTAGATTCCTGGGACAGTGGAACTGACTCTGGGGAAGGTGGCACCTGTACAAGCTGGATGAATTGCACCTGAACCAGGTTGGGACTGGATTCCTCATCAGACATTTTGTTGGTGCTGTTAGAAGAGCTTTAAATTAACTTGTGGGAACCAAGGAAGAATAGTTGTGGACAGCAGCATGGTTCACAAAATATTTGAAGGTGTAACTGACAGTAGCATAGAGAACATCAAGTTACTCTGTGGAGTCAGAGTTACTATACACGAATGTGAATGCAAGGAGCAAAGTTAATAAGATTGGGGAGTTACAAGTTCAGATTATCATGTGCATGTATGACACTATGACAATAATAGATATGGCTCACGGAAGAACAAGACTGGATGTTAAATAGTCTTGAGTACAAGATGTTCTGCAAAGGATAGATACAGAAGGTTAAGAGGATGATTAGCAGTATTGCTTGTGAAGGGCTTTTCAGTGAGGGAAAAAGAGGATGTCTCAGAAGGTTGAAGGATAGAGTCAATTTGGTTCGAGCTAAGGAACAAAAAAGGGTACAATTACATAGCTTGGTGCAGTCGATAGACCATCAACTACTGGAAAGGATGCAGGGAACAAATCTCTCAGGAAATTAGAGAGAGATAAACAGTACAGAGTCTTTATAGTGGGGGATGTATAGACTGGTATACTGGTAGTATATGGGGCAGCATGGCGCAAGTGTTCCTGGCTGCATTTGGGAGAGCTTTCGATAGCAGTGGTATCTAGTCCAAAAAGAAAGGGTGCATTGTTGGACCTGGTTCTTGGAAATGAGGTGGGCAAAGTAAATTAAATGTCAGTAGGGGAACAGTAAGAAGACAGCGATCATTGTATTGTAAGGTTCAGGATGATGGTGGAGAATGACACGCAACAATCTAGAGTAAGAAAAATCATTTAGTGGAGAATGGATTTCAATGAAGCAAGACCAGGGCTGGGCAGGATTGATTGGAATGAGAAGTTGGTAGGAAAAATAGTTACTAAACAATGGACTGTCTTCAAAGAGGATACAGTTTGGGCATAGTCAAGGTAAATTTCCTCAAATGAGAATGGTAGGGCAAACAGGTACAGTGCTCCTTGGGCGAAAAGGAAATAGAAGTTAAACTAAATGGAAAATGTACTTAGAGCAAGTGTCAAGTGGAAATTAAAATTAAGAACCAAGAGAAATCCCTAAGATTCAGAGGGAACATGAAAAAAACAAAGAAGGGAAACAAAGGGGAGTTATAAGAAAAGACAGGCATGTGTAAAAATGTGTGACAAAATATTTTAGAGGTGTATATAACAAGTAAAGGAGTAGCAAAAGGAGAAGTAGGGTCAAAAAAGGAATGTAAACCTGGAGGCAGGAGGCATTGGCTGAGGTGTTAAAGTAATACTTTGTGTCTGTCCTCTCCAAAGAGGAGATGCTACTCAGGCCAGGGTGACAGAAGAGGCAACTTTGTGACTAGAAGATTCAAAATTGATAACAAGCAAGTGTTTTATAGACTATTGGTTCTTTAAGTTCACAAGGCATCAGGATCAGTTGAGATGCATCCAAGGATTTTGAAGGAAATGAGAACAGAAGTTACAGGGGCACTGGCCATAACGTTTGGATTTTCCCTGGATTTGAGAGAAGTGCTAGAGAATTGAGAATTGTGAACATTTTGGCCTTGAACAAGGAAAATTGAAATGATTGGCTCAAACAATTACAGACCAGTCAATTTAACTTCAATGGTTGTGATGTTTGTGGAAACAATTATTCAGAATAGAATTATTAGTCAGATGGAAAAATGATAGGTTGACTAGATAGAGTCAGCATGAATTTCTAAGGGAGAAATTGTGTTTAACTAACTTGCTGGACTTTTTTGAAGAGGGAATAGAAGGCTCGATGAGGGTAATACTGTTGATGTGGTGGACATAGACTTTCAGAAGGTGTTTGTGATAGTGCCACACAACAGACTTGAGAGGAAAGTGATAAATCAGGGAATAAAAGGATCAGCTACAATATGGATCCAACATTGGCTGAGTTATAATGATCAATGGATATTTTTAGGGATGGAGGAAGGTTTGTAGTGGCATTCCCCAGAATTGGGTCAAGATTGGCACCCTTGCTTTTCTTGATATATATTATTGATCTAAATCTTTGCGTGCAGGGTCCAATTTTAAAGTTTGCAGACGACACAAAACTTGGGGGAATTGTAAGTTATGAGGAGGGCAGTGTGGAATCCAAACCACATAGACAGGTTACTGGAATGAGCAGATAAGTGGCATATGGGGTTCAATGCAGAGAAGTGTGAACATTGAAACACAATATAAAATAGGGGCTACAATTCTAAAGACAGCACAGGAGCAAAGGATCTGGGTGTACGTGTGCAAAGACATGAATGTAACAAGACAAGCGAAGAGAGTAGTAAATAAAGCTTACAGTATCTGAGAGTTTATTAATAAGGGAAAGGAATGATGTGATGCTGAACTTGTACAAGACAGTTGTTAGACATCAGCTGGAATATTGTCCATATTTGTGGGTGCTACAATGCAATGGATAGAGTGCAATAACAATTTATAAAAGTGGTTGCAGGAATGAGAAACTTCTGTTATGAGGATAGATTGAAGTTGGAAATATCGATCTTGGAGAGCAGAAGGCTTAGAGAAGGCTTGATGCAGGTTTTCAAAATCTTGAGTGGAGTTGATAACTAAAAAGGGAAAAGCTGTTCCTGTTTTGTAAAAGGAACAAGTACAATATAGCATAGATTTAAAATGATCTGTAGGGAAGCAAGGATGATATGAGAAAGAAAACATTTTCACTTAGCCAATAGTTAGGGAATGGAATACACTTCTTGGAAGCCTGGTGGAGGCAAGTTCACAAGGGCATTGTATAATTATTTGGATAAAAATAATCTGCAAAGATATGGGAAAAAAGAGCAGGCAATTGGTATGAGATAATGATGCTTGTTTGAAGAGCCAGTGCAAGCACGATCGCCAAGTAGCCTCCTTCATTGCTGTAAGACTTCTGTGATTCTGTGATCAAGGTAGCATGTCTGAAAGGATTCAGAAATTCTTACTTCAGTTCAACTCTTACCGCTTGAAAGACCAAAATCTTCAGGAAACAGAGATAATTAATCATGATGGATTAGTACATTTTGAAAAATCCAGGTTAGTATTGGAGCTGAATGTGATTTTGATGAATTGTTTCGTGATACAAAGAACCTGTCGATAGCCACAGAAATGTCTGTCTGTTCCCCTAACTAATGAATTCCCTATCACTATTTGATGCAGCTTTGAATCACTCTTTTAATGTAAGACAAAGGAAAGTGTCTTCAAAGGATGTACCTATGACCAAAACCGAGTAGACAAGTAGTCCCATGCGTACACCGTGGGATGGGATATACATAGGCACACTTAGGTGATGATCCGTCTCATTTTTACTATGGATAGCAAACATTGCAAATTGCTGCCACATTGAAAATCTGTAGGATTGACGTCAGTGACACAAAGATGAATGAGAAGGAGAAATGACAGAAATGTGGAGCAATGTGGTGAGGAAATGGTGATAGTATAAACAATGAGTGATTGTAGAATGGAATCTTTTTTTTGAGGAGTCGTTGGTGTTGTCAGTAGCTTTGGAGGCACAGAATCTTGTGGGATCTTTGTAATGCAGAATACTTGGAAACAGGAAAGAGTCAAAACCACCCAAACAACTGTTTTTGTATGGTACATTATCACATTGAGTGAGAGAGTGAGTACATATTATACATTTGTTTCTGCTGCATCATCTAGTTCATTTTTATATCCACCACAAGTTTAGCTAGTTCCAAATATGGTCAACCAGGACTGTCCATGTGGAAAATTTGGCTTGACATGGTGAGAAATTAAACTTGATATTAGTGACTCTTGGATGAAAGTTCAGCAAGATCCATTAATTATACATTGAAATGATTACAAAGTGTGAATAAACTTAGAATTTACAATGCTTAAAATGAAATCTAATCGTCTAATTGCTTTTGAACATGTGCTTTTATGCATGGTGTATCAATCAAAAGCAAGAACTCATCTTAATTAAAATTAAAAATAGCAATGCCAACATCCTGCAAAACATCAGCAACTATTTGAAACAATTACAACTTTCTATTTCATATACCTTTATAAATTAAATTTATAAATGATGTTACTTATAAACAAAATGCTTCCACTGGAATCCACTGTTACTGTGATATTTTTGACTTATTGAAACACAGGTGTCTATATTTTAATAAATAATTTCTCAAGGCAGTTAAAAGTCAACCACTTTGCTTTGGATCTGGAGTCACATGGCTGAGATCAGGTGTAGTTTGCAAATTTCTTCCTTAAGGGGCATTAGTGAACCACATGGATTACGACAATAATTGGTGATATATTCTTAGGGCTGAATCTTCTGATTTGTTGGTCACGTCCAAGTTGCATTGAGTTTTTTTCTGAGAGATTTGACCAAGAATCCTCATGGGTTTTCCTACTGTATGTTATGAAACTTGCAGCATAAACTCCCTGTCCTGCCCCATTGCGTCCTCCACATCTGAATCTGGCTCCATCTTGCCATGGCTGTTGCCAGAACAACATGCTATTTCTGAAATTGGTTGGCATCCTTTGTGCCACACCATCATTAACAGCCCATTGTGTACCCGAGCAAGTGCTGTCACTCCAGAGCTGACCTGCATGGTTCCTGACATTTGGTATGGGTATGACAAACAGGGGGAAATTGAAACGCCACTGTGCAGAAACCTGGGAGGTCCTGCTGGACTCAGGATTTCCTCTTCCCTCAGGGCCAACAGTGGAGACTACAGCACCAAAGCATGCCAGTCTGGTCTGAGATTACAACCTGGGTCAGTGCAGCCTCTGGCAGCTGGAGGAATGCATAGCAACGTAAGAAGAAGGGCAATGATGTTTTCCACTCCACCAGCATAAGTGCTATCACACTCTCTTTGAAACCTCAGACTCTCTCTATCTTTGCCACTGCCATCAAGGCTCATGCTCTATTACTCTTGTTGTTGTCTGCAAGATCTTCCTTTGCTCACTATCAGTTACCCTGCATACTCCCAGCACTGACTACTCATTCACTCGGGACAACCCATGAACTGCACCAACAGAAACCCTGCTTTTTCTGGAGAAAAACAGCCCAAGTAGGGCAGAAATACACAAGCCAGGTTGTGGGCTGTCTAACATTCAGCTCCTTATCCCCTTATGTGGTGTACATCCCTAATCTGATCACTGCAAGTGGCTGATTGATCATACCCAAACCCCTGGACAGCATCGGAGGTTGCCTTTGACTTAATGAGCTTCATGAAGACTATTACCTTTGACTTCACTGATACTGCAGACAACTACAACAAACTGAGTTCTGATGAAGAGTCACTGGACTGAAACCTTTTGCTATACTTTCTTCCCACAGATGTTGTGTTTCTCCAGAAATTTCTGTTTATGTACCACAACAAACTTGCTGGCTTTGTATCTGCATTAAATAGTTGCACAAGACAGAAGTAACTTAATCTTGGTAACTCTGGCTGAGGGAGACAAAAATACAAGGCAGTAGTGCTTCAAGCATCCAGGTGGTTTAGATTGAATAAGCGCTATGACATCAAGTAAACAGCCTAGACATGGTCCAGCCCATGAGCTTGATCTGAGTTCCTGACCACTGAATATCCTTGCTATAGTGTTATAATGATAGTTGTAGCTGTCACATTGAGGAGTAGAGGTATCCTGTAAGTGAATTGGACATGTTCTTTAAAAGCGTCTAGAGACTGGCATATTGGATGTCAATGACCATAGACAGGGGGTGCATGTGGCTGGTCCCCATGGAATATGCCTGGGACATTGTGCCCTTGTTCAGCATGCAAATCCTTTGAAACATATGGTGAGCTGAGATCATGAGGTACCTGCAGTTGCTGCAACTTTTCTCATTTCCCACAGCAATAACTTGCTCTGTGATAGTAATGTCCAGCATGTCCCCAGAAATGGAAAGAGGGTAAGTGAGCAGATTGAGCCCTTCCTCCAGTTACCACTTCCTGCCAAATACTGGACACAAACCTCTCCTCCAAGAAGGGAATGTTAATGACAGCCTTGTGAGCAAGTTGGAGAAAGAACCTGTTGTTGTTGAATAATGCATATATTGTCTGCCGGTTGTGTGGGAAATATAGTTGGAATGATGCATTATATCTGCAAATTGTTGTTGTAAAATGTCATGACAATTTGCTTATTATTAAACATCTGTTTTTTTACTTCTTTTGCCAGTTGATTTTATTTCTATTAATTTAGCTTGTACAATATGCACTCAACAAGCACTTCAATTAAAATGTGAACATTTATTTTCTTCCAGTAATTGTAGGCAATAATTGCTGCCGTGCTTCTGCTAGTGTCAAGGATTCAAGTTTTAATTATAGCCTCTCAGATTAGATTATATATAAGGGTGTCTTATATAGGTAAAATTAATTATAACTGCTCCTCCATTGCTCTTCTTTGCCAGAAGATTTTATTACATTCAGATACTGTGAATTCAAGTTACCTTTAAGCCCAGCACAGATACATCGTTACATCTAAGTGATTCTGTGATTTTATTTTGTACATTTGGTGACAAAGATGGGCTAGAAGGATAGAGCAATAGGTTAATCATAAAACTGGTTGGAAAACTTGCATCTTGATTTTAAAATGTCAATTCAGTCACCATGTGACTGCATGAGTAACTCGCTATCAACATACTATAACTTGAGTTTAATTCCTATTCCAGGCTATCATTCAATTTTTGCTACACTTAGAGCATAAACCCCACCAGTTACTGGCTAAGGGAGCAATTCAAATATTTCAGGGCCTGAGACATTTAGGTATAGGGCCCAAATAGCTGTCAACTTAAAGCTGAAAAGTGTTTTTAAAATTCACTTGTGGTATCAGTGGCTGGCCAGCATTCATTGCCCATCCCTCTTTGTCCTTGAGAAGCTGGTGGTGAACTGCCTTGTTGAACCGCTGCAGTACATGGGCTGTAACATAGACCCACAATGCCATTAGGGAGGGAACCCCAAGAAATTGATCCAGAGACAGTGAAGGAACAGTGATACATTTCCAAGTCAGGATGGTGAGTGACTTGAAGGGGAACTTGCAGGTTGTGGTGTTGCCACCTAACATCATTTTAGATAGACGTAGTTGTGGATTCCGAAAGTGCTGTCTAAAGATTTTTGGTGAAATTTTGCAGTGCGTATTGTAGATAGTGCACACTGCTGCTACTGAATGTCAGTGGCGGAAGGAGTAGATGTTTGTGGATGGGACGCCAAACAAGTGGACTGCTTTGTGCCTCCCTAGCACTGTGCAGTTAGTTTGCATTTGGCAATGCAAGATGGTGCATTTGAATGGGGCTTGGGTGAGAATGCAGTAAGGGAAGGATTAATCTTCCAAGTGGTAGCAAGGGAGTGAAGTAGCAGACTAAAGTTGCAGCTTCATAGCTGTATATCGGTGAGAGGAAGCCTCTGCCTTTACTCACTCTTACCAACTCTGTGAGGAATATTGGAGAAGCATGCATCATTCTCCGTCATAGACCTGAAGGCTGCCGCAGATATAAATGTTGTGCCACAGTTCATGGGGAAAAAAATATCAAACCTCCTGCAGATGGTCTCTCGGTTTAATGTCTCATCCAAAAGATGACAGCTTCTACAATGCTACACTCACTCACTAGTGCATTGAATGTCAAGCAAGTTTTTTTGTGCAGTTGAAAGCTCAAAGAAGAGAGCTAACTGAACCAGGGCTGACATATGAAAGAAGGTAGATATACCATGTAATTGAATGGGTAGAGGATTGATGGAAAATAGACAAAGCGATCCGGTATTAGTGTCAACATTAAACAATTATACAGAAGAGAAGACGTTAGCAATGAGATATGCTCTGATTGTCCTTTTAGCAATCACTGAGGAATCCGGCAGTAAGATCAGAACCAACCTATTTGGCAGCATTGTGAAAGATGCAGCGAGCTCCAATTATTTAGTTGAACCATTAGAATGAAATTTCAATTACATGCAAGTCACAATTTGCAAGATGCTTCCAAAATGGCAGATTGCTGACTGATTCTTCGTTGTATCTGGAAAAGCCTCTTTAATTATATGTTCGAAAAATTTATTGCCTTTGGTAATTGAATTGTTCTGCTTCCTGCAACCATGTGAAAATAAACCTCTCATTATGACAACATTGTTTTTACTCTATGCTTTCCAGGTTTCTGTATCCACATATCCCCAATTACACCATTACAGCAGGTTTAGAGACAATTGCTGTCAGCGTTTTGCAAGTCTTCCTGTTCCTTAAGTCTTCCTGTTCCTTAACTCTTCTTATATTACTCCCACTTTTTGATCTCCCTTACGAATATCACTTCTTTTATAAGTGTGCCTTTTAGCAATATGGTTGTCCGTCTAACATTCTCAATTTTTTTGCTCTTTTTAAAGATGCTAAAACCTGGATCCCAGTTTGACTTTCAATTATACCCAGCTACCAATGAAGTCTATTCAATGGTTGCTACATTATTTTCTTTCAGCTCCAAATCATGAACATATACTTTGAATTAAAGACCAACCGTAAATCTAAATCTCTACCAAAGTCTGCATTAACACCATTATCACTCTCTGCTCCTCTCAACCTGACGAATCTTCTGTCAGTCCCTCCATAATTGGCTGGGTGCATTCATTGCTCCATTACTAACAGCTTTAAGTAATTTAAAATTATTTATTCTAGCTGGAGACTCTAGAATTAGGGGGCACGATCTCAGGTTAAACAGTCAGCAATTTAGACCGGAGATGATTTAAACTTTTTTTGCTCAGGAAGTTGTCGATCTTTTGAATTCTCCAGCCACAGCATGGTGGATGCTCAGTTACTGAGCATGTTCTCTTTGGATTTGAAGTAAAGGTAGCAATGGATATGGGGATCAGACAAGAAGTGAATTGAATTAAAAGAATTAGGGAACCAAATATTATGTTAGCTTTTCCTACCCTCCTATATGGCTCTGAGGTGTAGACTGTCCATAGCAGACACCCCAAGGGGCTGAAGCAATACCACCAATGCTGCCTGCGCAAGGCCCTGTGTGTTCACTGGGAAGAAAGGTGAACCAGCACCAGCATCCTCGATCAGACCAACATCCCTGGAATTGAGGCACCAATCACCCTTAATCATTTGCAATGGGCTGGGCACATTGTCTGCATGACCAATATGAGATTCCCCAATCTGGTGTTCTACTCCCAGCTCAGAAATGACAGGCGAGCCCCAGCTGGACATAAGGAACGCTTCAGTGATACCCTCAAGGCCTCTCTGGCATTCCCATAGACATCTGACAGACCCAAGTGGAGGAGGAGCATCAAGGAAGGCATTGAACATCTCAAGACTTGTTGGGGAAAACGTAGAAACCCGGCAAAAACAGTGTATGGATATCAGCACCCAATGCCCCACACCCCCCTTCCCACGATCACCTTTTGCCCTGAGTGTGGCAGAGTCACCTACGGACTCACCTTGTGAGTGGAAGAGAGTCATCCTTGTTTGCGATGGACTGCCAATGATGATGAACTTTATCAGTAAAAGTTGTCGACAAAAACAATTATACAGGGCACATCTAGTATACTGTGTGTAGTTTTTAATCTCTTTACTTAAGGACCTTGAAACCAGAAGGGAGTACAACAAAGTTTCATTGTACTCGATCTAGGGATCAAGAATTGTCCTATTAAGTAAGATAGTGTGGACACTCGCTGGAATTTAGAATAATGATGTGTGACTTAATCGAAACATTTTTAAGGGCTTTGGCAGGTTATAATTGAGATAGTGCTTTCCTAGCTGGAGAATAGAGAATATGTGGGCAAACCCCAGAAAAAGGAGTTGGCCATATAGGACTGGGGTGAGGAAAAATTTCTTCACTCAAAGTCTTGTTAATCCTTGGGATTCTTCATCTCCGAGAGCGGTATGTGCTCTTTATTGAGAATATTCAAGACAAAGGCCAATAGATTGTGGGCACGATTGGAATTCGGGAATAAAGGGATAGTGTGGCTATGTGAAGCCAAGTTATAAGATCAACCATGACCAAATTGAATGGCAGCAAAACTAGCCTGTTTTAATTCCTGTTTCTTATATTCTTATGTTCAAATCAATTTCAGCTCTTAAAATGCAGAAACTTCCCTGTGAACAGGACCTATAGTTTTTTTTAAGATTACATAGCTTACCTCAATATTGAAACAAGTACAGATAAAACTAATTGAAATAGCTGGTTAATTAAAATGATTTGAATTTTAAATTTAACTTTCTTCTAAGTGCTTTTGCTAAAGGAAAATCAAGATGTAAAACAAATGAGAATTCTTTTTAACCTGTTTAGGTCATGTGACGAGTAAATCTATTTAAATTTAAGCACAGCCTTACATTGTCCTAATGGTTATGGCTGAAGTTTCACAAGATGAATGTTTCCACTATTCAGATTATTATCAAGCTTTTCCCTGTTATCAGCACATGATGAGCAGACTGCTGTCACAAAGCCTAATGAAAGAAAAGATGCAACATAGATAATGGACAGATCCCACAGCTTGACCCTTTGACTTGACAGACAAGACATGGACACTCATCAAAATTTCATCTTGAGACATAAAAGTCATTTGGAGTTCATGAAATCAAATTACGTCTCGCATTTCCTCTCCATCCAATTTAATGCTTCCTCCTTATTCTGAGTAGGCTAATAAAACTGCTGCTACTCAGCTTATCAAGTTACCCATTGTCACACCTGTCTGCAGAGAAACATGCTTTGGGTAAACATCTCCACTTCCATTTGCAGATTATAGGTCATGCATATCCCAATGACAAAAACGTTTGAACTGTCAGATGACATGGTTATCAGGGAAACTAGTCAGCATTTGAATTAAGGTTGCAAAAATCCGGTCACCTGGTACTTGAGTTTCAATTTTACTCCAAAGAATTGTGATCACTTATAGATATCTCTGAGTGCTTCAGTGTTAAGTGGTAGGAAAAGCTTGCAGCTGTCATTGGCTATGATGCCTCTGCTCACAGTTAAACAGCACAAGGTGGCTTGATTATCCTTCTTATTGAAATACAAGGTTGCTTGATCTACAGATGACAATGAATAACATAAGAACATAAGAACGAGGAGCAAGAGTAGACAGTCTGGCCCACCGAGTCTGCTCTGCCATTCAATATGTTTGTGTCTGATCTTTTTGTGAACTCAGCTCTACTTATCTGCCCACTCATCATAACCCATAATTCTTTTACTGTTCAAAAATCTGTTTATCTCTGCCTTAAAAATATTCAACAGAGTAGCTTCAACTGCTTCACTGGGCAGGAATTCCACAGATTCACAACTCTTTGTGTGAAAAGATTCCTTCTCAACTCAATCCTAAATTTGTCTCCCCTTATTTTGAGGTATGCCCCCTACTTCTAGTTTCACTCACCAGTGGAACCAACATCCAGGCTTTTGTCCTATCTGTTCTCTTCATGATTTTATACATTTCTGTAAGATCCTCCCTCATTCTTCTAAATTCTAGTGAGTACAGCCCCAGTCTACTCAATCTCTCCTCATTAGGGAACCTTCTCAATTCTGGAGATGAGGAGAAAGTGAGGACTGCAGATGCTGGAGATCAGAGTTGAAAAGTGTGGCACTGGAAAAGCACAGCCGGTCAGGCAGAATCCTTTCTCAAGTGAGGAGACCAAAACTGTACATAATAGGCTAGGTGTGGCCTCATCAGCACCATATAGAGGTGCAGCATAACCTCCCTTTTTAAAGCTCCAACCCTCCAGCAATGAAGGACAATATTCCATTTGCCTTCTTCATTACCTGTTGTACCTGTAACCTAACTTTTTTGTGATTCATGCACAAAATTCATGCACAAAATCATCTCCCTTTGCAACCTGAAGTTGGGGATGTCCAATGAACTTAAACTCTATTAGTTGTGTCAATTTTAATATCAATCATTGACTTCTTTACACTGCCAATGAGCACTGCCATGAGAAAAAAAAACTAATGATGAAGCGTACTTTAGTTAAGCCCAAATATTAATGAGCATGGGTAATGCAACATTATATTAGCCAAATGATAGTTTAAATATAAATAGGATTAAATGAGGGATATCTGCAAAGATTCAATTCTACATTTGGTTTGAAGGGTATTGTCTCATAAATCTCTTCAGATGAAAGGCCATTTTGAGTCATAAAACTACCTTGACAGCAACACATTTTCCATGTAAAAAGAAAAGCTATCTCCGAACATATGTAAAATAGACATAAATAAAGAGCTTCTTCATATATATCCATAAAAATGAATTGATAGATGTGAATGGCTCATAACACACAAAGATTTATGTAATGTTGTGAACTATGTAATGTACAGATAGAAATACTTAAACTTTACAGATGGGATCAGGTGAGACAATATGTTGGAATGTCTATCTGTCAGGTTCGTATCTTGGGTTTAGCCTTACTTAGGCAGAGGGAATAAAGATTTCACATACAATGATGAATGTTCAAAGTGCTCCTCTGAGACAGTGGAAAATGGTCTGTTCATTATCACTGTCCACTCTAAACTTTGTAAGGAAAGTAAAAGGAATTACATTTTTTCAAACTTATTTCAACCTATATGTTATACATTAAAAAAAAATTGGTGAGAAGGAAGTATTGGCATTACAATCTAATCAGATGTAGACTATCTTCCATGCATTGGGATAATTTTTTTTAAGGCATCTATAATGAAGTCATTGCCATTTATCACTCATATGCCTCTTCTTTGCTTTGATTCCTTTTAATTCACTTCTCACAGAACTCAGGGGTTGCATTCCAGAGTAGACATGGTGCCATTTTTCTGTTAAGAATTATGAGCAGAAGGAAAACAGTGAGTGTACATTGAAGCAATGCATCCTTGAAGCTGAATTGCCATTAAAGACTAATTGGGGTTATTGAAAATAGAAGTAACAGCAGAAATCCGATTAACTTACGGCAACTGAATAGAGATCAATACAGTCATTGGTTTTATCATTGCAGTTTAGTTTTCGTTGTGAAAAAGCTGTCTAACAAATGTTGCCAACATTGTTTCTGTATTATCAAGGCATTAACCATACACTTTCTGGAGTGTCTATTTCATTTTGTTTTAAATGGAAGTAAAAACAAAGCAGAACATGATACTATGGAAAATATATCTGCCTGAAATTACCCTTTGCACATGTTTCTGACAAAGAGGTAGGAGCCACTCTTGTTACTGCCAAAGTCCCATTTTATAATTGCTGACAGTGACACTGATTTTAAACATCCCACAGCTAAGATTCTGTTAAGAGTCACCCACTTGTTCCCCTAAAACATTGCTAGAACAACCATGGAAACTACGGTGAAATGACATAAATGGGGTCTATGCTGTTTATTGTTTCTATGGATCTTTCATCTAGTTAAGCAGGGACCCTCCTTCCACCATAGAAACTCAAACCTGAATGCAGAGTAAAAGCAAATTACTGCGGATGCTGGAATCTGAAACCAAAAGAGAAAATGCTGGAAAATCTCAGCAGATTTGGCAGCATCTGTAAGGAGAGAAAAAGGCTGATGTTTCGAGTCTAACTGATTCTTTGTCAAACCTGTATGCAGAGTGATGTTTATGCCTCAGGATAATCATGATCCTGTGCTTTGTTCCATACAATTAGTGGTGCCTCTTTTTCCCGACCTCTCATCCTGAGTCCACACTCTCTCACTTTCTACAAAGCTGCTAACTGTTCACTGTTGGCTGATTTGTTTACACAAATTTCTCAAAGGTCAAATTTGGCAAGACTTCTTCCCCACCACTCTAACTCTCCTCATAATTGTCACTGCCATCCAAAACAGTGAAAAGCAATGCTCCAATTTCCATAAGCTTGACAATGATTTCATATGTTCTGAACATTTGTCCAAGCCCTTTTGTGTTTTTTTCTTCATTCACTGGAAGTGGACATCACTGGCAAGGCCAGTATTTGCAGTGAATCCATAATTGCCCTTGAACTAAATGACCTGATAGGCTAATTCATGGGGCAAATTTACAAATTTCTTCAAATACTATCAGATTCTGCACTATATCATACCTTCCATCACTTTACTGGTTATATAATGCATCATCAACAGTGCTATTAAGCAGCAGCTGTTCAGCAATAACCTGCTGGTGATGCCCAATTTGGTTTCCACCTGACCTCAATACAGCCTTAATTCAAACATGGACAAAAGAGCTGAATTCCAGGGATTGAGGTAACAGTGACAGCCCTTTTGACAACAAGACTGCATTTGACCAATTGCACCATCAAGACAGCTTTATTGAAACTGGAGCCAATGGGAATGAGAGGGAAAACTCTCTACCAGTTAGTCATTCCTGGCACACAGGAAAATAGTTATGTTTTTTTTAGAGGTTTGTTTTCTCAGCTCCATGTCATCTCAGTAAGAATTCCTGAAGGTGATGACCTAGGCCCAACCATCTTCAAGTGCTTTATCAATGACTTTCCCTCCATCACTGCACAATGTTCAGCACCATTTGTGACTGCACTGATACTGAAGCAATCCATGTCCAAATGTAGTAAATCCTGGACAATGTTCAGGCCTGGATTGATGAGTAGCAAGTAGCATTTGCAGCATGCAAATACCAGACAATGACTATTTCCCAACAAGAGACAATCTAACCAACATCCCTTGACATTCAGTGGTGTTAACGTTGCTCAAATCCCCCACTCCATTGACCATAAACTGAACTGGACTCACAATATAAATACAAAGGCTGCAAGGGCAGGTTAGAGATTAGGAAGCTTGCAGCAAGTAACTCACTCTCTGACTCCCAGAAGTTATTATCTACAAGTCACATTGCTTCAGAAATGTGATGGAATAGTCTTAAACAACATTCAAGAAGCTTAACACCATCCAGGACAAAGCAGTCCTCAACTGGCACCACATCCACAAATATCCACTTCCTCTACCACTGACATCAGTAGCAGAAGTATGTACTACCTTCAAGGTGCAATGCTGAAATTCACTGAGGTTCCTTGGACAGCACTTAGACAGCACCTTCCAACCTATGACCACTACCATCTAGAAAGACATGGGCAGATGTATAGGAACATCACTACCTGCAAGTTCATCCTGCGTCCGAAACATATTGCCATTTCATTAGTATCACTTGGTAAAAATCTTAGAATTTTTTCTCTAAAAGCTTTGTGGGTCTACAGACAGCATAGAATGCAGAGACTTAAGAAGACAGCTCATCAAAACCTTCTCAAGGGCAACAATGGACAGGCAATAAAATGGCGCTCACATCCCACATGTAAATAAGAAATCCCTTATATGTAGAATGGGAAGACATGTATTCCTTTAATTATTGCTTATCTGTGCCACAAATATCATTAACAGGAATGGAAGAAGCTGTCTGTATATCACACTTTGTATTCTTGATCAACAAAGTAATAGTTATGTAATATCAATGGACTGAAAGTGATAGCTTTTACTAATGTATTTCCTTTTTGACATTTATAATGTAATTTCAATGGGAGAGCTTTACTACCTAGTACTCAATTCAGGATAATTATTCAATGCTGTTGTAAGTAGGACAAGGTGTGAAAATCAATAAGATTGTGCTATGCACAATAACCACATGTGCCATTCTTGTATAGCTTGCAAACATAAAGTACTTGGTTCCAGTCCAGCATCCTTCCTCTCTGCCTCAGCTGGTGCACAAGAATCAAAGCTAACTGTATGATCAGACCTATCTTCATGAATCTGAACACAGCATTGACACGAAAATCGAAAGCAGCTGTGGACACCACAGTGTGAAGTGATAGATCAAACAAGGTTAAAAAAGAAATTTCCACAGTCATTGCCCTGACTCTGTCAGTACTCTTCTGATCATTTCAGTCCACTTAATGCTCTAAGTATCAAAGCTCTTGCAAAGATTCAACAACAACTGACATATTTTTGGATAAGCATACTGCACAATGTAACAAGAAGTAGAAAACAGTAGATGGCCAATATTTGCAAGGAGTTAGCATCGAAAGCTGCAGTGATTATGAATTGAATTGGGTTGCAATCCCTCTGCTGAAACCAGATATCGAAACAAGTATCACTTGTTCTGTTTAAATTGACATTTGCTGATATCAATGTAAAGCAACACTCATACTCTCTTCAGAGAGCATGGTTTGCACTTTTTCCCACTACTTTAGGTTTTTGTTTTAAATAGAAAGGCAGTCTTTAAACGCAGACAGAGCCGACTATAAACTGAGATTTGTACCCAAATGGTTAATGTGCCTGAGATTTTGTGAACAACTTTTGCTTCTTTACAGCAGTTATTACATACAAAAATGGGATGGAAAATAAAATATCATCATTTCCCACCACTTCCCACGCAATAAGGCCTGATTTTCCAGGGCTCAAGCTCTTACCGACCTGGGTACCTCTCAGAAACTTAAAGAGGCTTTAGGAATATATTTAAAATAGGATCAAATTATGATATTGTGTTGTCAGTGCCATTTCTTGACTTATGTCCTAATCCCACTCCCTGCTCTCACCACCGACATATGGTTCAACTGATGTGGCAGCTATTGGACAGAATCCTTGGCTGCTCTCAGGGCTGTAGGGTCTCTTGTTCTTGAAAGATTTGAAAGCATTTGTCTTGCCAGTGAAGGTTCTGAAGTATTAGTGGTTTCTGCCTTTAGAATTCTGGTATTTTCTCTACAGAAATTAGGGTTAATGGCAATAGTAGATCTGGCAATAATCCTGAAGACATGCTTCATAACTCGCTGTACCCCAAGCCAAGCTGGTCCAGTGGAACTATAAGACTAACATCAAGATTGCAATGTGCAAAGTTGCCCAGGTATGTTCTGTACTCAGAAAGCAGGACAAATCTAACCTGGTGAAATAGTATCCCATCAATCTACTCTCAAACATCAGAAAAGTCGTGGAAGATGTCATCAACAATGCTATCAAACAGTCACTAATTTGCAGCGTCCTGCTCAGTGACCCCCAGTTTGGGGTCCACTGTGGCCACTCAACTCCTGACCTGATGCAGCTTTAGTTCAAACGTGGCCAGAAGAGCTGAATTCCAGAGGTGAGATGAGAGTGACGGACCTTGACATCAATTCCGCATTTGACCAAATTGGGCACATTTTCTCTAGAATTTAGAAGGTTAAAAGGTCATCTTAATGAAGTTTCTATTGACAGAAAAAGACAGGGTAAACTGTTTCCATTGGTTGGGGGCATAGTCTGAGAATTAGGTCTGTTCAAGATAGCTGTTGGGAAGCACTTGCACACACAAAGGGTGGTAGATATTTGGAACTCTCTTCTACAAGTAGCAGTGGATGTTGGATCAGTTGTTCATTTTAAATGTGAGATAGATCATTTTTCTGTTAAGCAGTAAAAGTATTAAGGGATATAGACCAAAGGTAAGTATTTGGAATTAGGCCTGAGATCATGCACGATCTCATTAAATGCTGAATAGGCTCAAAAGGCTGAATAGCCTACTCCTGTCCCTTTTTCTTAATTTGTACCATAGGGTTAGGAGGATAGACGATAAGGAAAAGCAAACATCACTGCTTGAGGAAGAACAAATAAAATAAGGTGTGCTAATGGAATCTTTATACACCTAATTAAGATTTTAGGGTCAGAACAATATACCTGCAGTTTTTGAGGAACGTTGCAGAAGGACATTCCAAGGGGGAGGGTTACCTCACATTCTGCAAGGAAACTTGCAGCCAACACAGCATTGGCTATTGCAGGAAAGTTCCATTGCAGATGTTTCCTGGATAGATTTTGTGGCTTTCGACATTGCGGTCCATCAGAGGTGCTCTTTCCAATTGCAATTTTCTTTAGATTATATTCCCTACACAACAGAAACTGGCCCTTCAGCCCAATGAGTCCACACTGATCCTCCAAAGAGTAACCCACCCAGACCCATTCCCCAACCCTATATTTACCCCTGACTAATGCACCTAATACTATGGGCAATTTAGCATGGGCAATTTAGCATGGCCAATTCACCTGACCTACACATCCTTGGATTGTGGGAAGGAACTGGATCACCCAGGGGAAACCCACACAGGCAATCGCCTAAGGCAGGAATTAAACCTGGGACCCTGGCGCTGTGAGGCAACAGTGCTAACCACCTTGCCACCTATTTGTGGAATGGTGCATAACTTTACAAAATGTAACTAGCACCAGAGGAGGATCTTTAGCATGAAGAGGTAAAGGATAACCAGGAATATTGAGCAGCTACTTCTAAAAAGAACTGTTTGACAGTGGCTTATTAAAACACTGAACAAACTGTACTCTATAGCATTAACAGTCCCAAATATGTCCAAGTTATTCTATCCTACAACTGATTGCACCTACTCAAAGTCTAAGATTAATATTTCTGTCACTTAACATTGCAGCTATCAGCAGCTATCTCAGGACAGTGCTTATATACAGATATTAAGAAGATTTGTGTTGTTATTGACTTAAAGAAAAATCTAAAACTACTGCAATCCATGATAACCGCAGTCTGATGTTCTCTTTTACACAATGTAAAGTCTCTGTGAGAAGCTGCACAGTAGAAGATAAGAGAGCTGCTGTGACTCATTTAAAGACTTATGAGATGCTTGTAGTGGTGATCTTGAGAAATTTGGATCTGAGAGATTCCAGCTGAAGACTGTAACACTTCCACATCAATCATAACAATATGGCCACGTGAACATTGATATCCTCATGACAACCTGAACCAAATTGTCAGGAGAGATGGCACTATTTTTATCCCATGGCACCTGTGGCATAGACCACCTACTGATCCACAGGACAGCAGAATGTAGGAGATTCTTGGAGTGAAGCACTTATCCATCGGTCTATAGGCCTGCAGAGCCTTTATTCCTGAGAAATGCTACCTGTATGGCATGTACTCCTACAGGGGGAGCATGAACATTGGGATGACTACATTCTTTATGACTGAGCTGCTTGTTACCCAAAGTAAAAGCAGACTCCATCACATTATTCAACACAACTGTGCAATTGTTGATTTGCAGAAATTATTTCTCCTTTAAAGCGCTGAGTCCTGAAATCTTCATCAATGCATGATCTAGAAAAACACACACGTTAATATGCCCTCTCATACGTCTCCCCTTAGCTTTTCTTGTCATTATCTCCTAATCTGGCTCACTTGTATTTGGTTAATCCTTAAATGTATTCCTCTCTAACGGACAGTCTACATCAGGCAGGGTGCTGATTTCTGTGGAGTAACTTCGGGTAAAAGTGTAAGGTACTGAAGATGTGTACAGCATCATTCACAACTCCTCAGATTATAGCAGTTTATGCCCATATATAGCAAGGCCTGCACAACCTTCTAGATTGGGCTAATCAGTGGAAGGTTGCACAGGCAATGATCTCCACAACAATAGACTCCCTCACCATTCCCTACTGATACTCATTGGCACGAACATCATTATTCCTTACTACCATTATCCTGGAGATTACCTTTGACCAGAACTGGACCTGCCAGGTAATTAGTCTGGCTGTAGGAACAAATCAAAGGCTGGGATTGCAGCAGTGAGTGGCTAACCTCCTAACAGCTCAGACATAGCAGATGGTTGAGGTTCTTGGAGGTCAACCATCTCAGTTCCAGGACATCACTCTCCAACAATTTTCAGCTGCTTCATCCACAGGAGTAATAGGAAAGGCTTCCTAGATGATCTGTGAACAGCCATTCAAAACAGGGAAGGATGGCTTCATGCACTGGCAGTTCTGTGTGGAAAGCTATACCTTAGTATTGTTATGCTATGTGTCTTGGTTGGTATGTCAGTATCCCACTCAGAGACATGCTCATGATAACATCACTGCATGTGACTTGAGGGTTTAAAAATGTCATACTCCACCTTACCTTCAATCATTCAAAACAGGAAACTCTACCAGAAGCATTGGTCCCCTGTTGTAAACTGATCATGTTTTAATCAGCTCAGCCACGAATGTGCCTGAGGAATGTAATGTTTGCATAAAACAGTTTGTTGTAATAAAATTCTGTTGGATTTTTCAATGCTATCATACTGAATCCTAGTTTCTTACACTACAAGAGATAACATAAGCATTGCCACATCAAATAAAAGGTGTTGCTAGAAGCCAGCTCGGCTTGCAATCCTGAAGAAATCATTTAATTTCTTTTGTCGCTTGACAAAATACTGCTGCACTTACATTAAGCCATATTTTCCTTTGCTTTTATCCACAAAAGGTCTCACCTTCACTGCCAGGGGAGACCGGCACATCAGAGCAAAAGAAAATGCTGAAGCATTTAGAAAACACTTTAGCCAGACGTGCTGGATGGATGATCCATCTTGGCCACCTGTGGAGGTCTCCAGCATAAAGATGAGTTATTTTCAGCAATTGGGTTCAGTCCACAAAATATCAAGAAATAGACAAAGACTTTGAATATTGAAAGGTTTGACTGTATGTCGTGTTGGCCTTAAAAATATTATCTTTAAACCAGACTATTAAGGCTTAATTATGAACTGTTCATTGGATATGACAATGAGCAATTGAAGCAAAGTGGAAAATTACATGACAAACAGGCCTAGTGTAAGAACAGTCTGTTTTGACTGGGGAGGAAACTGCATGACCTTGATTCGGTAGGAGACAGAATATTGCACTGTTATCATGGACTCACTTGGAAATGTTTTTCAACTGGTTTTCTGCACAATAGAATGTCTGGAAAGCAACAAAAGTTTGACAAAATGGTAATACTGCATATAACGTCAGAATAGTACCAATGTCAGGAACTTTGCCCCATGTCATTGGACTTTGAACGTCTGGCTGAAGTTTGCGAGATTGGTACCGTGGAACCTGAGATTGAGCTCCAAGTGCCACCAGCAAGTCCCTGATGAGCAGAAATGCAGGTGAGTCTTCCTTTGATAATATGTATGTCAGTCATTTAACCTAACCATTTAGTTTTAATACAGATATATTGTATAATTTCACAATTGTTAATTCATATATGTAGAAAGTATCTTAATCGAATAAATTAGCTATATGTTGAAGTGCATGTGTTTTGTAATCATTACTTCAGACCTTAAAGAACCTATTAGGTACTTTCAACTTAACAATACACTGCATTATTCGACTTTGATGATATTCTGGCAATAGTTCTGAAGTCTGGACTGGTTATCTTCTCAGTAAAGTTGTTCTAGTTCAGTTAAATTATTGGTATCTACCTGGCAATGTGGAAAATTGCCCAGTTACGTGTTGTTAACCAAAACTGGGCAATCTTAACCAAGTGAATTACTGACCCATCAGTCTATTCTGAATCATCAGGAAAATGATGGAAGGTATAGATGACAATGCTAAGAAGCACTTACTCAACATTAACATGTTCACTGATGTTCAGTTTAGGTTTTGTCATTCCTGACCTCATTATAGCCTTTGTCCAAACAGCCAAATTGTTGAACTAAATAGGGGAAATGAGAATGATTGCCTTTGACTAAAGTGACATCAATGAGCCCTGGCAAAACTGGAGTCAATGGGAATTACTTGGCATATTGTCAGGTTGAAAGTACCTGACAGGTTCTTTAAGGTCTGATTAAAATTAATACAAAAAGGTGTGTGCACTTTAAAATGAAATAAAATTATTAGCTTAATATACTTTATATTTGAGACATTTACAAACAAACTGGCAGTGGGGAAACAGAGCTGAGTGCGGGCTCTTATCTAGAGCTCATCCACTCCCATCCTCTTTCTTTCTATTTCTGCTGTTTTCCTTTCAAGTTATCCTACCCTTTTCGGCAGCATTGGCCTGGCAGTGAGCGGGGATTGTGTGTGAAGTGGTGATACCCTCCCGGAGATTGAAGGGGTTGGCACCTGCAAAGTTGTCCTCCTGAAGTTCAAGGCCGGCGCTGGCAGTGGACTCTTGAAGATGGCAGTGGCCTGGCCTGGCAGAAACCCAGGGGCCCCTGGATGCCATAGGCCTGGAACAGGGACTCCTGGTTATTGCTGAGGCAGTAGTGGAGCCGGGGACCCCTGGTTGTAGGGCGAGTGTGGGTTCAGCATGGCACTTGTCAGTGGTGATGGTGATTGTGGATCCAGTGCTGATGGTGGCGAGGCAGTGGGGGAGGGATGGCAGTGCAGGAGTCATGTCACCGGTGAGCTAGCTCATGGTGAATGTGGTGGAATGAAGATAGACTCTCTTTCAGTTATTTCATTTTACTCTTTTTATTCTTAAACTATCTAACATTGTGCTGGACTGTGGTGACAATTGAAGCTTTTTATTGTATTTTACTGTATTATTCACTGTAAAATACAAGTGCCAATAAATCCTTCAAATGCAAATCTACTGGTTTATAACAAGTGAGTCTTCCATTGCCTTTCTGTCCGTTGGAGACTTGGTGGTGGCACCTGTTGTTCGATCTCAGATTCCATGGCACTGGTCCTGTGAACCCTTGCCCAATGGTGAAAAATGCAATGGCTGGGGAATAGTCCGTGATATTAATATTGTTCTGAACCCAAGATCACATGCTGACTCTCCATTTCATGACGACTGCAATACATTTCCAACCTTCCAAACAGGCTGAAAAAACAAATCCAGGAAGCCCCATGTAGTTGCATGACAGCACAGTTCTTACAGACAATACAGTATCATGTGGTTACCTCCCAATCAAAACAGATTATTTTTGCATTAAGTCTGTTTTTCATGTGTTTTCCCACTTTTCTTCAATTTTTCACTGCATGAGTGATTCACCCTTAATTATCTGGTCTGAAGAGATCATATTTAAACCCAATACTACAGGGTTGGGGGAACTGGGTGGAAGGGGGGAATCTCTTCTTTGGTTGATGTCGTATTGAGCGCAAAAAATAGCTTTGTTGTTGGGGGTTAATTATCCAGCCACAGAAACCGAAGGGAATCAAACTTTATGAATACTGTGACTACTAAAGAAGGTCAGAGGTTGGGAATTCTGCAGCGAGTAACCCAGCCCCTGACTCCTTTAAACCCATCCACATCTACAAAGGATAAGCCAGGAGCATGATTGAAAATTTCCCACTTGCCTGGTTGAGTGCAAACCCAACAACACTTAAGAGAATTGACACCATCCAGTACAAAGTAGCCTGTTTGACAAATATCTTCAACATTCATTTCCTCTAACACTGACACACAGTGACCAAAGTATACACCATCTTCAAGATGTACTGGAATACCTTACCAAGACTCCCTGGACAGCCTTCCAAACATGTGACCTCGGCCTCCTAAAAGGCAGATCCAGCAGATGTATGAGAACACCACCAACTGCAAGCTTCCCTCCAAGTCATGCTTTATTCCTCATGTTGAACTACATTCGCTGTTCATTTGTTGTCACTGAAATTGGAACTCTCTCGTTCACAGCAATAGTGGTATACCCATACACATGAACTGTAGCGTTTCAAGAACTCCTCACCAACTTCTCAAGGAAAATTATGGATGGGCAATAAATACTGGCCTAGCCAGTGGCATCCACATCCTTGGAATTAATAAATAAGATTGTATTGATAACCATCAGCCACACAAATAACTGGGATTCTTGTGGAATTCTTTTTGTCCACAGACATCTTCCCACATCTCCACCATGTTGGTTCTTTATTGTAACCACCAACTTCTTTTGAGTTGCAGAAGTGCCCAATTTTAATTCCTTTCTCTGCTTTCACATGTATAAAGGATCTAATTATTTTAATAGTACTCCCAAAGTACTGCTCCCTGGGACTACAGTACTTTGTGGAAGAGCTCTTTATTTAGAATTTGTATACAGAGGAACCTTGATTATCCAGCATTTGATTATCGGAATATCGGAATATCGGGTTATCTGCAAGTTCGCAAGGTCCCGCTGCTTGGCTAAACTTTGTTATTCAGCATTTGATTATCTGGAATTCAATTAATCAAACAAAATACTCCCCATCCATGTCCTTTGAATAATCGAGGTTCTTCTGTATATGTCCATTCTTTCTGTTTCAGCTTCTGCTCCCTATCAATTCCCTCTACATAATGATGCGACAGTGGCACTTTGATTGCATAAATGTGTAATATTATTTTTATGCATTTTGATAATGCCTTATTACTCTAATAGGTAGGCTGAGTAGGCGTGTGCCCTTTTACACTGGGAAATGAGGGAAGACCTAAAAATTGGGACAGTTCCTCAATGACTGACAGGCATTTGTTGCTATCACAGTGCTCAACCACATCCTGCTGGTTTCCTGCTGGGATATCCAAATAAACCTCAGTATATAACCAAGATTAACGATTACCTTTTCATCAAAATATTGACCTTGAGAGATTACTTGGATGTACCACATTTACCTGCTTATCAAATTTGTAGTAAATTGGTCAATATATGTTAAAATGATCGATCTATTTACCTACAACTGGAATAGGGCACAGAATCAATAGGACAGAGCAAGTACAACACTTCAAAGGATAAATATTACATCAGTTTACAAGAGGTTAAATGGTTTTTTGATCAGATTAGTTACATAGTATGATGTATGCACGAACCTGCAAGCAAGCATTCCATCCATGCATTTTCACTTTATGTGGTTATATGTGAATGATGCTGGTGACTTGATCCACACAGTGAAGAACTGAAGTGAGGAGAGTACATGTTTTGGTTGTGCATTCCCAATGCCTTGCCTTCTGGGAGTGCACTTCAGATAATTATATATGTGGAGCATTTGATTTTCTCTCCATTGCAATTGTGGCTGGAAAATCAGGAACAGTGCAGGCATAGTTTCCTGATGTAAACTGGTATTGACTGAGACTGCCCAGGTGGCTCCAGTGAGAAAACGTGCTTTACTGAGAGAGGTCTCTATTTTAAATTTCAGATCCCGGGCTCCCTGGAGATATTCTTACATAGGCTAACTAACTAAGCAAAGCCTGACTGCTGGGGACGAAAAATGTTTGGCTCAACCCACCTATGATCGATCTTTAATAGAGCAAACCACTTAGACCTGTTATTCACCTTTTCAATTTTATTTTCTCAAGTAATGATCTACTTACTTTTTAAAAAGCTATTGTAGATCTGCTTCCATGACTGTTTCTGGTAGAGTTCTGATATATTCTGATAACCATCTTTCCAAAAACAAATTGAACCACTCTCTTTCTTCTTTTGATTATGATTTAAAAGTACGGTATTTGCTACTCACCTAACAATCAAGAGAAAGCATTTTCTCCATTTACCTTTAAAAATTCATCATTTTCATATGAGTAGTTTGTTGTAATTTGAGGCAAATGACAGGAATCCATTAATTATTTCATTGCCTTTATTTTGGGCCTTGGCAACAAAAAGATTGCTGATACGTTCTTGCTAAAATTGTACTCCTATGGCGGGCACAAGTACTGCTAGGTGAAAAAGCATTGCTTTTAGAATCATACAGGTCTACAGCACAGAAATAGGCCCTTCAGCCCACGATCAAAAATATATACCTCAATATTCTTATCCCACTTTCCAGCATGTGGCCTGCAGCCTTGTATGCCTTGGTATCATAATATACACCTAAATACATCTTATATCTTATCAGGGTTTCTGTTTCAATTACAAGCATTGAGTTCTGGATTCCCACAACTCTCTGGGTTAGAAAGAAATCCTCACATTCCCCCCAAAAACTCCTTACCCTAAATCTGTGCCACTTGGCCATTGATCCCTACACCAAAGGGAAACATTGTTTCTTGTGCACTTTAGTCATGTCCCCCCCTCTGTCTCCTCAGCCATTTTTAACACAGGAAAAACAAAGGAAAGGGTGCCGTCTCACCCTGAATTCTGGAATTCAGTCACTGTCAAAAGGAATCAGAACAACTGAATTTTTATTAACTTGTGACCCAACTATTTTTAAATCCATTGCTCAACTACCAATGTCAATGCTGCCAGTGCTATCCAAAAAAGCCACAACACCATCTTATCTGCATTCCATGAACAATGCAGATACTAATCTGTAGATCTTTTCAATTTTTTAAATCTTTTTGAGCTTGTGTTTTATTTCTACTCTGTGTGTATGTGTGTAGTATTACTAGCTTTTCTTGTATTTTATAATTAATAAAGTCATTCATTTTCTTAATTCAAGAATATCAAGTTAAATTGAATTATTTTAAAACATAGATTCATTTGTGTCTGGAAGAAAAATATCCACGAAGAAGGAGTTCTTTTCGAAATTAACCATATTGCAACCAAACAAATCATTGGGCTAATAACCAAGGGAGGTAATTCATTGCTCCTCAGCCAGAAACTTTTAATAATTTGGGGTGTCCCATCTGGAAATGTAACAGATTGGGGAATGTTGCCTGGGGCCTGACCATAACACATTAAAGCTCTCATTTGAGTCCCCTGCAGCAGAGCTATTGTATACCTCTTCACTTTGAGAGGCTAATACCTGTGCTATGTGTTTATGCCTACTCTGACTACAGGCCATTCCTGACAATCCCATCCCTAGGTTACTTCTGAAGTGTTACTTGCTGGGCTAATATATGAACTGCGCCTGTGTGTGTTGGTGGATCATGTTCTTCTTGACCTTCATGCCCCTGAACAAATGGTTGCTCTTGGGATCTAGAGGAAGAAGGCACAAGGGAAGGGTTGTGGTGAATAGAGAGGAGCAAACAATGAGCTGCATCTGTGCACCAAGGGCTTTTGCCCGAAACGTCAATTTTCCTGCTCCTCGGATGCTGCCTGACCTGCTGTGCTTTTCCAGCACCACTCTAATCTAGACTCTGATTTCCAGCATCTGCAGTCCTCAGTTTTGCCTCTGTGCACCATCAGCAGCTTGTAAAACAGAAGAAAGTCTAAGTTGAAGAGAAAGCGGGATGTGAGCAAGAAAGCTACATTTGAGCATCTTTGATGGTTTGAAACTTGGGATTGTCCATTGTCTTGGTCAAGCTGCAATGATAGCTAGCAATTTTCTTCTGTGGAGCAAAGGAGATAGCTTTGCCCGCTTTGATTAAGTTCTGAAACCTTCAGTTGTGCATCACCTTGTCTTCTAAGAGAGGATGAAGTGTACTCTAGTATGAATTATAATGTGTTTGAATGTTATAGTTGTCATGGCTGAACATTGACATTGCATCCAAGCTGTGAGTTGTGGTCATGCAATGCAGTAGGGCTGAGCTAATGAGGATTATATAATGTTATGAATGTGAGGTAGGAGTCATGATGAAAATTCATTTTTGTTGAGATGGAGATGTGAATTCAGTGAGTGAGTGAGATTAGTGATCTTCAAAACCATACTGCTGGCATAATATGGATGGTGAACTTGAAAATCTGAAATCTTCAGAAAGCACAAGTGTCTCACTGCTGCTGCCATGTTATGTTCTTCTCTTAGTTGTAAACATACCGATCATACTCATGGAATTGTGAAACTGTAATGTGGTTTCTTTATTTGGGATTATATCTAGCTAATATCCAGATAATCGTTTTGGTACTTTTTTTATTCACTTGTGTGCTATGGGCATTAGTCGTTAAGCCAGTATTTATTGACCCATCCATAGCTGGGCTTGAGAAGGTCATAGTGAGCTGTTTCATTTGAACTGCCACAGTCCAGTGGTCTAGATAGACCCATAATGCAATCAAGGAGGGAGATCCAGGATTTTGATCCCGAACAATGAAGGAATGGAAATATATTTCCAAGCTAGGATGGTGAGTGGCTTAGAGGAGAACTTTCAGGTGGTTGTATTGTTACATATCTGCTGCATTTGTTGTTCTAAATGGTAGTAGTTTTGGAAAGTACCATCTAAAGATCCTTGATGAATTTCTGCAATGGATCTGGTAGATGGTATATACTGCTGTTGAAAGGTGTGGCACTGGAGATCACAGCAGGCCAGGCAACATCCGATGAGCAGGAGAATCAACATTTCAGGCATAAGCCCTTCAAAGGCTTATGCCCGAAATGTCAATTCTCCTGCTCCTTGGATGCTGCCTGACCTGCTGTGCTTTTCCAATGCCACACTTTTTGACTCTGATCTCCAACATCTGCAGTCCTCACTTTCTCTTAGGTATATACTGCTGCTACTGTGTGGTGCTGGAGGGAGTGGATATTTGTGGATGTAGTGCCAAAAAGGAGGACTGCTTTATCCTGGATGGTAACAAGCATCTTGTTGTTGGAACTGCACCCATCCAGGCAAGTGAGAAGTATTCCATCACATTCTTTACTTGTGCCCTGTAGATGGTGGCCCACTTTAGGGAGTCAGGCAGTAAGTTACACACTGCAATATTCCTCTGCCCTGCTCTTGTAGCCACAATATTAATATGATTAGTCCAGTTAAAGTTTTTGACAATGGTAGACCTCAGGATGTTCACAGTGGAGATTCAAGATGGAAATGCCGTTGATTGTCAAGAAATGAAGGTTAGATTCTCTCTTGTTGGATGGTCATTGCTTGGAATTTGTGAGGTGTGAATATTATTTGACATTATTTGCCAGACCTGGAAATTTTCCAGGTCCTGCTGCATTTGGACGTGGATTCCATCTGTCGCTGAGGAGTTGCAATTGGCACTGAACATTTTTTCAGTGAATGTTGCACATCCTCACTTCCGACGTTATGATGGAGCGAAGGTAATTGATAAAGCAGCTGAAGATGGTTCAGCGTCAGATTTTTTTCTTTGCTTTTGAGATAATGACGATGCTGTTAACTCACAATACTTGGTGAAGTATACAAACTGGTCACACTTACAGTACTTCACTCCACTGATGGGCATTTGTGATATTTGTAAATTTGTTGGAAGCTACATCTTTTATGACTTAATTTGGTCAATGATGTCATTTCTGGCACTTTAAGTATTTTGGTGGGCTGCCAGGACTGTATTAAAGCCAACTTAGGGCCTTCTCATCCAACCATCTGAGAAGAATTCCTGATGTTTACTCAATGACTGGACCAATTTGGGCTCTGTTTTGTGTACATGTAACAAGTTCCACACTCCCACGTTAAAGTTCTCCTTAGGGGCCCTCTTGTGGAACAGTGGTTGTGTCCCTGCCCCTGGCCCAGGTTCTCGTCCCACCTGCTCCAGAGGTACGTAATGACATCTCTAAACAGGCTGATTTATAAAAAGGTAAATTTTAAAAAGAAACCTCCTTGAATTGTACAAAGCCTAATAACTATCCAAGCCTCACATCACCTACTATATAATCTCTAATCAATTCATCCACAATAGCTCCATACCATTGAGCACGTAGCTTGATGGTATAAATGCAAAGACATTTTTTGTTTCCCTAAAATGCTGATATCACTGAATAATCGTGTCCATTCCATCAACAAATTATTTTTGTGTTAAGCTATACATCAAATAAATGCATCACATTCAATTGTCCTTTTTTTAAAAAACTTTACCTTATCAGAAGATCAGCAATTGCATTGACAATATATAAATATGTTCTGACTTAATGGTACTGTTCTTTTGTGTGCAGGCCTGAAGCAGTTTCATAGCAAGGCATAAGTCATTTCCAGAGTTTTAAATGCTGGTCTCATTGTGTGTCTTCTGCATTATCAACTCGTTGACAATATGGCAAGGGTGATGACTGACCTGGGTGAGTACTTGAGATTTTCCCTTTATCTGTCAAATGTTCCAGTCATGTATTTTTCCTTTCCAGGGTACTACCTGTCTCAAGCTAGGATTCCAAATCTCTTGATGTCCCTGCTCATAAGTTGTTCCTGCGGTTGCTTGTTCCTAAACATTAAAGAAGGCTCTTCAACTTCTTTATGTATTGCAACACTCCTTTATTGACAGTTGTTCAAAGCAGTTTATCAAATACAGCTCTCTAGAGCAGTATCTAAGATTTGTCTCTTCACAAGCTCATTCTATACTGGTATTTTCTCTCTTACTGGTGTCAGAGTCATATGTCAGTTACGTCATCATGGTTTACATCAACCTCATTATACCACACTTTGTCACTCAGCTTTGTTTGCAATAGTGTCACTTTACAGTGGGATTTGAAAACTACACAGAATTATGGTGGTTTGAGTCAATATTATTGCAAACTAGCTGGAGATTGACTGAATTTATCTGATGCACAACCATTACAGGCAACAGAAAGCAAATATTTTGACCAATTGAAAACAAAAGCTTAGTAGATAAATTCCACTTCAGTAAGAGATTATCAAAATTATAAAACTGAGGCATCAGGGCTTTATAACTGGGAAGGAATAATCAAATATAAACTTTATGGACAGTAACCGAATTAAAAGCTCTAAAATTGTAATATAGCTTGGCTGTACTCTTAATGGGTACTATGTATCGAGCAGCAGCACAGTGTATTGAACATAATTCAATGTGAATAAATTGTTGATATTTTGGAAAATGACAATTCACAATTTAGAAATTAACCAGTACAGAACTACTGTAGTCCCCGTGTACCTGTGGGGCATATGTTCCATGGCCTACCGTAGAAACCTGAAACGGCAGATAGGAGCAAACTCATTCATTTCAATGGTAAGTTTACCTTCCCGGCACCCCCTGGTCCCTGGTTCAGGAAGGTTCCCTTTAATATGTTCAGGCTACAGTAAACCGCGGGTAACTGAAACCGCTGAAAACAATTGGATATGAGGGTTGCCTTGTATAATGAAAAGCAACTTGGTGATTTCCCTTACTTGTTAGCCTGACTAAAACGACTATTCACACCTACAATATGTTTAAGATCTAAGGATTGTTCTGACCGTCTGCCTTTCGTGCATAGCCTGTGACCTTATTGAGCACTGCAGGACAGGTACAGTCATTTCAATGACATTTTTTTTTATCTTGTAGGCTTGTAGGCATCATAGTTTGAGGTAAGAATTCCATCTTGGCAGATGGTGAAATTTGAGTTCAATAAAAAAATCTGGAATGAAAAGCTAGCCTAATGGTGACTATGTAACCACTGTTGACTGTTGTAAAAACACATCTGGCTCACTAATATCCTTTAGGGAAGGATATTATCCTCATTTGGTCTGTCCTATCGGTGACTCCAAACCATAATAATATGGTTGACTCTTAACTGCCTCTGGGCAATTAGGAATGGATAAGAAATGCTGGCACTGCCTGCATGGCCACATCTCATGACCAAATAAAGTAAAAACTATTCATCTAATTGATGCCGTCAACTTAAGGAGTATACTTGTAGTGATCGTTTATCTTCGTTGCATTGGGTAATCCCACTGCTACCACGTTGGCTCACTTCAAAGTAATACCCTTCTGTAAAAACACTTTATTGAGTTTAATTGTAATTCTTCAGAAACGATGATGGTAGACTACTTATGTTTAATTACACACTGGCTTCTATATTTTAAAATCACAAAGGTAATTGTTTGTAAAAGGTCCAATATGCTTGTAGTTTAAAAATAAATCCCACAAAGCAGGGAATATCATTATAAATCTGTAGTGACAGCAGAAGAATAGTCAGCTGCTTGGGAGAAAAATTGTGTAATTTGTTACATGGTTGCAATAGAGACAGGAAGGTGAGATATAATAATCTCTCACATCCATCATCAATTGAATTAGTAGCAGGTTAATAAAGAGTAAAATAATTTCATCATATCTGTGCTTCTGGGCTGACATGCTTGGTTGCAGCTGTTCTGTTCTATTGGAGTGTGTGAAGAAATAAAAACCTGATAAGCTCAATAGAGCTTTAAGCTGAATTTGTCTGAAACTAGAGTAAATCTTCAATTGCTTTACAGTGGGGTTCAGGTCAGAATATATATCCTTGAAGTGACCGAATTTTATTTTACACTGGGTCTGAATTTGCTAACATAACTTTATAAGATTTTCAGCAATCATGAAAAGAATGGGTCATAATACTTCAAAACATTTTGTTTATATTTGTTATTGGGGTCTGGATGGCACTGGAAAAGCAGAAATTATTGCCCATCTGAAGTTCGATACTAAGATTCAACCAATGAGTAAGAGGCGACAATCACATGTGAACTAGACCAGTGAGGTCTACCTAACCAGTAACTGTCTATCTTCTTTTCCACCTATCCACTCTACCTTCCTCTCTGACCTATCACCTTCATCCCCTCCCCCACTCACCTATTGAACTCTATGCTACTTTCTCCCCACCCCCACCCTCCTCTAGCTTATCTCTCCATCCTTCAGGCTCTCTGCCTTTATTCCTGATGAAGGGCTTTTGTCCGAAACGTCGATTTTACTGGTCCTCGGATGCTGCCTGAACTGCTGTGCTCTTCCAGCACCACTAATCCTTAGACCAGTTAGGGTCAATTGATGAGTATGTAAGTTATCTATCTTAGTCTATGACAGTCTGGGAGTTAGTTGGCTGGAAAGCAGCAATGCAGAGTGATGCCAACAATATGGGCTCAATTCCTGCCCTGACTGAGGTTACTATGATAGTTTGTCTCCTCATCCGAGTTGTGGTGACCCACATCAGTCATCTCTCTAATGAGAGAGTGACACTTTAGCAACTTTAGCTTTATGTGTTCATGATAATCTGATCTTTTTAAATAGCCTTCTACTAGTGTTAGCCCACAATTTAATGATTTTATTTTATAAATGCAAACTTACAAATTACTACAGTGCAATTTAAATTCTCAGGGGATGATTTTTATCAAGTACTTTAAAGAGGCAAAGAATTCAGAAAGTTGTAATAGCAGTTTTGCCTGTGTTTAGCTTAAGATGCCATTTTAAAAAAGGCTTGTTCTTGTCAAAACTGGGAGTGCTCATCAGATGATCATTGAGCAGCTGACTGTCCTTAAAACATCACGAGAGCTCTTTGAAGAGCTGCATGGTATTTTGGTGGCATGTGCTTCAATTAACTACTTTTCCATACAAGAACCAGCTGCTTGAAAGTGAATACTCTTGCAGCAATTTCATATGTTATTGACAAGGATGCTGACTGTTTAAAGGAACACTCACTATTCATGATCATTGCTGTGAAGTGTATTTATATAATACATGAGGAGACTTTCTGGAATACCTTGTCAAGGCATCATCAACACGTGAGTAAGATTTAATCGGGAAACATTTATTTTGGAAATTGCATGAGAATTTCACCTTGAATGAATCAGTGCTGTGCTAACCTACTTTATTTGAGACACCAGGACAAACAAAAAGCTTTGTCACAGACAACTTTAAGGAGTCTCCCAGAGGAGAAGGAGGAATATGGAGGAAGAATATGAGACAAGCAGAGATCAATAGCTGTCTGGGTGGAGAGTGATAGGAGAGTCAAGGGTTGAATTTGAGTTTGCATCCATTCCCCATAAGGTAAAGGACATTCCTCCTCCTCTGGACTGCCTTCATCAGGAAATCCACAATAAAAAGTCCATAGTTCATCTCTTTCAGCTGCTGAACCATCCTTCAATATGCTGCTGTGTGACAATCAGAATAATTCCATTGATGTTGGGAGTAAGGACTCTTTAGACCCAGATCAATGAAACTTGGGTCTAATCAGTACTTGGCCCCTAACCTTGCAGATTCATAAAATTTAGCTCAGCGTGGTAACTGATTTAGTGTTGTTGCAACCGGATCAAGTAAAAAGATGTTGGGGATGAGGATGTTACTGTTCCTGTGAGGCATTGTTGTTTATCATGTTTAAAGGGAAATCCTACTGCCATCCCATGCAGCAGCCCAGAGCATTTACTGTGTGTAGATTGTGATGTCTTTGAGAGTATAACTCTGATTAGACCTGTAATCTGCTATTAACCCGCCTTATTATAGGAAGGATGTGGAAGCTTTAGAGAGGGTACAGAGGAGATTTACTAGGATGCTGACTGGATGGGAGTGCATGTCTTCTGAAGAAAGGTTGAGGGAGCTAGGGCTTTTCTCCCTGGAGTGAAAAAGGATAAGAGGTGACTTGATAAAGGTGTACAAGATGATAACAGGTATAGATAGAGTGGATAGCCAGAGACTTATTCCCAGGGCGGAAATGAATATCATGACAGGGCATAATTTTAAGGTGATTGGAGGAAGGTTTAGGGGAGATGTCAGAGGTCGGATCTTTACACAGAGAGTAGTGAGTACGTGGGATGCACTGCCGGTGGTGGTGGTCGAGTCAAATACATTAGGGACATTTAAGCAACTCTTGGATAGGCGCATGAATAATAGTAAAATGTTATTCTCATGGTTAATCCCATGCACGGAAGGATTGTCTTCTGAGCAGGGGTTGAGTATGTTGAGCTTGTACTCATTGAAGTTTAGAAGAATGAGAGGTGACCTTATTGAAACATATAAGAATCTTGGGGGACTTGACAGGATAGATGTTGAGAGGTTGTTTCCCCTTGTAGGAGAATCAAGGACCAGAGGGCATAATCTTAGAGTAAGGAGCCATCCATTGAAGACAGGGTTGAGGAGGGAGAATCTCTTCACTCAAAGTGTAATGAATCTATGGATAGTTTTTACTGCAGAAGACTGTTGATTTTCAGTCATTAAGGATATTCCAAGCTGAGACAGACGGATTTTAATTGGTAAGTGAATCAAAGGTTATAGGGAAAAGGCAGGAAAATGGAGGTGAGGATTATAAAATCAGCCATGATCTCAATGAATGGTGTAGCAGACTGTCAACTGTGCAGGCTCCCTCCACTCTAGCTGCAACAGCAGGGAGTACACTGGCACATAGTGGGATGGAGAGGAAGACAACCAGCTAATGCGGGCACTTTAATGGCATGAGTGAACATGGATCGGAATTGATTTAGCAGCTTTTATATAAGTGTTATTGATTTAACCTTGCACCTAATTGTTATTCTCTCTGTGACAGTAGGCACCACTTCATGGTCACAGGTGATGGTAGAGATCTGTTGGTAGAGATCTGTGTGAAGGGCCTCCTGCGTGATCTGGA
The DNA here is from genome assembly GCF_037043375.1 of Chiloscyllium plagiosum. NCBI lineage: Eukaryota > Metazoa > Chordata > Chondrichthyes > Orectolobiformes > Hemiscylliidae > Chiloscyllium > Chiloscyllium plagiosum. The sequence continues at coordinate 94,588,520 of NW_028270140.1, forward strand.
AACAAGAGAAATAATTGTGTCATGCTGACACTTGTGTTCTTCCCCATACAAAATTCCTATTCTGTGCCCAGAAGTGTAGCTGTCAGTGAGTTGTGCAATAATGTCTGTGGCAGGGAGCTGCAACACACTGAGGACTAGGGTATCGAGAGAATAGGGACCCTGTAGGTCTGTAGCTGGTACAGTTCATGGGCCTGTATGTCATGTTCTTTTACTTTATACCCTAACATTGATGGGTCCTACTTTCTCACAGGTTGAGTCACTTACCCTACTCACACTGAGTGTGGTCACAGCCATTTTCTTCCCCCTTGCACTCTTTCAATTTTACAGCGTGATGGAAGGCCATAGTGAGTGCTTTGTGGCCAGTGGTTTTCAACGTGTCAGTGAGACTCCAAACATCCATATTCCCTTTCTGATAGCCCTCCCATAAGCCCTATAGGGTTTGCACCTCTCTGATCCCCACTCAACCCATTTACGTGTGCCTGATCTACTACCTACCTAACTCCAGATTATAGAAGGTGACTGTGCTGAGTATGCTGAAACACTACCCACACCCTTCCACACCTTGAAACCAGGGAACTCCTCACCATGAGAAAACATCCCTCCTGCATGAACCTCTTCCCATCCATGCATTATCATATTTCCCACCTCCCTCCCCACTGCAGGTATTGTTGTCCCCCTTTACAATTCTTATTCCCTCTTCCCAGCAGCCTGCAGCTCCCAATCCTGAAGATGAACTGTCCAAATCCCCAACTGGCAGAAATGGCTGCCTTTGCACCCCCATCCACCATTGTCACTGTGGCTGCCTGACTGTGGCCTAATGTCTTGAGACCTCTGGATAGCCTCGCGCAAGAAATATCCAGATCCCTGACTGGTGGCTATACACTTCTCTTGGTAATGTTGGCTCTACCCCACAGACTAGATGCTATGGAGACACAGCCTGACTTCCCTGTAGTGGAGAGGCACAGACCCTTTGAGATCATCCTGAGCCATGCCTGACCACAGACAATCCTTGGACAGGTATACATGAGCATCCCTTGTATTATTGTACTGGAACTTTGGATGAATTATTGTACTGGATCCTCCAAAGACTTCAGTGAGGACCACTCCCTGACTAATCAGACTCATTAGACTTCTTATCTTACTCTGCCTCAAGTCTTGCGATACATATATACTATAATATATTTATCAGGAATTTCACACTTAGATGGTTGCAACATCCAATTACTTTTACATTTGTTCAATTTGAAAAATTGAAAATTCTTCCTTTTGGTGTAATCTGCTATGGTTGAGGGTATTCATGTTTTGCAATGTGTCTATTGTTCTGGCTGACTAGGGGTCAATTATTTGTAATTCACAGAGCAATGCAATGCAATTATATATAAAAAAACAGAAATGAGAACTGGGGGTACAGTGATAATAGTGCTACTGGATTAGTAATCAGAGAGTTTGCTTCAGTATCTATAATATCGCTTATGGCAGTGTTTGAAAAACATGAGGAAGGGATGAATACCATTGTAGTTAAACATCTGCTGACAAACAGACTTTAGCTTTAGTGTGGCTCATTTATAGGAAACATGATCTGTCTTAACTTGCATGGAAAGGACATTTCCTAATGGAAGCTGTACCACAAAGCCCTTTAATAAGCACGCCACCCTTACAGCACCATTGCTTCTTAAGGTTGTTTTATTTGTTGAAAAAGAACCATGTCAAACTAGACATATTTCCTGTCCTGGCTCCTGATGACAGCTTAGCATTTTATTGCTAATGTAAATCACCTCAGGCCCAAAAATAAAGGAATTGCTTCTTTCAAGCTTTTTTAATTCTTTCTACCTTTATAGTTAAATTCATCTTTGGTCGACCCTTCACAGTGATGAATTTTAACTATTGCTTAATTCTGAAATGCAAAGGAAAAGGATTATCTTATACAGCAATGGTAGGACCTATCTCAACTGAACACGTTAAAGGTGACATTTATGGCTGTAGTTGTAGGGCAAATCTGGCTGTATCCAAAGTGTAGCAAATAACTGAGCTTTCCTTTTAAACTACCTTTTTTCTATGTGTAACTATGGACAGCATAGTTATTTGAAAAGCTTCTATTTGGACTCCATGGTACTTTAACAACTTATAGCTTTAGCTGGAAAGAGATGAGCGGTGCTGTGTGGTGATGATTATTTTTAATTCAATGTTCAGCTTTGCTCATATTTGTTTTGTGAGTTGGTAACAACAAAGTTTAATGTTTAAAGATGTGACCTTTTTCCTTTATAAGACCTGCATTGTATTTAACAATGTATTAGATCTATAGTTATACCACAGGAAATGAAGATAATTACATTTCTTGTTGGCAAAGTAAGGGAACTGGGGACTACAGGGATTTTTGTTTGGAATAGTAATCCAGGGCTCAGTTGGATCCTTTTACACGTTCATATGGTTGAACAGGTGGTCTATGTTTACCTTATCTGTCAAGAACACACCATCCCGTCCATTAAAAAAACTAATGCAAATCAAAGGAAGACAGATAGCCAAGAATGTAAAATGAAGGGTGAATAAGAGTTTACTGAGAGGTCAGGTTAGGAGCATTAATAGTGGATCAACACTGTTGTCCAGAATACAGTTTTGCTAACAGAAAACGACTTTCACCAGTTATTTACTCACAAACACAGCTACAAAAATCAGGTCTTGCATTTATAATATCTCTTCTTCACTAAGCAATAAATACATTTCTTCATCTTTAGTGCTTAAATTGTACCAATGCAAATACTGCAAAAAAAATTAATGGCTCAGGTCTTTTGATGGGAAACAAGTCATTACAGCAGCATAGACTGAATTGTGCATTGGAACCATTCATCAAACGAGATGTGTTGGCTCACTGGGAATTGCCCTAAAGGTAGGAACTTCCAATGGGAATTACCTAGAGTCGTGAAGCCTCTGTTGAATTGTAAAATTGAGCTGGGTTATGCCTCTATTTAGGCTCTAAACAACGATATTGAAAACCTTCCTCAATAGATCACATGTACCTTCTTTGTCATACTAGTGCTTCAACCAGACAATCCACTTACTAAGCAATCAGCACCATCTTCTTTTGCAGTATAACTATTCTTCTCCACAACGTTTGGTATTCTTGTGATTTTGTCCTGGTGAGTTTAAGAAGGAAAACTTTAACAGCAAATCTTTCTGTATGTTGCATGTTGAAAAATGTATCAGACCCCAAAGATAATTAAAGTAATTTAAGTATCTCAGTAACCTGAACAAAAATAAACTGGACAGCATTTCAGATGAAGGGGTTCATGGTGAAGCTGCATTTGCAAAAATAAATTCAGGCAGTCCAATAATAACAATGAATTGCAAAATCCAAATAAACTGATTTAAGAAGTAAACATGATATAGAAAAGCTAATTAAAGGAAACAAAGTCAAAGACAGTATGAAATAAAACATTTTGAAACTTTGCAAACAAAACCTGGAGATGTCAGCCTGTTGGAGGACGGGAGGATGTTTACAGTTGAAAATCAAGTATCACATCCAAGTTGGTGCCCCCTAATGAATTTTAGGTGTATCTAATCTTACAGCCTATATTAGGACTGGATTCTTTCTACTTTCCTAATTAAAGTTCACATGCATATAAAATGTATGAAAAATGTAAACATTATGGTTTTCATGAAATGTACTACCAGGTATCCTCAGATTTTGTGAAACAATAGTTAACTGTTTATCCCCAACATGAAAACCATGTGATTGACATTTGCAAGAAAGCTTCCATTGTAGACTAAATGATCAGAAAGAATGTTTTCTGAACTGAATGAAGAAAACCAATCGCTGGAAGTATTTCAAGCATTATTAACAACTTTAAAACCTAAATTAAAAAGGAAAAAGATTGTAATCTATAAAATAAACTACACTTATTGACTTCATTCTGATGAGTAAGAGAGGGTTGGAATGGAAGTCTAAATATCAGTATAAAGCAATGTGAATCTCACCAGATTCTATTCCCATCTGATTTAATCATTCCAGCAGCAATTCAGATTCTGCACAACATTCTTGCTAAAAGCAGGTAAAATCATACTCCTCTTCCATGGATGAAAATTTTAACGAGGTTGTATTAATTAGTGATTGTTCGGTCTCTGGTAACTTGCAAAATTTCCTACAATGGATTCACCTGAATGTCTTCTAGCCATTGGGGACAATTAGATCTATCTTTTTCTTCCTTTTCTCTTTCATACTGGCTTTTAACTCAGTCTCCAAGCTGTCTGCATAACTCTGGATGTAACATTGTGATCTGTACTTTCCACTGGCAATAATCAATGTAACACACAGTGAGGGACTTCTTCAGGAACTCTTGAAACATTTGTGTTTCACCCCCCATTCCATTTACCTGTGGTCAGCAGACTGCACCCGTCCCACCCACCCTATATATTAGAATCCTGGGCTGACGGCTGGTGTCTGTCGTCCATCCAAGCAATGTGGCCAGCCTAACACAGTTGAATTTCTGGGAGGGTGGTCTCAATGCTGGCTGTATCTAGGACTTCAATGTCTGTGATGTAGGGCTGCCAATGGATCTAAAGGACATTGTGAAGGCGACACTGCTGGAAGTGCTCCAGATTTTTGATAAGGCATTTGGTAAGATTCCCCATGGTAGGCTCGTTCAGGAGGAATGGGATACAGGGAAATTTAGTTGTCTGGATACAGAATTGGCTGGTCGACAGAAGACAGCGAGTGGTAGTGGAAGGAAAGTATTCTGCCTGGAAGTCAGTGGTGAGTGGTGTTCCACAGGGCTCTGTCCTTGGGCCTCTACTCTTTGTAATTTTTATTAATGACTTGGATGAGGAGATTGAGGGATGGGTCAGCAAGTTTGCAGATAACACAAAGGTTGGAGGTGACGTTGACAGTATAGAGGACTGTTGTAGGCTGCAGCGTGACATTGACAGGACGCAGAGATGGGCTGAGAGGTGGCAGATGGAGTTCAACCTGGATAAATGCAAAGTGATGCATTTTGGAAGGTCGAACTTGAAAGTTGAGTACAGGATTAAAGACAGGATTCTTGGCAGTGTGGAGGAACAGCGGGATCTTGGTGTGTAGGTACATAGATCCCTTAAAATTGCCAACCAGGTGGACAGGGTTGTTAAGAAAGCATATGGTGTTTTGGCTTTCATTAACGGGGGGGGGGGTGGGTGAGTTTAAGAGCCATGAGATCTTGTTGCAGCTCTATAAAGCTTTGGTTAGACCGCACTTGGAATACTGTGTCCAGTTCTGGTCGCCCTATTATAGGAAAGATGTGGATGCTTTGGAGAGGGTTCAGAGGAGGTTTACCAGGATGCTGCCTGGAATGGAGGGCTTATCTTACGAAGAGAGGTTGACTGAGCTTGGACTTTTTTCATTGGATAAAAGAAGGAAGAGAGGGGACCTAATTGAGGTGTACAAGATAATGAGAGGCATAGATAGAGTTGATAGCCAGAGACATTTTCCCAGGGCAGAAATTGTTAACACGAGGGGTCATAGTTTTAAGAAGTTTGGCGGAAAATATAGAGGGGATGTCAGAGGCGGGTTCTTTATGCAGAGAGTTGTGAGAGCATGGAATGCGTTGCCAGGAGCAGTTGTGGAAGTGAGGTCGTTGGGGATATTTAAGAGACTGCTGGACATGCATATGGTCACAGAAATTTGAGGGTTCGTACATTAGGTCTACCTCACATGAGGATCAATGGTCAGCACAACATCGTGGGCTGAAGGGCCTGTTCGGTGCTGTACTGTTCTAAGTTCTATGTTCTATTTCTGTAAGACATGCAGAAGGTCAGAAGGATAGGACTTTAAACATTTGAGTTTGGTGTGCGTTCCAGTGCACTCATTTGTGCTTGAAACACAAATTTCAACATGTGCTGAAGGATCTGACAATGTTAGAAAGCTGTTGTTATCTTTCTTGGCAATGGTGGCAGCAAATGAGATGATGCTCCCCAAATAGGTAGATTGTTTCATGGCTTCAGTGATAACATTTGGTGGTCTATATTCTTCTGGGGTCATACTGATGCAGGACTTCAGTTTTCGATAAACTGATTATAAACGCGAACGGTTGTGCGGCATTGGAAAGATCTGCAACACAGTTTCAACTGACTGTTGGCCAAAAGATTACTGTCATCAATGAAGAGGAGTTAATCGATGAGTTTTTCTCATATCTTTGTGTGATCCTGAAGACAGCCGAGGCTGCAAACACTGCCATCAGTCCAGAATTGTGCATAGACTCTCTCCTTAAGGCTTTCCATTGCCTACTGCAGCCTCATGGTGAATAAGGTCAACATCAGCTGCTTCAGGGAGAGGTTGCTATTGTACTTGACTTGGCTATATCTCACCATTGTTGTTATGGTTCTGTTCGTCAAGCTGGGAATTTGTGGTTGCAGATGTTTCGTCCTCTGTCTAGGTGACATCCTCAGTGCTTGGGAGCCTCCTGTGAAGCGCTTCTGTGATGTTTCCTCTGGCGTTTATAGTGATTTGTCTCTGCCGCTTCCGGTTGTCAGTTCCAGCTGTCCGCTGCAGTGGCCGGTATATTGGGTCCAGGTTGATGTGTTTGTTGATAGAATCTGTGGAGAGTGCCATGCCTCTAGGAATTCCTTGGCTGTTCTCTGTTTGGCTTGTCTTATAATAATAGTGTTCTCCCAGGCGAACTCATGTTACTTGTCATCCGAGTGTGTGGCTACTAAGGATAGCTGGTCATGTCGTTTCGTGGCTAGTTGGTGTTCATGGATGCGGATCTCACCATGGCCAGGAACCCTGGCTTTTCAAAGATTTTCCAAAGTCCATCTCTGCTCAGGGTTGAATGTTTTGGTGAGGTTTAACAATGTGATGTACGGTCCCTTATTTTGCTCATGACACCTTTCTTGTATTTTTCAGAGCTCAAGTACCATGTCTGAACTGCCTCGGTTTACTCAGAAACTGCACTCACTCTCTGGGAGACTTTCTTTTGCAGTAATGACGCATGCCTATTCAGGGATATTCTAGGTAGGATCTGCCCAGCAATAGAAAGGAGGATGATCCTATAGTAGTTGGAGCAATCTGACCTTTCGCCTTTGATCTCTTTGGGATTCTTCCTTGTTCCCAGTAGAAGATGGAAAAACTGATGGGGCTTAATATGTATAACAGAGTTACCATTCTTCCTGATGAAGGGCTCCAGCCCGAAACGTTGATGGTCCTTCTCCTCAAATGCTGCCAGACCTGCTGTGCTTTTCCAGCAACACACTTTCACCTCTGATCTCCAGCATTTGCAGACCTCACTGTCTCCCACCATTCTTCATGGCTGTTGTAGAGATTGCACTTACTCCAGAGGCTTTGCTTTTCATCTGGCTGATGACATTTATCATTTCCTCCAGAATTAGGTTGTTGTCCAGTTTTTATGAGAAGCTGTTGTTTCTTATGGTTTTCGGCAATACAGTGTATTTGGTGCTAAAGAATATTCCAAAGTACTCTGCAAGCAATCAGGACTTATTCCTTGTCAGTGGTAGTGGCTTACCAACGGTCCTCCTCAGTCATTATTGTTTTAATCTGCTGATGGATTTACAGACCTTAGTGCATCATGGAAGCTTCTTGTGTCACCAGGATCAGAGTACAATTGAGATTTTTCTGTAAGGTGATCCACCAGTCATAATTTGTGTTCCTCAGTTTACAATGAAGGCTGTTATGGGTGGTAGGCTGTCTTTAGCTCCTAGTCAATCAGCTAAGCCAGGTGAGCCTGATAAGAAGACCTTTTTACTGTTCACAAAACTTGGAATTTCTCATCATTTTCACCAAATTAGTCCCTGGTCTTCTCGGTGCTCTGTCTGATTGCATTGTTGGAAGTATCCAGTACTGTAACTTTGTGTTCTCATCATTAACTACAGTGGAAGCAGCAGTGAGGTTAGGCTGTTCCAATCTGGTCTGTAAGGTTGTTTGATAACTAGCTCTGCAACATGAGGTTTATAGGTTGATGCCTGGACATTTCTTTGGTTGTCTCTAGATCTGGTCTTGGGGGCTTAGCATTGAAATGGAAAGTCAGCTTTGAATGAACACACTGAAGTTCTGTATTGCAGTTAGCACTGGGTATGATTCAAATCTACAAAGCTTCCTTTAGGCCACACTGGCACACTAAGATGTAATGTATCAGATGTCAGTGTTTAGAGCAGGGATTCATCTATGGTCTTGATATGATCTTTCTTTGCTGAAAGAAAGTGTTAAGAGGTAAGCAACTGCTTTTCTGTTAGAGTTACAAATGGAAATTTTCCTTTCAGTTTCCAATTCCATGACTTCTGATCATGCTGGGATATTACAATTGGCTCTACAGTACAATCTCTTCATAGCCAACTGCTGCTGCGACATTAACCGCCTCAACCTCTCCACCCCTCTCACCCACTCCAACGTCTCACTCTCGGAAAGTGCAGCCCTCCACTCACTCCGCTCCAACCCTAACCTCACTATCAAACCGGCAGACAAGGGAGGCGCGGTAGTAGTTTGGCGCACCAACCTTTACACAGCTGAGGCTAAACGCCAGCTTGCGGACACCTCCTCCTACTGCCTCCTTGACCATGACCCCACCTCCCACCACCACACCATCATCTCCCAGACTATCCATAACCTCATCACCTCAGGGGATCTCCCATCCACCGCCTCCAACCTCATAGTCCCACAACCCCGCATTGCCCGTTTCTACCTCCTGCCCAAAATCCACAAACCTGACTGCCCCAGCCGATCCATTGTCTCAGCCTGCTCCTGCCCCACCAAACTCATCTCTGCATACCTCGACATGGTCCTGTCCCCCTTAGTCCAAGAACTCCCCACCTATGTTCGGGACACCACCCACACCTTCCACCTCCTCCATGATTTTTGCTTCCCCGGTCCCCAACGCCTTATCCTCACCATGGACATCCAGTCCCTGTACACCTCCATCCCCCAGCAGGAAGGACTCAAAGTCCTCCGCTTCTTCCTTTCCCGCTGTACCAACCAGTACCCTTCCACTGACACCCTCCTTCGACTGACTGAACTGGTCCTCACCCTGAACAACTTCTCTTTCCGATCCTCCCATTTCCTCCAAACCAAAGGAGTAGCCATGGGCACCCGCATGGGCCCCAGCTATGCCTGCCTCTTCATAGGATATGTGGAACAGTCCATCTTCTGCAGCTACACTGGCACCACCCCCACCTTTTCCTCTGCTACATCGATGACTGTATCGGCGCTGTCTCGTGCTCCCACGAGGAGATTGAACAGTTCATCCACTTTACCAACACCTTCCACCCCGACCTCAAATTCACCTGGACCGTCTCAGACTCCTCCCTCCCCTTCCTAGACCTTTCCATTTCTATCTCGGGCGATCGAATCAACACGGACATTTACTATAAACCGACCGACTCCCACAGCTACCTGGACTACACCTCCTCCCACCCTGCCCCCTGTAAAAACACCATCCCATATTCCCAATTCGTTCGTCTCCGCTGCATCTGCTCCCAGTTCCAATACCGTACAACCCAGATGGCCTCCTTCTTCAAAGACCGCAATTTCCTCCCAGACGTGATCGACGATACTCTCCACCGTATCTCCTCCACTTCCCGCTCCTCCGCCCTTGAGCCCCGCCCCTCCAATTGCCACCAGGACAGAACCCCACTGGTCCTCACCTACCACCCCACCAACCTCCATATACATCGTATCATCCGTCGTCATTTCCGCCAGCTCCAAACGGACCCCACCACCAGGGATATATTTCCCTCCCCTATCAGCCTTCCGAAAAGACCACTCCCTCCGTGACTCCCTCGTCAGGTCCACAGCCCCAACCAACCCAACCTCCACTCCCGGCACCTTCCCCTGCAACCACAAGAAATGCAAATCTTGCGCCCACACCTCACCCCTTACTTCCCTCCAAGGCCCCAAGGGATCCTTCCATATCCGCAACAAAATTAACCAGCACCTCCATACACCATTTACTGCATCCGCTGCACCCGATGTGGCCTCCTCTATATTGGGGAGACAGGCCGCCTACTTGCGGAACGTTTCAGAGAACACCTCTGGGACACCCGGACCAACCAACCCAACCACCCCATGGCTCAACACTTCAACTCCCCCTCCCACTCCACCAAAGACATGCAGGTCCTTGGACTCTTCCATCGCCAGACCATAGCAACACGACGGTTGGAGGAAGAGCGCCTCATCTTCCGCCTAGGAACCCTCCAACCACAAGGGATGAACTCAGATTTCTCCAGTTTCCTCATTTCCCCTCCCCCCACCTTGTCTCAGTCCCAACCCTCGAACTCAGCACCGCCTTCCTAACCTGCAATCTTCTTCCTGACCTCTCTGCCCTCACCCTCACTCCGGCCTATCACCCTCACCTTAACCTCCTTCCACCTATCGCATTTCCAACGCCCCTCCCCCAAGTCCCTCCTCCCTACCTTTTACCTTAGCCTGCTGGACACACTTTCCTCATTCCTGAAGAAGGGCTCATGCCCGAAACGTCGATTCTCCTGCTCCTTGGATACTGCCTGACCTGCTGCGCTTTTCCAGCAACACATTTTCAGCTCTGATCTCCAGCATCTGCAGTCCTCACTTTCTCCTCCTACAGTACAATAGCCAAGACTGACAATTTTTTTCTTTTGGGGGATATTTCTGGGTGATTTTGATGAGATTTGTATTGAATTTATCCTTGTCAGCTAGTTAGGCTTTATAATAGTATAAATTCTGACAAAAACTGCATACAGTGGTTATGATACGTTAAGAATGTCCAATGAGCAGGCTTTAGTGACAATAGTCTACTTCACCAGAAGCCAAACCTGCAGAGGTTCACCTTGAAGTCTACCTGACAATATAGAAGACCAAGTCGGCATTGTATTCTGTTATGTTGCCTTCTCTGAGAAGCAGAACTCACTCTGAGCTGCTACATTGATATCTAGTCTGGTTAGCTCATGGGCTGCCAGGGCTGAGCATGGCTGGGGATTACCATTGCCACCAGAGACAAGCATTGTTCTCATTTTCCAGCTGGCGAGCTTCAGCAATGTTTCTCTTTTTCCACCTTGTGAAGTGAGATTGGTTAGTCACAGGTTGACTGTATACAAAGATACCCAGTAACTGATCATGGCAAGCCAACTGGGTGGAAAACAACCAAGCATTTGTCTGTGCCATCTCTTCCAAGCTCTCCTATTTATGCAGGAGCAAGTAATACTGTCTATCAAATAGTCTGCCTTGTCCCTCCAGGAAATAGTGAGCAATAATGTCACTACCAGATCATCATAAACATTATCAATGTTGTGAGGTACCTGCATGCAGGATTGGAACTTTACCTCCCAGTGTCATTTTTAGACCTGATGCTTTCACTCCTTTAAATCTGCTTCAGGACATATTTCCCTCCCTGCCTGTGAAAGGAAGCTTTAAGGTGGAGCACAGCTTGTACTGACTGGCCTCACTTTCGGAGTTCATTCGGAGTTCGGAGTTAGTTCAGGCTCTTGGCCTGTGAACTAACAAAGAGGTCTCAATGTCATAGGTTTAGATTCAGAGATTCCCTCTCTGAAATGGGGTCTGATAAAGGCTTAGAGGGACCCTCCTGCCCTGGCTTTTTTATATATAGCTGGTAAACAACTAGCCTTAGGCCATGGAATACAGTGTGAGTACAGTTTGGTCCTGAACATGATGGTCATTTCGGTCATTTGAGCTGTTTGAAATTCTTCCACTCTGACCATTTTTTTTAAATCAAGGAAGACATCTACCCAAATGTGATCATGTTCATCAATCCTCTCCTTAATACAGTTTGCCCATCAGCTGAGATGGTATGTCAGGGTCTGGTGCTTGGATGAAGTGGGGAGAATTTTTAATTAGGACCAGTGTTGCAGTCCATCCAGTGAGTAGGATGCAGATCAATGAAGGTTTAAGGTACTACCTGTACCTCAACATCCCCAACTCCCTATACACAGGTGGGCACTTTCCCAACCTCCAAACATTGGTGGTATTGATGCCAGGACTTATTTTAACCTCAACTTAAGTAGATTATTCTGACCATTCAAGTCTTTCCTTTCTCCCAGTGCTGGTATTAGTCATTTCCGTGAGAAGCTTAATGGAATAAGACCTGATATATTTCCAGACTGATTGCCTAGCTAGGCTAAGAGTGGGAATAGTATCACTCGCTAGGCAGTCAGTTTGGAAATACATCAAGTCTTATTCCATTAAAATCCTTTGTCAGATTCCTGGCCCACATTGGCTCTTCTGCATTCTTCCTGCCTTCCTGTTCATATCAAGATCCTGGTGATGCTAACTTCAGGATGATTTTTCAAACTTGAAATTTTATCCCAGTAGCATGCCACAAGTTTGTATCATTGGAAATTTGGAATGAACTCCTGGTAACATGGTGAAAATGAATGATGATGTCCTTTCATGTTGAATCAACTGGAGTTTGCCAGCCAACATTAAGGGCACCATATTTTTTAATGGGCACAAGCATACTTTGGGTTTTCTTCCAACTTTTGCATTGACTGTTTGTTTCAAATTTGATGCCCGTTCTATTAAAATGGATGGGAATTTCTGTTTCATCTGACCTTGTCAGTATTTTCTATTGCTCTTGCTGAGAAACGTACCTGATTTGGCAAGAACTTTGAAAAATGAATTTTGTTACTTGGTAGTCTACTTCATGGCTTCATTATTGGGGTCCACAAAGATGTCCTCAATCTGTAATTGCCGCAGAATCATTGCATCCTGAATGAGCCCCAGAAACCAGAACATCTGGCTTAGGAAATCTCTCCCTGATTTTACCCCCGACCATTTATTGACAATGCATTTGTCGGCTGGAAATCTGCCTGGTCAGTGAATTCTTGAAAAGAAAGGAAATCGAATGTTTCCCAAATGTTTTATTAATATCCTGCTGGAGTGACAGTGAAAAATATGAAAAATCCTGCGCTGGGTTTTTAAAGTCTTCATCCTTACTTTGAAGCAAAATAAATGCTTCCAGTAGACTTTAAAGGGTGAAGATGCAGTGAACTTACATTTAGTTCTTTAAAGGCATTCTAATAGAGGAGAATAAACAAGTGCCATGACAACCACATTGGGTAGGCAATGAATTTAAACTGAACAAGCGAGAGTTCAACTTGTAGATCAAAGGTCCAGGTTGCCTCTGGGGGGTATTTAAATAGAAAATGAAGATTATTGGAAATGATGACATTCCAAAGCCTATTATAGTTCATTTTCAGAATACTTCTCCATTTGAGTGTTTGCATATTTATTTGACTAGATGTCAGGTTTGGGTTATTTGAAAACTGGGATAGATTTTGGATCAATGTACTGCCATGAAATATTACCAATTCACAACAACAATAACAAGCTGTTTTTTAATGCTTGCATGTTGAAGAAACCTTAGATTCAATTTTTTTTTGGATGCAACATTTATTGTACTGTGGTTCAGTTCAAAATTCACGTGATTTAAACATTTTTCTGCAAGTTGTTTAATTTTCCTTGTATCAATGGGTGGGAGAAGGACTTAAAAATAGAATAGCTAGAAGCCTCCAAGGATATTGGGATGAAGTTGCACATTGTTGTGCTTATTCCTTGTGATTTAATTTAGCAGTGCCTTCATGCTCATCCTAATCCTTAGGTGTTTTACTAGGGAGGCTTGTTACCTCAGCGTGGACTCTGGGAGAGCAGAACTCTTATTCTCAGCTTATCACTGTGTGCCACGTTCTGTTTATCTTCTCACTTTAGACTAGCTAGCAACCTTCAATGTAAGTCAGATTGAAGGAGAGCATGGTACCAAACAGCCTCTCTAGTTGCGACATATGCTGACAGTTCACCACTATTATTAAAATGTGGTCTGGCTGCAGATTTTCATTAAACCTAAGACCTCCCAGCTCACACTTATGCTTAAACAATTCCAACTGCTGTCCTTACAAAAAATGGCCATTACAAATTTCTAAAAAGCAAAATGCTGTGGATGCTGAAACTCTGAAATAAAAATAGAAGATTCCAAAGAAGTGTCATATTGGATTCGAAATGTTAACTTGGACTAAATCATATGGTCTTTTCTAGCAAAGTGCGAGTGGCGTCGACCTTTGTGGAGTGATTTTTAGCCTGAGACAAAATGAGTTTTCTTGCCATATCTTACCAAACTTGCCACATTAATTGCAGTTTGAATTATGGTGTGAATCGTGTGCAATTTCCACCTCATCTTACCGTGCTCAGTGGAGGCCGTCACTAAGACCAGTTTCCTTTGAACTGAAAATGTGTTGCTGGAACAGCGCAGCAGGTCAGGCAGCATCCAGGGAACAGGAGAATCGACGTTTCGGGCATCGACGAATCGACGTGTCATTCCTGAAGAAGGGCTTATGCCCGAAACGTCGATTCTCCTGTTCCCTGGATGCTGCCTGACCTGCTGCGCTGTTCCAGCAACACATTTTCAGTTCTGATCTCCAGCATCTGCAGACCTCAGTTTCCCTTGAAGCCATGCCACTTTCCAAAGCCTACTGCTCACCTGCAGGAGTGCTGGTATCTGCAAGCTGTGCTGCTCAGCTGTGGAAGAAGGGAGAAGATATGACAAAGAGGGGCTGGATCATCCCAGACTACTCTGGTCATGACTAAAGTTCCTTGTGGATGGTGGTGAGGAGAGGAGTCCCCTTCCTGGAGGTTCAGTCAAGGAGGTGCTGCAACCAAACCACAACAACCTGATCGGCATTTGCTGCCTGGGCTAGTGCGGTCTCCGGATCAAGGAGGACTGGGCTGCAGTGCAAGAAGAAGGTCCATGGGTGTTCTTCACTCCTTCATGGTAAGTTCAATATTCTGCTCTCTTCTGCCTCACACTTACCTGTGCCCACCTCCCACCAATGCTCCTGCTCTGACACCTCTCTCTCTCTCTCTCTCTCACACACATACACACACACACACACACACACACACACACACACTCTTGCATGCAACACCTTCCCACACTTGTTCTCTTTAACCCTCATCCTCCCACACCATTGACCATGCATGACCTCCTTGCTGCATCCTCACATCAAAACCTTTCCTCTAAATGCACCAGCCCTAATAGCTGTAACACCACTAGTGTATTATTCATTTGCCCACTTTATGTCATTACAGGAGATGACATCCCACCACAGGGTCAGAGTGATCCAGGCTAGGTGGTGGGGTATACAACATTCATGAGCAGAAAATCCTTGCCTCCACAGGAGAAGATAGGGATCATTCCCACAGGGATGTGGGGACAACCATGTCCCAACATCGAAGTAATGTCCGTCATTCTACTGCAAGGGTGACATTAACCAGGCAGATGGATGAGGGAGAAATGCTCCAGAGGCTACGGAGACCTGGCACCTTGGCAGGAGATGACCTTGCGGTCACAGTGATGAGGGGCGGCACCCAGAATCACAGGAAGGAAGAGCATTGGCAGTCAGGTTTACAGGAGGCATTGGCCCTAAGAACCTGCACAGATATGTCATAGCAAGAGGGAGAGGAAAAGAAAGGTCTACTTAAGGCACGTGGGCTAATGCACCTAACACTATGGGCAACTTAGCATGGTCAATTCACCTTACCTGCACATCTTTGGATTGTGGGAGGAAACCAGAGCACCCGGAGGAAACCCACGCAGACACGGGGAGAATGTGCAAACTTCACACAGACAGTTGCCTGAGGTGGGAATTGAGTTAATCACTGAGCCACCGTGCCACCCCATTTATTTGCTACTTGATTGGTGGAAATGCCTTCAGTTGACTCAGTCTAAATTTCCTCCCTACACACTTACCTTTCCATCACCCTTTCTTCCTTTAAAACATTCTTTAAGCCTACTTCTTAATAAAGCTTTTAGCCAACTGATTTAATTTCTCCTGTGTCACTCAGTCTCATATTCTGTTTCATAGTCTTCCTGCAAAGAGCCTTGGAATGATTATTATTTTAAAAGGTTGCTGATTACTTGCAGGTATTTTCCATTTTAAAATATTTCTACAGGCTACTACAAGTGAATAATCTTAACTTTAAATAGTCTTATGTGAAATTGATGGTTATGGCTGTGGCTGGCGATCTTGGAGATAGTGAAGAGTGTAAGCATAGCTGAGTCTAGCCTTTAGATATTGGCCAGTAGAGACCATTGAGGACTGGCTCAATAACACGTCAGAAAGGACATGCAAACTCAATGTGGAGTGGATTACTATGTGTATAAGTGTGTGTATAGTGTAATAGCAGTAATATATTGCTCAAAATGAAGGTATAAGGCCAAACTGTCAAGAATGTTAGAACTCTGAAATCTGTCTGATCATAAACCTAGAATAGATGAGATTGCAGGAATGCTACATCTCCACCTATGCAGACACAGTATAAATATAAGTCAGCACAGTGTATGAGACAATACACGTGTAGTGATTGTAACAAGGTTAGCCAAGTGGTCCTCATGGAGTATGATTTCTCTATAGGGCTGGAAACCTGGTCCAATCAGGGAGCCCTGACTTACAATTATCATAGAATTGACAGGATGCCTACAGCGTGGAAGCATCTGTGTGGAAGCTTGGCCGATCAAGTTCACCTTGATTCCTGAAGAAGGGCTCATGCCTGAAACGTTGATTCTCCTGCTCCTTGCATACTGCCTGACCTGCTGCGCTTTTCCAGCAACACATTTTCAGCTCTGATCTCCAGCATCTGCAGTCCTCACTTTCTCCATCAAGTTCACACCAACCCTCCAAAGAGCATCCCTCCCAGACTCAACCCTCTAACCTATCCCTGTAACTCTGCATTTCCCAAGGATAAACCACCTAGCCTGCACATCCCTGGACACTGTGGGCAACCAAGGATGGCGAATCCACCTAACCTGCACACCTTTGGACTTAGTGAAGAAAGCGGAACATCCAGAGGAAACCCAAGCAGACTCCAGGAGAATGTACAAACTCCACACAGACGGTTGCCTGAGGCTGGGTCTCTGGCACTGTAAGGCAGCATTGCTAACCACTGTGCCAACATGCCACTGATATAAACAGGAGTGTCAGATCTTCTGTTCACTCTGAGAGCTGCCTCGAAGGAATCTGGATCAGTGTCAAGGACTCTCCATGTGTAAATAAAGGGTGACTTGGTGACAGGATACTGGCCTCAGTGGAGTCATTTCACATGTTATTGTGATTCTGTTGAAAATATTGGAACTGTCTGCATTATTGGTCAATCTCTAGCTTGAAATAATATATACTTCAGCTCTTTCACTCAATATTGTGGCCATGGTGAACTTACTCCAAAATAAAACAGGCTGAAAATAAAAGGCCTATATCTTTCAAATTATGTGCAGACAATAAAATAAAACAAAGAATTGCAGGTGGTGTAAATCTGAAACAAAAACAAAATGCTGGAGAAACTCAGCAGGTCTGACAGCATCTGATGGAAGAAAGCAAGGTTCAAGTTTCCAGTTCAGTGACTCTTCATCAGAACTCAGGCATCAGTTCTGATGAAAAGTTACCAGAATTGAAATGTTAACTCTGCTTTCTTCCAATACATGCTGCCAGACCTTCTGTGTTTCTCCAGCATTTTCTGTTTTCGTTAAGTTAATGCAGGCATTGAGGGAGCAATAGAGAGAATCTGTACACTGTATATAAAGTGTACAATTTTTGGTAAACATTAAATGCCACAGAACCACTCAGTTTGTTAGCATGAATGTATAAGTAAATGGTGAATGCATAAGTGTGTTCATGGGTAGGGTAGGTTGGATAAATGGATAAGCAAAGATGACTAGGTGTGTGAGCTAGCTGAGTAAGAGGTTGGAGTGGATGAAGCAAAACCGTAATGAGTAGGAGATGGGGAAAGAGGTGGGTAAGATAGGAAGATGGAAAGGTGCCAACTGAGGAGGGTGGCAGATGGGTAGAGAGAGTATGTTGGTGGAAATGGTGACATTTGAATTATGGTGGTCAGATCAGGCCAGGTTAGATCAGAGTTCAGACAAAGGGTGAAGGGATGAGATAGATTGTAGGGGATAGTTGTGGGGTTAAGGTGAGGTCTCATTCACCTGGAAATTGGAAGGTTGTAGCAGAGTCAAGTGATTGGAAGAGCATTGGAGGGTCAAGGAGGAAGTCATGAAATTTGTTTGGACCACAGACCCAAAATTAGACATTCTAAATTAATTACAGCTGGAGAAATCAGGCCTGCTAAAAAATAGACCAAGCTAACTTGAACAGGAGCCAATGGATATTGGTTATAGGGAGCAGTGAAAAACAAGATCAAAGAAGTTACATAGATTCAGAGTGATCTGGTTATGACCAGCCTGAGGGTTGTGTATTGAAGAAGTATCATTCAGACCTGAAGGCACCCAGATGCACAGTTTACACCTTGCTGACATAGCAACAGTGAAGGATATTGGCATGACTCCAATGGATGTCTTGAACCTTGCTCATGATCCATTTGGCTAAAGACCACAGAATATTCTGTAAGGTCCAGGGCGAGGGGGAATTTAAACATAAACTTGGAATCCATCCCTCAGCAAATATTCACAACTGCAATCCAAGAAAGGCCAACAGAAGATCCACCCTGATCAATAAGATCCACCTTCATGGAATAGAGCCAGCCCTATATCAGAGAGGAAGCAGATTCCAATGGCCCAGTTCAAACACATGGATCACTGTAGGTAATATCCTTTCTCAATTAGATAGAGCTAGATAGAGAATAAGTATTGTGGGAATGTTTTGTTAATAAAATCGAGTTGAACCGCAGACTGAATTCTATGACCCGTTGTCTACCTCATCAGCAAGCACACTTGGGTAAAGTGTTTTTAATACATAAACTGGTCAAGGATTCCAGAGTGTGGACAACAACAATCAATTATAGCATATTCCATCTAACATTTCCTGGATAGCTATTCAGATTAGTAAATCAGAATGGTCTGAACTCTCTGACTTTATTTGGAGTGTTCCAGGCAGCAAGAGAACTGCCCATTGGAAATTCAAATTTCCCAAGCAGTTTCCTGGAGTCATTGAATCAGGGTGTCTAAGGAATCCTATCACCTATCTTGGCATATACAACCAGTGTTTGACTATTCAGGGACCGAAAGAGTTAGTCCATTTGTTTTGAATAATTTGTCCTTTATTATGCACTGAGAAAATGGCATTTTGCGATACTGATTTAGTGCCATTGGGCTGCTAATCATTCTTGAACATGGATGAATTAGTAATACTTTCCAAGAATTAGCTTAGAATTAGCTTTCCAAGATGCAGGCATTTTCTTCATGGAATACCTTACAACTCCCAGGTGTAACTGTAGTGAAGAAATTGTAGTCTAACTAAACACTTTTCACATGAATGATTTTGTGGAGTTTGACTTCTGGTTCTGCAGATAGAAGGACAATTTTCCAACAAGATTTCATAGAACTGGTGAGAAATACTGTTGGTTAATTCTCCACACTAAGATGCAATAGGCAAAGCTGAGGGATCTGAAGCTATGTTTGAAAGCTGAGTACATAAAGGTATTGATATTATCATGCTTGTGCAACATCACATTAATCTGAAAACAATTATAAATTAAGAGATATTTGGATTAAGTAGCTTATTTAAATGCAGTGCAAAGTTTGTTTCAGAAAAGAAAAATGTTAATGCCTGTGCATTGACAAAGTTTTCATTTTAAAGAAGATTCTTTCTCTAGGTGCAGTTTACAGACTTCAGTTTCCTGCAGTAATGCCTCAGGCTGCAGAAAACTCATGGTATCTCGAGATCATAATATCCCAGTTTTGACTGGTTAAGCTCATTTTACATAAAGCTGGGTTTAGTATATTAAAATGTAACTTGTGGGAAATTGGCATTAAACTAACAAATTGTTTTTCAAATCCATTTATATTTTAAAATATGCCCATGATTTAAGTTGGTCTTTAACCAAAACCAGCTAATAGTTATGAAAAATATTTTGACAGTGTCATTATTTACACTCTACAATTATGTAAGCATAACCACCGAAGCATATAATTACCAACTTTAATTTGTTTTTCCTTTCAAATCCCACCAAGTAACTAAGGAATCCTTTAAAGGATGTATTGGATGGTCTTGGAGGAAAGAAATAAATGAAGAAGGTTGTCTTTTTGATTTTAGACCTGCACAATTTAGAAATAATTGTTATATTCCCATTGTATTGGGGAACTCATGAATTCTGAGACATTTTGGAAGTAGGTTAGCAATGATTCTTGGAGAATTTGAAGCTGAGGTACATGAAATGGAGTCAGTTACTATTCCAAAAAGGAATATTGGATTCAACAGATTAATATGAAATGCAATATCTTTCAGAATATTGAATACAGCATTAAATGTTCTGGAGTATTTCAAAGCAGCTAGTGAATAGAACTCACCACTATGGTGACTTTTAAACAGTAAGGGCTCTGGATTATATTGGATTGACTGGAAACCAATATAAATCCAGTACTAAATATCTAAATGAGAAGCCCACACTGAATAACCCGATAGACTTCCTTTTCAAGTCCTTGTTCAACGCACAGTCTAAGCCTGATTTAGCCATTGAACAATTTTGTTTTATTTTTAATTTATCTGGCTCAGTAAATGCAATCAAAGCTTGAACTCAACTCAGCATGGCATCTGTAATTCTGTCGAGGAATAATATACAGACTGGCACATTACCATGTAGAGAGATATTTTTAGCACAATCTTAATGATGAAATTGTTTTTTGAATTTTGTGAATATTGGTTTTGCTAGTTTATTTCTCTTCCCCTTTTACATTGACTATGTATTTTTTGCCGAAAAATTAGATATAAAAAAGCAACAGTCTCCTATTTGCTCCTTTTGTAATATGTTATTAAAGCAAAAACACTGAAAGATATTGGTAATCAAATGTTAGAAATTTTTGATGGAATTGTGCTGGCAAGAACTGTGGACATGAGTCAAAAAAATTGTGAATTCCTAAACTTGCTGGTTTGTAGCTTGTTCAAAGTTTTGCATGGTTTGATTTCTCAAGCAGGATGTGAATTCTTACAACTTAGTGAGTCAATTTAGCGATTAAGGATATTTTATAGGAAGTCTGCAAAATTTATCAAGTTATGCATCATATTCTGAATTTGCCCATCAGCAGTCCTGATCAGAATCTCTTGTCAGAAAAGCAGAGCTCTTTCTTAGCGTAAAAAAAGAGTTGAGTGGCAATCTGCAAGTTATCCTCTAATCTTGCAGAAGGGTTACACCAGAAATGTCGACTTCTCCACCTCCTGATGCTGCCTGGCTTGCTGTGTTCTTCCAGCCTCCTGCTTGTTTATTTTGGATTCTAGCATCTGCAGTACTTTTGTCTCTAATCTGCAAGTTATTGCCATTCTTCAGAAAATCCAGCCAATTATATTTTTTTCAGGTGTCTTGAGATCTGTTGCTCCAATTAAACTGTTACCTATAAGACTCTAAAATGTTGCATTTATAAACTGCATAGAAATTGCAGTAAACCTTCTGGCTTTCAGTGGGGGGTTAATTACACTTTTATGATAATTTAACAAGAAGAAAACAAAAATGTAATTGCTACGTTACCATTTAATACAAGTTTCAGAGCAAGTCTTTGAACTTTCTTTATAGGTCTCATTCTTTACCAAGTACCAATAGGAATCATATAATATTTAACAGTAATTCTACATCTCGAGGAATAGTTGGGTTTCACAGAATCTTTTTATAAAGCAGCATGTGTCTCCTTGTCCATGACTCTTTATCAGTTGTGTTCCATTCCAATAACTACAAGCAGCTGCTCCACACAAAACCAAGAAAAGTAAGAAACTGACACAAACTTCATTTCCTATTTGTTTTCTGGAAAACAAAACAAAAGCTGTTCTTTCACCTTTTAACAATTCACAGGAAAACCCCCTTAAGACATTAATACTGCAGGATGGCAGTCAAGGCATTTATAAGGTAAATAGCTTTTCCTCATTATAGACCATTAATACGAATAGCCATATTTAAGTGGTGGCTGCTATCTGACATTTTATGTCCAGATGAAAGCTTTTTTATTATATTAATTAGTTCTAATTGAGCTAAAATGACAAATAATATTATTTCAATTTATGGAAATAGTAGAGGACTACATCAGCATATTAACCACCTCGACCTGTTAAGAATATAATATGGAAATTACCTAAGGATTAAGTAAATGGTGAAGAACTGTAAGTTTTCTATTTCCTGAGAAGGAATAATGACTCCTAATTCATACCCTGAAACTGATTAAATTAAAAGCCGATGTGAATATTAAAATTTATGATCTTTTAAATGTATGAAAAACCATTTGTTTAATAAAATAATAATTCATATGTTAAACTGTTGCACTTAATGAAGCAGACCTCTGGAACTGAAATGATTGAAGTATATGTTTCAGTAGTAATTGCCAACATAAGTTCGCCATCAGAGCAAAAATCTCTTTTTTAATTTAATTTATTATTAGTGCTAAAGTTTAAAAGGAAAGATTCAACTACCATTCACCTCATCTAGGTGAAAGATTGCATTCAAAACTGTGGATGGAAAGTGGGTGTTTGGCACTATTTAGTAAAGAGCTCATAAGTACTGGAGTCTTTATTTATCATGGTAATTTTAGCTTGGAGTGAAACCAGAAGTTATTTCACTGTATGATGTATAATAATGGCTTTTTTGAAGAATTTCAAGAGTGAGAACACCTTGAATAATTATGTAGGTTAAACAGAGCTGATTTGCAAAAATGCCAGAGGACTTGACTTTCAAAATCCATCCAATTTGACATTTTTATTCTCCCGGGAAATCCGAGGTGCTTTTTAAAGAGCTTCATCATCATTTAAACATTTCATTTATTTACAAACCCAAGATAGAACACTCGTACATGCCATTGCAGTAAAAAAGGAAGCACAGCTCTTTTTTGATAACAGAGATATGTAGAGATGCGAAATTCATCACCTCTCTGAATCAAAAGATTTCAGTTTCAAATCCCAGTTTAGAGCTTGAGCAAACTAGTGAATGCTGTCAGAGATACTGTTCTTTGATTGACACATCAAACCAAGGCCCCCCTCTGCCTATTTGCAAAAGCTCTCATGAAAGTATTTTGAAGAAAACCAAGGCAGTTATTTTCAGTGACTTAGCCAATATTTATCCTTCAATCGACATCACATGGAAGATGGATCATCTGATCATCTTCACAACGATGCTTGTGAGACTTTTACAGGCATCGTGTGAGGTCATAAGATGGCTGTAGACACTGCTGTCAGGCCCTCAAATACAGATATTGGGAATTGGTCAGCTGCTCCCAATCTCACCTGAAGGTTGTCCTTCAGGGTCTCCCATGGAACTATGACATTCTGTCTTAGGAGCTCCTATTCTCCTCCATCAATAAGGCCTTCAGTGCTGCATTAGCAATTCTGAAGCCCCCTCCTCGTTTAATATTTCAGCAAAAACATTCAGCAGCTGCTGATTAGGGGAGAAGATGACCTACAATATTATCTTTGGACTGCTAATCTGGATACTCAAGGAATGCTCTTGAAAGGGCTCAAGTTCAAATCCTGCCACGGCTGATGATGGAATTTGAATTTAATTAAAAAATAACTGGAATTAAGAGTCTAATGATGATCGTGAAACCACTGATGATTGTTGGAAGAACCCATCTGATTCACTAATCTCCTTTAGGGAAGGAAACTGCTGTCCTTACCTGGTGTGGCGTCCATGTGTATCCAGAAAAACAGTAACGTGATTGACTTTTAATTGCACTCTGGAATAGGCAATAAATGCTGACTGAGTCAGCAACATCCCCATACTGTGAATGAATGAATGAAAAAATACTTCCTGTCGTTCAGTGCAGCTTCCCTTTAAGATGGATAAAATTATTTTAAGAACAGGGAGTTGGCTGCGTGATGTATTATAATGCAATTCTCCTTGACACGGCTGAGCAAAGGGGCAGCTAGCACAGCAGAGCAGCAAAATGGGAGCCACTTCACCTTGTATTATAACTATGGAAATCAAGTGACAACACCAAATCTGTATGCTGCCCACCTCGGTAGAACAGACTTTAGCGGGGTTGGGAATTGCAAATTGTGATGCCAGCATATGAAGACTGGTGACGATAAATTACTAGCCATTGAATCATCCTGCATCAGTCAGCAATCTTGCCTTCCTTTGAAAGGCCTGTCCAATTTGTTCCATTTTTCTGTAAATGTTTGCTACTGAAGTACATAAGCTTTTGGAAGTTATTAGTGAATCTCCTTCCACCACTGTTTCAAGCAGCATTCTGCCTCCTGCAACAAATATATTTTAACTAAAATGGTGCCTGTTTGGTTATCAACAATGAAGAAGTACAAATTGGCCACAATTATAACTGTTGGGCTAGAAAGAGGTGCACCTGTTTGTTAGGATTACTCTGACTAAATCTGCAATAGGTGGTCTTCACTTTGTGAGTGGAGCTTCTCTCAACTCTACACTACTAATGTTGGTTGCCTCTGTAACGTTAATAATAATCTTGCAATCAATTATTCATCAGGGAGATCCATGGGTTTGTTTATTTAAAACAGTAAAGCACATTACAAGTTATGAAGCAGATACACAGCAAACACTATCCTCGGGATTACCATTGGTTTGAAATTGAAATGGATTAGCCACATAAATACTGTGGCCACAAGAGCTGGTCAGAGATTAACTCACCTCCTGACTCTCGGAAATCTGTCCATCATCAAGGCACAAAACACGAATGGGATTAATACTTGACACATACCTTGATGAGTGCAGCTCCAACAACAATCAAGGACATTGACACAATCCAAAGCAATGCATTTGACTGGCATCACATTCATAAATATTAATTTCCTCTACTGCAGACACACAGCATTACCATTGTGACCCAGATACTGAGTGCGCTGCAGAAATTCCCTACCTCTCTTTTAGACAGCATTTTCAAACCCATGACTGCTGCCATCTGAAAAGGACAAGGACAGCAGATGCAACAGTTTTGTGTGGGTATAACTTGCAAACTCAAATAAGCTGTACCACCGAGCAGAGTTGTAGCATTGAATATAGACAGCACATTGTGTCATTAAAGGTGAATTCTCTTAAAGGGAAGGTATCGGTTCCAATAGTTACCAGCTCTCATTGGCTTTCCCTTCTTCCTCGAGCATGAAGTTGTTGAAGGGTTACTGCCTGTCAGATATGTGGTCCAAAACAAAGTCAATATTCAAGTGATACAAATGCTATCAGCTGCTCCAAATGATTATGTGAGGTGAAAGGAACAATTACCAGCTCTGAACATGGCTAAATAGATTTTTTAGATCATTGACTATTCACAGAAGTTAACAAAGTTTATTACTAGCTTTGAACAAAAGATAAATCCTAGTCTCAGAAGGTCTACTGGCGCAGCGGCAAGTGTTTCTGATTCTGAGCCCAGAAGCCTCAGGTTCAAGGAGAATGTATCCATAAAGTTGCCAAATAGGTCAATTGTCAATCTACAGATCCTTCCAGTGTATTTATGCCAAGAATAGGGGAGGCTCCTTGTCACCCAGAACAGTGGGGTAGCTGCAGAAAAAGGTTTCAAGCACAAGCTCTTTTAATTGGCTGTACTCCTTGGCAAGCATTCTCCTCACTTTGAGGGACAACTACTGATTATGAAATAGGAACAAAAGGTATGAAGTTGTAAATAAGACAGGAAGTCAGGAGGAACATTAATGTAGAGAGAAGCCTTCTGAAATGAGCTAAAAAAGGCTTTTGAAGCAGGCAGCATTAGAAGCCGAAATGAGAAATATGTCTGCAAAGAGAAAGAATTAAGACACATATTTAAACAACAACATGTCTCATGGATTTTCCTTAAGTCTCTTATTCTAATTCAGATTTTTAGAAACATTGCTATTTGAATAAAATGCAAGTGCTTCCTCTTTGAAATTACATTCATTTTAGCATCAGCTGATGAAAACAGATCAAACTGCAAACTTTCACTTAGGAACAGAGAAATGCATCAGTTTTACAACCATCACTCCAGAGGTCGGTCACTGTAATCTTGCACTAAGAAGGCATAAACAACTGTAATATCTTTAAAGAGTTCTGCTGGCCTTGCTCTGGGGCAATGATGAGAAACCACTGGAAATTTAGCCTTCTGATTATTCAAAAAAGGCTATTGCTTGAATGATCCTTAAGGCATTCAAAGAGATGTCTTAGACGCCAATTGTTTAGTTGAAGCTTTTTAAAATGCTCATATTTTTTGAAATGTGCATAATTATTTTTCTTTTCAGTATAACTAATATTATTGATAGGAAAGGAAATGGTTTTGTCAACTGGCTGTTCGCATCAAGTACTCCCAGATCATTTATCTTGAAGCCAGATGTAGATTTAAGCTTTCTTTGACACTTAGCCCAATCTTCAACCTTAGAAGAAAAACCCCTATTGTTGCAATTTGAATGAACTCTTTTTACATTGCCTTTCTGAATAAAGTTGGCCAGATTATGCCAAAAGAAAAATGACATGACTTCTTTTAGTGATTGATTTCAATTTGGAAATAGGTTGACATTGACCAAGCTCAGTTCTAATTGAGACAGCGCGGCTTACGACAATCCTTTTTAGACATCCATTCATTATCAAACTTCTTTTGAATATTACTTCTTAGATTGATGAGGATTTCAAGACCTGTTATTAATTTGATAGAAATTTCATGTTAACTACAAAGATTAGCCTATCTACTGTTATCTGATTTTTGCTTCTGGTAATTTCTAATGGCAATAGTTGTAACTTGCATTCCATAGCCCAAGGTTTAATGATCTGACAGATTGTTCTTTTATCATATGTCAGTTAGACCAGAAGTACGCAGAGCATCTCACACTACACCATGTGAAGCAATTTATTGTCAGTTTATCAGTAAAGAGTTCATTGTTCATCCAAGCACGTCAGATTCTTTGTGTGTGAGGTCAAACTTTGATTTACAGCAAGCTAAGTCCTTTGTGTGGGAGACAAGAAAAGGTATTATTCATGTAGTTAACATCCTGTTTATATAACTTGTTCAAAGTGCTATTAATTATATGTCCAGTTGTTATTCCAATTGCATCAGCTTTTCAATGACTATTTGTGCATAGATATTTGATGATATTGAATGTTTAATTTTATGTGAATTTGCAATTTATGTACAAAACTCTAGTGTGAATGTTGCTGATGCTGGCAGAATTCATTTTATACTTGAAGCTGAGATTTGACCTGCACATACAAACTTTCAACAACAAGGTTTACTTTATGATGCAAATAACAATGTTGCCAGAGAGTGATTTAGGGGCATAATTGGCCGGAACTAGTTCAACTTCAGAGTCCAAGGGCTGAGACTAGTTGCAAATCATGCCGTGACTTCATCAGCCTATTGCTACTGAACTGTGGACAAGCAGACGCAGGTCATTAACTTTAAAAAGACCATTTTGGTACTGCAGATTTATTCAGACAGGACCTGTGAGATTGAAAAGAGACAAGACAAAAGGGTGGGGAAATGAACCCAGGCTAGCACGACTGCATCCCCCATCCATAAAATGGTAAGATTTTTTTAAAAATGTACTGCTTTGAAGGCAATATCATGGTCTGTTTATGAATCACTGGAAAAGTTACAACAGAAATCTAAACCCCTCAGTACAGCAAGCCAAGTATCTTATAGAATCCCTAAAGTGTGGATGCACGCTATTCAGCCCTTCATGTCCACACCGACTCTCCAAAGAGCATCTCATCCAGACTGACTCCCTTACTCTATTTATGTATCCCTGTATTTCCCATGGCTAATCCTCCTCCCCTGCATGCTCTAGGCAATTTAGCATCTAACCTGCATACCTATGGGAGGAAACCGGAGCACCCAACAGAAACCTACTTAAATACAAGGAGAATGTGCAGACTCCACACAGACAATCCTGAGGCTGGAAGCAAACCCAAGTCCCTGGCACTGTGAGGCAGCAGTGCTAACCCTTGAGTCACTGTGGTACCCTTGTTTCACAAAATGCTGAAACATTTCATCAAAAGGTTCAAAAGAGGTATTACGTGTATTAAGAAAGTCATCTCTACCACTTCAGTACTCCTGAAATTCCCAGAATTTATATAATTGTTCTGTTACACAGAATTTGCAGATAGAAAGGGAGATTAGTTGAGATTTTGTAAATTCTGATTCCTTTTAACTGTGATTAAATTCCATCATTCAGTGTGAGAGAGAATCCTTTTAGTATACTGTTTCTTGTTTTCTCATTTTTTTGGCTGTTAGCTAGCTGGGGAATACTTGTTTGTCTGTGACCTTCACAGCATGCTGATGCTCAAATGCATCAGGTTGGTATACATGAGAACATCCCACTCCACTAGTGCACTCTAGTAGAGTTGAAGCTGGCTTTCTTAATGCCTGTCCTTTGATGTTCTTCAAAGGGAAAAACAAATATGTGTCTGTACTTTGGGACATAATCTGCAGGGTGTGGTTTGCTGTTAGAGAGTCATGGAATCATAGATGTCTACAGCATTTAAACAGCCTCTTCAGCCCAACTTGCTCATGCCACCCAGTTTTCACAATTTAAACTAGTCCCATTTGCCTGCATTTGGTCCAAATCCCTCCAAACCTATCCCACCCATGCATCTGTCTAAATGTTCCTTATATGACAAAATTGTACTCTCACCATTACGTTTGGCAGCTCATTCCAGACACTCACCACTCTCTGTGTGAAACAGTTGCCCTTCTGAACACTTTTGTATCTCTCCCCTCTCACCTTAAGCCTGTGCCTTCTAACTTTAGACTCCCCACCATGGGGAAAAGCTGTCTACTTTCTACCTAATCGACACCTCTCATGATTTTATATATCTCTACAAGGTCAGTCCTTCAGAGAAAAAGGTCTCTTATAACTCAAACATTCTAGCCCAGATAGCACACTTTCTTTCTAATTTAATAATATCCTTCTGTAGTAGAGGAACTAGAACTGCATGCAAATGTGGCCTCACTAATGTCTTATACGCTGCAACAGGACCTCCCATCTCCCACACTCAATGCTCTGACCACTGTGAACAGACTGAAAGCCTTCCTACCTGTGATGCCATTTTCAAAGAGCTATGAACTTGTACCCTAGACCTCTTTGTTCTATAACACTCGGTTTGCCTTACCAAAGTGCAATACCTTATATTTATCTAAATTAAACTCCATCTGCCACTCCTCAGCTTATTGACCCAGTTGATCAAGATCTTGCTACATTCCTAGATAAACTTGTTCACTGTCCACTGTACCACCAATCTTGGTATTGTTTGTAAACTTACTAACCATGTCTCTCTAATGTTTTCTCAAAATCACTTACATAAATGACGAGGAAAAGTGAACCCAGCACTGATCCCTGTGGCACACCGTTGGTCATAGGCCTCCAGTTCTTCCTCAGGCAGCTGAAGAAATTTGGCGTGACTGCGAATATCCTTGCCAACTTTTACAGGTGCGCCATCGAGAGCATTCTGTCTAGATGTATCACTACCTGGTATGGCAACTGTACCATTCAAGATTGGAGATGGTTACAGAGAGTGGTGAACTCAGCCCGTACAATCACAAAGGCCAACCTTCCATCTGTAGAATTGATCTACCAGACCCGCTGTCAAGAGAAGACTGCCTTCATTCTCAAAGATCCATCCCACCCTGGCAATGTTTTTCTACAACTTCTACCATTGGGGAGAAGGTACAGAAGCCTGAACACATGCACCAGCTGGTTTCTACCCTACTGTTGTTAGAATACTGAATGAACTCACAAACTCTGAACATTTGCCTGTACCTATGTTTTTGTTTTTGCTGCTGTTTATCTATTATTTACTATCTACGCTATTTAACTATGTGATTGCTCACAAGACAAAGCTTTTCACTGTGCCTCGGTACATGTGACAATAAATTCAATTTATTTCAAGTCAAAACAATTATCTACCACCATCTCAGTCTTCTACCATCAAACCAATTTTGTATCCAATGGGCGAGCTCTTCTTGGATTCCATGAGATTTAATTTTACTCAACAATCTGCCATGTGGTAACTTGTCAAAGGCCTTGCTAAAGTCTATTGTACTGCCCTCATCTACTTTCTTGATCATCCCTTCAAAAAGCTCAATCAAATTCGTGAGACATGATTTCACATGCACAAAACTATGCTGACTATCCTAAATGCGTCTTTGCCTTTCCAAATGTCTGTAGATCCTGTATCTCAGAATCCCCTCTAACAACTTATCTACCACACATGTTAGGCTCACAGGGCTGTAATTCCCAAACATTTCCCTGTAGATTTTCTTAAATAATGGCACAAGATTAGCCACCCTCCAATCTTTGGACATTTCACATGTGGCTGTTGATGATACAAATCTCTCCACAATTTCTTCCCTAGCCTCCCACAAAGTCCTGGAATACATTTCATCAGGTCCTGGGATGTATTTCCGTTAATGCATTTTAAGACTTCCAACACCTGCACTTCTGTAATGTGGATACTCTTCAAGACATCACTACTTATTTCTCCAAGTTCCCGAGCACCCATACCTTTCTTGATGGTAAATACTGATGAGAAATATTCACTTAGGACCTCACCCATCTCTGTAGATAACCTTGTTGATCTTTAAGAGGCCCTTTTCTCTCCCTAGTTACTCTTTTGCCCTTCATGTACTTGTAGAATCTCTTTGGATTCTCCTTTACCTTATCTGCCAATGCCATCTCGTGTCCCCTTCTAGTCGTCCTGAGCAAGGAATTGTCAGCCGCTCATTATTTTTGTCGTCACAAGTGAATACAGACCAGACTGTTTTGATTTGCATCTTTCCTCCACCTTTGAAAAGTTGTTGCTTAACGTTTCCTTTGCATCTGTAGATATGACATTCTGTGGGTTTCTCTCTCCAGACAGCCACATAATTTACATCCGCGGCTATGTTTGGCTGTGTCAGCCTTCCTTTTAAAACACACTTTGAAATTACAAGTTAAAAATGTCCACAGTATTTCAGATACCCATGAAGATTAATGCAAAATCACCATAGAACTTATAGGCAATAGGGCAGTTGTCTTATTAGAGCGAGATGACTGTGGTGGTTTTTTTTAATAGATATTTTTATTGGAAATTTAACATTTTTACAAGTTTACAAAAATAAACAAAACGCTCAAGTACAAACATTGATATACAATTAAATCTTAAATAAATAATAACCAAAATTTAACAAAAATAAATACCGAGGAAAACAAAACAAAACTCAACTAACCACTAATCTAACCTACAACTAACCAGAGTGTATAATTAAGTCTCTTACATTATTCAAATAAGAGAAAGAAAAAAAAACCAATAGATAACACAGAAATTGGGTAGTGAGATACATGCTCGGAATGTGTTAACATCAAATGTAACAAAACTCGTAATTGTGCGGGATTCCTCTCCCAAGGGGCCCCGGACCAGCCAGGTTCGCCATCTCAGTTAAATAAAAGCCCTTGTTAGGATAGCCGAAATATCTGTATTTATATAATTCAAGAAGGGCTGCCATATTTTATGAAATAATTCGGTCTTTCGGTGCACCATATTTGTATGGAAGTCAAGGGGAATACATTCCATAATTAATCTGTGCCAATTTGAAAGTCCAGGGGGGCCCTCAGCCACCCAGTTCACCAAAATATTTTTCCTTGCACAGAAGGAGAGAATAGAAAATATTCTCTTCCTGTGCATATCCAGGGAGGCTGAGTTCGAAAAGCCCAAAAGGAGAGATACAGGGTCCACTTTAATTTCAATTCCTAAAATTTCTGTCAGGGTACTTGCTACTTTAGTCCAGTATCTACGGATCTTATGACAGGTCCATAGGCAATGTACAAGAGTGCCCACCTCTATTTTACATTTGGGACACATTGAAGATGCTCCTGCCTTAAATTTTGCCAATCGATCCGGTGCTATATGGGCCCTATGAAGTATCTTCAGCTGGATAGCCTGGGTTCTGTTACAGATGGTGATTCTTCTGGCGTTTTCCCAAATGTCATTCCACGTTTCTATAGAGATTTCTAGTCCCAAATCCTGATCCCATGTTTTAAGCAGATTGTCCATATCTCCCGATACTTCATCATGTAATAAATAATAAATAGTACTGACGGAAGATACCCCCATTGGTCGTAGCACTCTACATTCTCTATCTGATTTATAAAGACTATCTAATAATGTAGTCTTCTTCTGTATATAATCTCGAATTTGGAAGTATCGAAAGAGGTCTCCATTAGGTAATCCGAATTTCTGACGCAGCTGTTCAAAAGACATCAGGACCCCTTCTTTAAATAGGTCCCCTAAACATGAGATACCCCTGGATCTCCAGAGTTTAAAAGTGGCATCTGTTAACCCCGGTTGGAATCCCCATGCTCCCACTATCAGAGCATGGGGGATGTTTTATGTGAGTTGCCCTCATTTTGCCGCATTATATTCCAAGCTTTAATTGTGTTTAGTATTATAGGGTTTTTACAGTGATCTGTAATGATTTTCCTCTTGTCTGAAAATAAAAGGTAAATAAGTGGGCATTTTACTTGAGAAGCCGCGATGTCCAGCCAGATTGATTGCGGGTCAGACAAGACCCAATCAGCTATGTAACTTAATGGGGAACTTCACTGATATTTCCTAAAATCTGGGAAATCCATTCCTCCCCTTGCCTGTGGAAGCTGTAGCTTCTTCAGCTTATTGAGGGGCCGTCTATGATTCCAGATTCCAGATAAAGGAGCCCAACTAGCCATATAATTTACGTAGTGCCATCCTCGGCAGCATCACCGGAAGCATTCTCATAGGGTATAGGAGACGGAGCAGGACATTCATTTTAATTAGTGCTATTCTACCCTGCCAGGAAATTGGAAGGTCTCCCCATCGCTGGAGGTCCTGTCTTATCCTTTCCAGTAAATGCACAAAGTTAGCCTTGTATACTGGGGCAATAAAAGTGCCTAAATATAAGAAACCCTCCAGGAACCACCGAAAGGGAAAGTGGGATCTGTCCACTAAGTGGGGTATCAAAGCAAGGCCACCCATTGGCATAGCCTCCGATTTTGAGAAATTAATTTTATAGCCTGAGAAAGCACTAACTGTATTAATAACTTGGATTAAGCGAGGCACGGACATCAGAAAATTACCGAGGAATAGAAGAACATCATCTGCATAAAGGTTAATTTTATGTTTATCTGTACCAATCCTCGGGGCCATTATATTAGGATCAGCCCGTATAGCTTCTGCTAGTGGTTCAATTATTAGCATAAATAACAATGGCGAGAGAGGACATCCCTGACGGCAGCCCCTTTCCACACTGAAGCTATCCGAGCCTAATCCATTGGTAACCACAACTGCTTTGGGATCACTATACAATGTTGAGACCCATTTGGTAAACACCTGTCCAACGCCAAACTTTTCCAATGTGTAAAACAAATATGACCATTCAACCCTATCAAATGCCTTTACTGCATCTAATGAGACTATTACTCCTGGTATCTTTCCCTGATGGCAGGCTTGAATCATATTCAAAACCCTACTAATATTATTGGATGATCTACGGCCCTTAGTAAACCCCGTCTGATCCTCCTTTATGATATGTAGCAATACCCTTTCTAGTCTCAATGCTAACGTTTTAGAAAGGATTTTAAAAT
The DNA here is from genome assembly GCF_037043375.1 of Chiloscyllium plagiosum. Classification (NCBI taxonomy): domain Eukaryota; kingdom Metazoa; phylum Chordata; class Chondrichthyes; order Orectolobiformes; family Hemiscylliidae; genus Chiloscyllium; species Chiloscyllium plagiosum. Next base: position 94,621,982 of record NW_028270140.1, read on the forward strand.
CTACATTTAGCAAGGATATTGATCTGTATGACACGCAATCTTCTGGGTCCTTTCCTTTTTTAAGGATAAGAGAGATATTTGCCTCTTTCAACGAAGGCGGGAGACAGCCCTGACTGTATGCGTAGTTATACATGTCCATAAGTGGACCAGCCAATATTCTGTAAATTTTTTTATAGAATTCAGCTTGAAAACCATCTGGGCCAGGTGCCTTACCGCTCTGAAGTTGCCTGATTGCATCAAGTATTTCTTGGACTGTTAGGGGAGCATTTAAGACCGATACCTGTTCCGGAGTTAGGTCTGGAAAGGTCAAATTTTTAAAAAATGATTGCATCCTCCTAGTCCTGTCTTCACAATCCTGCGATTTATATAAATCAGAATAAAATTTTCTAAAGATTGCATTAATCCTTTTATGATCAGGAGTCAGAGTACTCGCACTTTCCTTGATAGACATGATAGTTTAAGGGGCCTTTTTTTTCTTTGCAAGAAATGCTAAGTATCTACCCGGATTGTCGCCAAATTCATATAACCTTTGTTTTGCAAATAATATTTCCCTCTTAGCCGTTTGGGTAAGCGTGGTGTTTAGAGCTGTCCTAAGGGCCGTAATCCTTTGCAATTTGATAATAGAAGGTCTGTCAGCATATGCTGTTTCAGCTGCTTTTAAACGAGCTTCGAGCAGACGCTGTTGTTCTCCCTTTAATTTTTTCTGGGTCGCTGAGTATGAGATGATCAAACCTCGCACGTAAGCTTTGATGGTCTCCTACATCATTGATGGGTTGCTAGCCGTACCTAAATTAATTTCTAAAAAAGTTTTAAATTCTTGAGAGAAGTACTTTACAAATTTACTATCTTTCATTAGGAAGGGGTCCATACGCCAATGCCAGGGGGATGTCTCATTGTTCCTCGCCTTGATTTCCATATATACAGCAGCGTGATCAGAAATTGCTATACTACCTATTTTACAGGATGATATGGAATTTTAAAAAATCGAGGGGGCAAAAAACATATCAATCCTGGTATGACATTTATGTGGATTGGAGTAAAAAGAAAAAAATCGCTGCCCTGTGGATGAAGACATCTCCATACATCTACTAATCCTAATTCTTTGTTCTAATCCACCAATTGTCTAGATCTGGGAGATATTCCTGCAATACTCTTGGGAATCCTATATATTTCCGGATTCATGATACAATTAAAGTTTCCCCCTGTAATTGTATGACGGGCACCGAGAGCCATCAATTTTGAGAAGGATTCCGTTATAAATTTAAAAGGATGTGCCGGGGGGCAATACAAATTTAAAATCCCATATTCCTCTCCATTTATAAGGGCTTTAATCATAATATATCATCCAGATTTGTCTTTTATCTGATTTAGGATTTTGAGAGGGATATTCTTCCGAATAAGAATAACAACTCCCCTACTTTTTGAGCGAAAAGAAGAAAAAAAGACCTGATCAAGTCCACCCTGTCGTAATTTCAAATGTTCTTTATCCAACAAGTGTGTCTCCTGTAGGAGAGCTATATCAACCCTTTCTTTCTTGAGATTTGATAATATTTTCTTCCTTTTGACTGGCGAATTACTCCCCTTGACGTTCCAGGTGCACCACTTAACTGACTGATCAACCATAATCGTCCGGGCAAATCCGAGACCCCTCAGGAGGGGAAACCCTATCCAGAACATCCCGAGCATAGATCATATAAAATTCACAAAAATAAAGGCTCTCTAATACACTCACAACAGTATAATAAAAAACTATTTCTAAATAAAAAAAATATAAAACGTATTTAAATGGAGATTTTCCCCCTTGTTCCCAGGGTGTATCACTTCCTTTCCAAAGGTCCATCGTATCCTCCCCCAACCAGTGCCCCACCCTTGACCCAGTTATATAAACATATATGACTATAAAATTACAACCTCAACAAGTAATAATTAAATATAATAGTACAAAATAATAAGGGAAAACAACCCTGCTCCTAGAGACAGAGGTAAAATAGAATAAGGTAACCACCTCCCCCCACCAACATTAACTAGACCCCCCAGCCTATATATATATATATATATATATACATATATAGAATAATAAAAAAAACCAAGGTGGGGGGAGAGAGAAAATCGTTACGTAGAGAACAAATAAATAAATCCCTCTCCCCACCCCCCAAGATAATATTAAACAGTAAGGTAAAAAAAGAAAAGGGGGGGATATAAACCAGAGTGGGGGGAAGGCAAACCAACATCAATTATCTCTTACAATTTATCTAAGAGAGTCCAAACATTCCTTAGCCTTTTCCAGTGATCCGAAGTTATACACGGATCCTTCATGGTTAAAGCGTAGCGTCGCTGGGTAGCGTAAGGAGTACTGAATATTTAAGTCCCTTAAACACTTCTTTGCCTCATCGAATGCCTTTCTCTTTCGGACCAGAGCTGGGGAAAAGTCCTGGAATAACATGATCTTGCACCCTTTATAGATCATGGCTTGGGGATCCCTTCCCTTTAGTCATTTTTACTGAAGATTAAATTGTTTAAATTCAATACAAAACAACTAATTAAATTAAACAGCTATTTTAAATGATTTGGTGAGTGTGGTGGGGGTGGGTGACCCACTTTGCCCAAGTCTTGGGAGGAGCACTGTAGACTCAGACTTGCTGGGTCGCCACCATCTTGGATCCCCTCCGACTGTGGTGGTTTAACCTGAGGGTCAGCACACCTCAGGCAAGTAGAAAGTTGAGAACGAGAGCCCCTCATGGTAATCTCACTATGGTAATCTTACTCTGCACTGCAAACCAAAAGTCTAGCCATTGTCAAATTTTACATCCCTGCGACGAGAAATAGGAAAAATCTTTATCTTTCCACCATGGAGGTGAAGTATTGGAAGATATATTCTGAGACACTTACACCTTAACAAAATGAATACAATTTAAAAAATGTTCTAACTGTTTTTATCATACCCAGAAAAAAAATGAAACAAATGCTTTCATTTATAAGAATCAAATGAGATAATTGATAGATATTTCAGATGGTTGAGGCAACTGGCAACCAAGGGTGACTTTGGTGAAACAAAAACAGAAATTGTTGGAAAATCTCAGTGGGTTTGGCATCGTCGGTGGAGAGAAATCTGAACTGTTCTGAAGAAAGGTCATTGGACTTGAAAACATTAACTTTGATTTCTCTCTACAAATGCTGTAAGACCTGTTGAGATTTTCTAGCAATTTCTGTTTTTGTTTTAGATTTCCAGCGTCCGCAGTTCTTTAGGTGTTTTTGTGACTTTGGTGATGTTGACTTTGTCAAGCAAGAAATCAAATCACAGGTAATCTAAGATTGCCTCTCTGGATAACTAGACTGCAAAGTACTCCATAAATGCAGACAAGAATGGCATCGTGGCAGAGTGGTTAGTACTGCTGCCTCACGGCGCCAGGAATCCAGTTTTGATTCCACCCTCGGGCGATTGTGTATATGGAGTTTGCATGTTCTCTCCACATCTGTATGGGTTCCTTTGGGTGCTCTGGTTTCCTCCCACAGTTCATACTTGTGCAGGTTAGGTGGATTGGTCATGCTAAATTGCCCCGTAATGTGCATGTAAGGGAGGTTAGCCATGGTAAAATTTGGGTGTATGGAGAATGGGTGGATGCTATTTGGAGACTCAATAGGCCAAATGTTTTTTTTCTCTGCGGATTCTATAGAAACTGTCAGAACTGCTGGAGTTAGCAAGATCCCTATCAATTCCAGAGTTCAGGCTTTCTGAGGTTGAATCTCCCAAACAGGATTCACTACACTCGAAGTTCAATTCTTGTGAACATTTTGATTGCTCATGTGCAGGAAAATGCCTGGAAAGGAGCAATAGCTGTCTCCAACAGAGGAGTGACTTTTTCAAGAAATGTTTCTTCGGTGAAAGTGCTTACTTATATCAAGCAGACTGTCTTTATGTTTCAGTAGTGAAACACCTTTCAGTCTCAACTACTTTCCTTGGCTTTGTAACTCATCAGAAAACTGAAAAATGAAGACCAAAGAAGGATAACAAGTAGACATGCCAAAACAAAATGAGAGGATAATTTGGCTGTGATCTAATTATAATTTTAGGCTCTCATTTGGTCACAGTAACCCGGCATAAGAGTTAGTATTTAATGCATAGCTGTAGATGCAATCTTGTAAGTGCAGTGTCCTGGGAGATAAAATGGTCCACAAACATGAGATTATCCCTATTCTTTGTAAAATCAGGAAAGCAAAAGGCTTCCCTTACAATATTAACAAGCCACTGAAAGTCTTGAAATTTTCATTCAAAGACAGTGGAATGCATTCTGGAGAATGTGACACCTTTATCAGTTTCTACACAGCAACAGATCTGCACGTGATTGTAGTCACATACACAATTGCTTCACATACTAACAATATTTTCAAATCATATACTACCTAATTCACTAGTGTCAAAAAACTGAAAGGTGTCTGTTACATGGAAGCTGCATGTAGACCTAACCGAGCCCCACTCATGCATCAACAATAGCGAGTACTGTTTCTTGCCAAAAAGAAACTTCAGCACTTAATTGACCTTGACACTATTGAGAAATTTAAGGATGTGCCACTGTAAGTATCTCAATTGTGGACTATATTAATGGTTAAAAATGTTTTGGTTTAAGGTGAATTAGAGTTTTTGACTTTCAGTTTTTCATATTATGCCTATGGGTGCTGTGATCCCACTATTTCAATAGTTGCAACACATGTTAAAAATGTTTCCCTCAGTTATTGATATGGCCAATTATGTGTTAAACTATTTGTTTCAGGATGCAAACGCACCAATCCAAGTTTATCAATAACCAGCTAAACTATCGATTTGTTATAAAACAAGACTTATTCAACAAAGGTGATTTGGAGGTGCCGGTGTTGGACTGGGATGGACAAAATTAAAAATCACACAACACCAGGTTATAGTCTAACAAGTTTATGTGGCAGTACTAACTTTTGGAGCACTGCTCCTTCATCGGATGGTTGTGGAGTTTAAGATTGTAAGAACTGAAACCAACATGGTCATTCTAAAAGATGAGAAACTTAACAAACAATCCAGGTCTTTTTCACTATATAATTTCAGTTGCGTCACACAGTCTTATGATCTTATACTACACAACCATCTGAAGGAGCAGCACTCCAAAAACTAGTGCTTCCAAATAAACCTGTTGGACCATAACCTGGTGTGTGATTTTTAACTCAATAAAGGCAAAGCTTAAAGTGCCATTGAGCTTGAAATATGACACCATACATATTTTCCCTTTTCAATGTCACACACACAAGCACACTCTCTCTCCTCTCTCTCTCTCTCTTTCCCCTTTGCTCCTTTTCACCACCCCCACCCCTTTTTTCTCCCTTTCTTCCTCCCTTCCTCCAGGTCAATTAGGAAAGGCAATAAATGTTGGCCTAGACAGCAGAGTCCACATCTCATGAATGAATTTAAAAGAAGTAACAAAGCCTAACCTATATACATCACAAAAGAATCCAAGAGTGAGAATCAGATTAGAATTTGCGTTGATATGTAGGCACCAAACCAAGCAATACATTGCAAAAGACACTTGACATGGACAATTGTTGAGAGGATGCCTGGTGTTAAACATTTTGCTAAATTGGACATTAATGCAGGCTACCATCAAATCGAGCATGCAGAAGAATTGAAATTTCTTACAATGATCTCCACTCACAATGGACTTTTTCGATATAAGATGCTCCACTTTGAAGTCAATTTAGTGCCTGAAGTATTTCAGCAAATGATTCACTCTGCACTTCAAAGACTTCAAGGCGCATTGATCATCAGTGGTGACATTTGTCCTGAAAGCAAACTCAAGGCAAGTCTACATAAATACTGAGAATGTCTTGGAGAATGTAACCTCACCTTGAACAAAGACAATTGCTTGTTCACTGGAAGCCAAATCAAATTTTTTTGTCATGCTTTCAGTGATGAAGGAGCATCACATGGGCAATTGAAGCTATTGTAAATGCTGTGGATCCTACAACTGTGGATGGATTCAGAGTCTGCTTAAACTCATCACATGCTGCAATAGCTTCATTCCTGTCTTCCATTTATTATCAGCTTCATGAGTGATCTGTCAAAAAATACCACCAAGTGGCAGGGAATAAACAACTAACCAAGCTGTATACCAGATCAAATAGCAGTTGTCAACAAGTTGCTGAAATAACTATTTTGACTCTCAGAAAACAATCCAGCGAGTAGTTTGGTTGAGCTAAGTGTGCAAAGTCACCAATCATTGTTAGTAATTTATTGATTTGGGGGTTATGTGGTAATTTTGGTTTACAGCTTCTCCATGCATTTTGTACTAATGACATGAATGTCTACATGGCTGATCATATGGGGGTTCTGAGGTGGTGGCTTGAGAGAAATGAATGGGCCCTCTGTCAAATTCTATCAGCTGCGAGATGTGCAAGAGAAGTTGGGCAGGTATAGTCAAGAGATTTGTACATAAATGTGTCAGGTTACATCTCTTTCCTGTTCTTATTAAGTAATTGAACCTCTTGCAGCACTGTTTCCTGGAGCATGGCATCGGACACTTGAGGCTGACCTCCTGAGACATTTCTAGCCATATCAACATGTTTTTTCATACTTTCTTCCTTTTCCCACCCAAGGTCTTCTGTAAAGCCCTTACAGCCTGTAATATCACTGCCTGGATCACTTTGAAAAGGCATGGTGCTGCTTTCTCAGATTCAGCCTCTCACTGTCGAGTTACTGGCACCATCATGATCCTTCTTGAAAGTTTCAGTTTTAATCCTTGCAGGATCCTTTTAACTTGTGGGACTGAAATTAACTGACACACATTGTCATCGTAATCACTTGCTCTCATGGCTCAAGAATCCTGGAGGTTAGCTACAACTAAAATGATTAGGTTAAACAGCCGTGGGCAAAAATGCAATTGAAACTTTGAGCTTCTCACATGCTGTTAGCTTCCCCTGCTGTAAGTGGATCTAAAAGTTAAAATTCAGCCTCATGAACCTAAATTAGAAAGTATAAAGCAGAGATTAAAGTTTGGATTTATAACATGTACAGAAAGCTAAAAACAATGAGTAAAAAAAAATGAAGTAAAAGGCAGAAAATGTATCACAAATTGTGGAGGAAAATGACTCGAGACTTGGAAAACTAATGTTTCAGGGCTTAATAAATTGCTTGGAGTGATGACTGATCACTCCATTAAAAAAAACACATATTTGAAAGTACCAAAGCTAACATTTTCTGCCATATTATTGCAACTTCTGATTCCTGCACTTGGGTTGGTACATGTATGGGAATCTGAAAGTTGCCATCCAACTTATCTTATAATTGAGCACAGTTAGTCTCAACATTATTCTGAACACCACATCTGAAAGATTTGGTGGAATATAATTTTTCAGTGTCTGAGTTCTTTGAAACAACTGTCAACTTTGGAAAGCAGGTGCCAATGATAATTTGATAGGGTTTATCTTGATTGTAATGTGGTCAGCCAGGTGGACCTCATAGAGTAAGAGTTCCCTGACTGGGGCTGTTAACCAGGGAGCCCTGGCAGACAGATATAAACAGGAGTGTCAGACATCCTGTTCACTCTGTGAACTGGCTCTGGGGGAGTTGAACTGTGCCAAGGACTTCCCACATGTAAATAAGGGTGACTTGGTGATGTGATACTGGTCTCTGTGGAGTTATTTCAGTGGCATGAGAGTAAATCAAGTTCCTGAAGAAACCTACTCGCAACAGTTGTCTTTGAGTTGGGGTAAAACTTTCTTGCATTGATCGACCTCACCATCAAAGACTGGACCCAGTATTTGGAAAGAATGCATTGTTTTTTCTAGGCAAATGATATTGGGTTGGATGAAAAGCAATGAGTAATTCTCCTGACAGGTTGTGGAGCCATAGCTTTTTTGGTCATTAGGAACCTAACTTTCCCTGAGGCACAAGATACTAAAACCTTTCAATAATAGATGGATTTAGTAAAGGACCACAAGCCTCCTCTAATTCTGCATTTGATTAGCCAAACAATTTATTGAGCCCTGAAACATTAGTTTTCCAAGTCTAGAGTCATATTCCGTCAAAATATGCAATAATTCTTTAATAGCAGCAATTTGAGAACAAGGGGAATCTGTACTGGGATTTTGATGAGGTTAAGATGACTGGCAGAGGTGTGTGACTTTGGTTTAATCCTCAATGAGATGCTGAGAGACCGTTTGATATGTGGGATTAATGATGTGACCATTCAAAGGTGCCCACTAGCTGAAGCTCAACTGGATTTTAAACAGGCACAACAATTAGATTTGTCATTAGAAAATGAAGCAAGCCGGGTATATGAATTACAGGGTATTCTGAAGTGGACACCCTCGGCAGACTGAACACCACTTGAGTGAAAGCAATTACATAGCCTCACTCAGGACATATCCCGAACAGAGGGATTCTAGGGCAGCACAGAGTAAAACCCCAAATCCTCGGCCAAACGGTTAACATTTTCTTCGGGATCTGGGCTGGCAAGTCATTGTAATAATTGGTGGTATACAGAATAAACACAAGCAAAGTAAGACAACTCATTGGCCATAATCAGGAGAGTGCACACACTGGCAAGTGCACCTACATCTGGGGGTTTGGAATAGTTAACTTGCTTAGCAACATCAAATCAGAATCACTCAAAATAAGCATCTGCTAAAGTGGTCTAATGGTCCTAATGGAGGTGGACACCAGCGTGGCCATTTCAGAGAGTGCAGAACCAGTTTTTCACAAAATTTGTTCTGGACTCCAACTGTTACATTTACGCAAAAACGCGGCTGGACTGAGAACCTATACTGGGGAACTTTTACAGATTAAGGGTACAGCTTTGGTTCTGGTCTCTTAAGAGAAGCAGCTGATTCAGTTACCACTGACTGTGGTAGAAGGCCCAGGCCCAAGCTTGATATGGTGCCTGTTTAAAGTTGAGAGAGATTCACCTAGATTGGCTCAATATATTTTGATCAGAAAATGGCTACCTAAGTAAAATCCTAATTAAATAGCCAGAAACCTTTTAGGAAGTTCAAAAGACTGTCAAGGGAGACAAGACCACCTTGACTGTTGACCAGGATGCAGTCCCATAATTCTGGAAGGTCTGCATGGTGCCATTGGCTGTGTGTGCAAATGTAGAGGCAGAAATCAGGAGGCTGGAAAGTGAAGGAACCATCCAACTAGTGCAAGCTTGGGAAAGGGCAGACCCAGTTGTACCGATTGTAAAGCTCAACGGATGTGTTCGCCTTTGTGGGGATTTTAAAGAAATTTTTAAACGAATGGTAAACTGCATTTCGCAGCTGCGCAAATACCCAATCCCTCACATTGAGGATTTATACACAAAGCTTACAGGGGGTACTGTCTTTCACGATGCTGGACATGAGCCCCATATATTTGCAATTACGGTTAGATGAAGAAAGAACAATAATGAGCACTTAGGGAACTTGGACCTTGTACTTAGACATTTCTCCCAGGCAGGGCAAAATGTGTGCTCTAGGCAACCCAAGTGACCTACTTGGGTTACAGAATCAACAAGGTAAAAACAATAACTGCAGATGCTGGAAACCAGATTCTGGATCAGTGGTGCTGGAAGAGCACAGCAATTCAGGCAGCATCCAACGAGCAGCAAAATCGACGTTTCGGGCAAAAGCCCTTCATCAGGAATAAAGGCAGAGAGCCTGAAGCGTGGAGAGATAAGCTAGGGGAGGGTGAGGGTGGGGAGAGAGTAGCATAGAGTACAATGGGTGAGTGGGGGAGGAGATGAAGGTGATAGGTCAGGGAGGAGAGGGTGGAGTGGATAGGTGGAAAAGGAGCTAGGCAGGTTGGACAAGTCCGGGCAAGTCAAGGGGACAGTGCGGAGCTGGAAGTTTGAAACTAGGATGAGGTGGGGGAAGGGGAAATGAGGAAGCTGTTGAAGTCCACATTGATGCCCTGGGGTTGAAGTGTTCCGAGGCGGAAGATGAGGCGTTCTTCCTCCAGGCGTCTGGTGGTGAGGGAGTGGCGGTGAAGGAGGCCCAGGACCTCCATGTCTGGTGGTGAGGGAGCAGCAGTGAATCACTAGTTTACATCCATTGGAAGATAAAGTGAGTGTGGTCAAAGGTGCCCTGGCTCCCACATTTCTAGTTTAGGTCTTTCCTTGGGTTGGTGAATTATTACAGAAAGCTCATATATAACCTGGCCTCTATTGTGGCACCTTTGCATAAACTTCTATAAAAGGGTTAGTCTTGGAGATGGTCTTGTTGCCAAGCCATAGCTTTCAGGGAAGTGAAGAAACAGCTATCTTCTTCTAAAGTGTTGGCACACTGTGATCCCAAGCGAGATCTGGTATTGACATTCAATGCCTCCCCGTTTGGCATCAGGGTAGTATTAGCTCATGGGTGTCCCAACGGAGAGGAATGCTCAATAGTGTATGCATCCAGAATGTTGGCTAATGCAGAGCATAAATACGCCCAGATAGAGAAGGAAGGCTTGGCAGTCATGTTTGGGGTTAAGAAGTTGCACCAATATCTTTACGAATGTAAATAAGAGCAACAGTCCAAAAACCCCCTACTAGGTCTACTAAAAGTGGACAGGGCATTGCTGCCAAAGCTTCAGACCAAATTCAGTGGTAGGCTCTAATACTAACTGTGTGTAATTACAAGTTGGAATACCATCTGGGAGGACAAATGTTATGGGCCAGGCCAAACCCCTTCAAAATATTTTATGATAGCCCAGATCCTAACTTCTTCCTTATTTTAAAGGGAAGTGTAAGGTATTGCATTGCAGATTCAATTTGATAGGTATAACTACCAGGCTTGAAACAAAACATATTTTATTCATAAACTATCATTAAAATACAGACAAAGTAAAAATATAAGAAAATAATTGGCTTATTTGAAATGCTGAACAAATAATAGATTTCTTAATTACTACTAATTAACTGTTCCACTATAGTAACATCCCACAAACACACCTTTGGCAATGACAAATTCAGTAAAATAGATTATCTCACATGCAATTCTAGCAGCAGAAAGGGAACCCCAGCTTTTAGATGAATCAGAGAGAGGAATAAAAGCTTCCACATCCAGCTTTAAGAGCCTAGCACCTGCAGAAAGCTAAAATTAAAAATCCTGATTCTGTGGGAGCTTGATCTTACCCATTCAGACTCCTTCTATTCTTCCAACTTTAAAAAAAAGAACCAAGGTCTCAAATGCTGTTTGCTTTATTGGCTTTGAGTAGACTGCTTGTCTCAACCTTTCTTCATAAAAGAAAGGACAAAATATACCTCTCAAAGCCATAATATCATCACACCAAGTAGAGAATTTGGACATATTGAGCAGCCTCCTAAAACAGATACATTACCACCACTGGAAGAGTTCTTCATGGTTTTACATTTTCTGGACACACTTCTAGTCATAGTGATGATATCAAACTTTGGACACAGAACGATCTGGTCCTGGCAAAATTGAAACTGCTGGTGGTGATGGGGGTAACCAAAGGGCCGTTACAATCTGAATGAAATCTTTTAGGATCCTGAGAAACAAAATCATGGTAGACGACAGCATTTTGCTATGGAGAGCAAGAATGATTGTCCCGAGTAAAGTTCGCTGTCGGATACTGGCTGAACTCCGCCATGGTCACCCAAATGAAGATGTTGGTGAGATATTATGTCAGGTGGCCAGTATCAGATGCAGACATAACTGACTTGGCAGGGCAGTTCCCAGACTGTCAGCAAGGAGACAAATTACTGCTAGCATCTCCCCCACATTCATGGGAATGGCTGGGTAAACACTGGACTCAGTTACATGTTGCCTATGCAGGCCCTTTCATGGACTCCATGTTGTTAGTCATTGTTGACACCCTCTCAATAATGTGCATAGAGTTTATTCATCGAACATAGGAATGATAATAAAAGAAACTGCGCGCATCTTTTACAACACATGCGCTCCTGGAGGTGTTGGTCACAAACAACGGACCATTGTTTACCAGCAGGGAATTTGAGTACTTCCTGAAGTTGAATGGTATTGACATAGTAGGACAGGACCATACCATCCATCATAGAACATTACAGCACAGTACAGGCCCTTTCGCCCTTAATGTTGCACCGCCCTGTGGAACCAATCTGAAGCCTACCTATCCTACACTATTCCATTTTCATTCATATGTTTATCCAATGACCATTTAAATGCCCTTAAAGTTGGTGAATCTACTACTGTTGCAGGCAGTACGTTCCACACCCCTACTACTCTCTGAGTAAAGAAATTACCTCTGACATCTGTCCGATGTCTATCACTCCTAAATTTAAAGCTATGTTCCCTCGTGCTAGCCATCACCATTTGAGGAAAAGGGCTCTCACTGTCCACCCTACCTAACCCTCTGATTATCTTGTATGTCTCAATTAAGTCATCTCTCAACCTTCTATCTCTAATGAAAACAGTTTCAAGTCCCTCAGTCAAACGACCTTCCCGCCATACCAGGCAACATCCTAGTAAATCTCCCCTGGACCCTTTCCAAAGCTTCCGCATCCTCCCCATAATGCGGTGACCAGAACTGTATGTAATACTCCAAGTAGGCCACATCAAAGTTTTGTACAGCTGCAACATGACCTCATGGCTCTGAAACTCAATCCTTCTACAAATAAAAGCTAACATACTGTATGCCTTCTTAACAATCCTATCAATTTGGGTGGCAACTTTGTGGGTTCTATGTACATGGACACTGAGATCTATCTGCTCATCTATGCTACCAAGAATCTTATCATTAGCCCAATACTCCTTATTCCTGTTGCTCCTTCCAAAGTTAATCACCTCACACTTTTCCACATTAAACTCCAATTGTCACCTCTCAGCCTAGCTCTGCAGCTTTTCTATGTCCCTCTGTAACCTACAACATCGTTCAGCATTATCCATAACTCCACTGACCTTAGTATCATCTGCAAATTTACTAATCCATCCTTCTACACCCTTATCTAAGTCATTTATAAAAATGACAAACATCAGTGGCCCCAAAACAGATCCTTGCAGTACACCACTAGTAACTGAACTCCAGGATGAACATTTCCCATCAACCACCACCCTCTGTCTTTTTTCAGCTCTGACCCAAACCACTAAATCGCCCTCAATCCAACGCCTCCATATTTTGTGCAATAGCCTATCGTGGGAAGCCTTATCAAATGCCTTACTGAAATCCATATACACCAAATCAACCGCTTTACCCTCATCCACCTGCTTGGTCACCTTTTCAAAGAACTCAATAAGGTTTGTGAGGCATGACCTATCATTAACAAAACTGCGTTGACTATTGCTAACCAATTTATTCCTCTTTAGATAATCATAAATCCTATCTCTTATAACCTTTTCCAACACTTTACCCACAACCAAAGTAAAACTCACTGCTCTATAATTACCAAGGTTTCTCTATTCCCCTTCTTGAATAAAGGGACAACATTTGCTATCATCCAGTCTTCTGGCACCATTCCTGTAGACAATGAAGACATAAAGACCAAAGCCAAAGGCTCTGCAGTCTCTTCCTGTTTTCCTAGAGAATCCTAGGATAAATCCCATCTGGTCCAGAGGATTTATCTATTTTCACACGCTCCAGAATTGTTAACACCTGCTTCTTGAGAACGTCAATCCCCTCTAGTTTAGTAGCCTGTATCTCAGTATTCTCCTCGACAACATTGTCTTTTTCCTGTGTGAATACTGAAGAAAAATATTCGTTTTGCACTTCCCCATCTCCTCGGACTCCACGCACAACTTCCCACTACTATCCTTGAATGGCCCTAATCTTTCTCTAGATATTATTTTATTCCTGACATACCTATAGAAAGCTTTAGGGTTTTCCTTAATCCTATCTGCCAATGACTACTCATGTCCACTCCTGGTTCTTCTTAGTTCTCTCTTTAGGTCTTTCCTGGCTAACTTGTAACTCTCATGCTCCCTAACTAAGCCTTCATATCTCATCGTACCATAAGCCTTCTTCTTCCTCTTGACAAGAGATTCAACTTCTTTAGTAAACTATGGCTCCCTCGCTCAACCACTTGCACCCTGCCTGACAGGTACATATGTATTAAGGACACACAGTAGCTGTTCCTTGAAGAAGTTCTACATTTCAATTGTACCTATCCCCTGTAGTTTCTTCCCCCATCTTATGCATCTTAAATATTGCCTAATTGCAATTTAATTGCCGTTCGCCACTATATCTCTTGCCCTGCTGTATATACCCATCCCTTTCCATTGCTAAAGTAGGGTTCAGAAAGGATTTACAAAGGATGTTGCCAGGGTTGGAGGATCTGAGCTATCTGAGGATCAGGGTTGGAGAGGCTGAACGGGCTGGGGCTGTTTTTCCTGGAGCGTCGGAGGATGAGGGGTGACCTTATAGAGGTTTACAAAATTATGAGGGGCATGGATAGGACAAATAGACAAAGTCTTTTCCCTGGGGTCGGGGAGTCCAGAACTAGAGGGCGTAGGTTTAGCGTGAGAGGGGAAAGATATAAAAGAGACCTAAGGGGCAACTTTTTCACACAAAGGGTGGTACGTGTATGGAATGAGCTGCCAGAGGAAGTGGTGGAGGCTGGTACAATTGCAACATTTAAAAGGTATCTGGATGGGTATATGAATAGGAAGGGTTTGGAGGTATGTGGGCCGGGTGCTGACAGGTGGGACTAGATTGGGTTGGGATATCTGGTTGGCATGGACGGGTTGGACTGAAGGGTCTGTTTCTGTGCTGTACATCTCTATGACTCTATAACCAAGTTGTGGTCACTATCACCAAAGTGCTCACCTACCTGCAAATTTAACACCTGGCCAGGTTCATTACCCAGTACCAAATCCAATGTGGCCTTGCCCCTTGTTAGCTTGTCTCCAGACTGTGTCAGAATACCCTCCTGCACATATTCACACAAGCTGACCCATCTAAAGTACTTGAACTACAGTATTTCCAGTCAATATTTGGAAAGTTAATGTTCCCTGTAACAACTGCCCTTTTACTCTCACTCCTTTCCAGAATTATCTTTGCTATCTTTTCCATTACATCTCTGGAACTATTTAGATGCCTTTGGAAAACTCCCAACAGGGTGACCTCTCCTTTCCTGTTTCTAACCTCAGCCCATACTACCTCAGTAGATGAGTCCTCAAACATCCTTTCTGCTGCCGCATACTGTCCTTGACAAACAATGCCACACCTCCCCCTCTTTTACCATCTTTTCTGTTCTTACTGAAACATCTAAATCCCAGAACCTGCAACAACTATTTCTGTCCCTGCTCTATCCTTGTCTGCAAAATGGCTGCAACATCGAAGTGCCAGGTATCAACCAATGCTGCAACTTCACCCACCTTATTCCGGATGCTCCTGGCATTGAAATAGACACACTTCAAACCACCTTCCTGCTTGCCTGTGAATTCTTGTGACCTTGAAACCATATTTCTGATCTCATTACTCTCAACCTCCTAGATACTGGAACTACAATTTAAGTTCCCATTCCCCCTGCTGAATTAATTTAAACCCTCCCTAAGAACATTAGCAAATTTCTTCACCCACACCCTCCCCCTCCAGGATATTGGTACCCCTCTGGTTCAGATGTAGACCATCCTATTTGTAGAGGTCCCATCTTCCCCAGAATGAGCCAGGTCATATCCCATTGGATATCCCATCATCCAATGGCCTAGCAGAAAGAGCTGTCCAAACCTTTAACAGCAGGCTTGAAGAAACTGCCTACAGCTTTGCTAGATGCCAAACTGTCCCTGTTCCTATTTAATTATAAGACCACTCCTCATGCAACTACAGGGACAGCTTCAGCAGAGTTGATAATGAGGAGAAGACTCACACCAGATGAAATCTGATTTTCCCAAACCAGGAGGGGAGGGTGAAATGGCATCATGAATGCCAATGCCAGACATCAGACTCTGCCATAAGAGAGAGACAGTTTACGACAGTGGGTGATGTTTGGTGTAGGAACCACGGATGTTGCCCTGCAAGTGAAAGAGGTGTCATAGTCCTGAACAAGCAATTGGGCCACATAAGAGCCACGAACTCGCAAATGATGCGGGTGCAAAATGTACTGTGTGCCTTGGAGCAGTTGGAAAGGATGCTGGGACCTGTGGATTATCCCTCTCTGTCAAACATTAAAGAGACCTCGGAATCTGAGATGAACACGGTGGATTGTGCCACACCGACAACTTTACCGCCGGAAGAAGAGAATGAATTTCACCCGAGACACTCCAGGTGTAAGAGGTGAGCTCCTGTATGTTACATCCATGTGGATCTGACACAGAGTCAGAGGAGCCTGACCCAGTGCTAAAAAGCATCAGGAGGTTCGCCAAGACAAAGGACCTCTTGGTCCTTGGACTCAAAGAGGGAGGAATGTAGTGATTGTAATGAGGTTAGTTGGGTCGACTTCATGGACTATGAGTTCCCTGACTGGGGTTGCTAACCCGGTTCAGTCAGAGAGACTGCGCTGACAGATAGGAACAGGAGTGTCACTCTGAGAGCTGGCTCTGAGGGAACTGTATCTGTGTCAAGGATCTTCCAAGTATAAACAAAGTGTGACTTGATGATAGGATGCCGACGTCTGTGAAGTTATTTCCAGGTTGTTGTTCTGACTGAAATGACTGGAAACAAGAAGCTTTATTAGTTCTAGTATGTTGGTAATTTGATGACACCATCAGGCAATGTGGAAAGCTGGGTTTTCCTGCACTTTATACATGAATGTACTGGTGGGAAAGACATCTCATATGCAACTGATAGTCAAAAACATAAACAGGCTTAATTCGGGCTACAACAATCCAGTTGTAAGTGAAACAGAATATTCAATAGGAGTATTAACATAACAACACTCACAATATTTGCAAAACAAAGTGCTTTAATTTAACGGGTTATGTTGCTTTTAAAAAGTTGAATTTACCTTCAGTACTGGTAGAAGCTATAACTCTGATGAGATACATATGGTCTCTTTTAATGCCTTGTGGCATCACTTTCATCTGTCTTAACTGCTACCCTAGAAGCTAGCTATCTCTTTGAACTTTGTCCCTGAATGTCAATCTTTCTCCTTTAATGCTTAGCATCAGATACATCTGTGACCTTGCAACCCCTGGTAAATTTTGCATGCTCATGTTTTGATCTGTAATACTAGAAAGCATCAAATTAAACATGAAATAAGAAATAATTGTTAACCTATACAGTTTGATGCCTTTTGAAATAAGTTGATGCTTTTCATATGTGTTAGTTATTGAAATTTGTAAAATATTTGAAACAAGGAATTCAAAACCAGATAAGTTTTAGGACAAGTTACAAGACCATGATGGTTCATATTTAGTGTCAATTACCAATGAACTGGCAATAAAAATAGATACAGACAAACTTAGGATTTACTCCTCTCAGGAAATAATTTAAAATGTCCAGTTTTGTATGAACTGTAAAGTTTTCACCTGACTTGATTATTTGATTGACCTTATTTTACACACTGGATAGTGAAATGTTATTAACACTTCTGAATAGATCTATGTCGGTCAGCTGATTTAATTTCTGCTTTGTATTTGAACCTTCTTGCAAACTGAAAAATATCAACAAAATTTCAAGAAAGTATAAATCTTACAAGTGAAAATCAGAGGATTTAATGTTTTATTTTGACTCAAATGCTTATTGTTATTCATTATTAAATGCTAAGTTTAAATTAACCTTTGATAACCAGGGCTCACTGTGCTGTTTGCTCATGCTGAATGAGAGGGAATTGAACTGGTAGCAACTAAATGAGTCTCAGCAGTTAATGCGGCTTGAGGCTTCCTAATGTTGCTAGAGTGATTTCCCACTACAGCCTGCTGTGAGTTAAAATCTTTACCTCCTTTGCTTTATGTTGGTGCCAAAGCAGCAAAGTACTGTCTGTAGAATTACCAGAAAGCTGACTGTGGTTAAAGCATTTATAACTGTTCAGTGGTACAGGAAGTTCTTTGAATAAAGACGGGACAGGGTACTTTACGATTGCAAACATTCCTTTAGCTTAGGGACATTTCTTCTACATTCAAATGCATTATATCAATGTAAGTTCTTGTTATTTGTGTTTTCCCTTTTGTCCAATTGACAAAATTAATGAACCAACGGTAAGGATTCTTTGCTCCAAGTTGGTTTCTGGCACCTTGCTCTGTTACTCCTTCCACTCTGACCTTGAACAAATATAAGGAGCTCATGGATTTCTTTGTCACTAGGATTGAAACCATCTGTTCAGCTGCCTCTGTTGTTTATTTACTCTTACTTCTCGTAGCATTCTGAACTGAGGACCCCATAATTTGTATTTCTCTCCTCTACTTCCCTCATACCTTTTCTGAGCTCATAGTTCTTCTGCAAACCTCATCTCAATGAACAACTGACCATTCAACTGCACTTCATGGACACCATATTAACAAATAAGTTATTTTTCTCACAAATTTGTTATCATTGTCACCACCCAGCTCAAAAAATCCTTCACTGACCCCACTGTCCTTACAAACTAGAATTCCTCTTCTATTTCTCTTCAAAAATTCTGTAATATATTGTCCAATTTTTTCACAACCCCATTCAGGTTTCTGTCCTATTATTATCAAATTTTTAAATATATATGATTTTTAAAAAAATTATTTCAAGGGGTGAGAACGTTGCTGGCTGGATCATCATTTATTGCCCATCTCTAATTAGCCAGAGCACATTTAAGAATCAACCACATTTATGTGGGTCTGAACACACATGTAGGCCAGACAAGGTAAAGCTGGCATTTCCTGAAGAAGGGCCTGTGCCCGAAACGTCGAATCTCCTGTTCCCTGGATGCTGCCTGACCTGCTGTGCTGTTCCAGCAATAAAGTTTCAACTAAAGCTGGCAGAAACCAGATAAGGATGGCAGACATGTGACCATGAATGTAAACTATTGCTCCTCATCTTCTTGGACTATTCTCAGGTATTGATGTGGCTGAGTATGCAAACCTTCTTTCTGTTGTCAGTGCTCTGGGACTATTCTTGTCTTGTCCTATTCTTAGCTATTCAGTCATGGCCAGATACTTATCCATAATGCTTTTCTAGGATGCTCCCGAACACCAGAAAATCCAGAACTGGGACACAGTATAAGGATACTGGAGTAAGCCATTTGGGACCGTGACAAAGGGAAACGTCTTCACCCAGGGAGTGCTGAACATGGGGAATTCTCTACCACAAATTGGTTAAGGCCAAAATGTTGAACTTTTTCAAAAAGGAGTTAGATATAGTTATAGAGTCATAGAGATGTACAGCATGGAAACAGACCCTTCAGTCCAATCTGTCCATGCTGATCACCGTGGGCGGCACGGTGGCACAGTGGTTAGCACTGCTGCCTCACAGCGCCAGAGACCCGGGTTCAATTCCCGCCTCAGGCGACTGACTGTGTGGAGTTTGCACGTTCTCCCCGTGTCTGCGTGGGTTTCCTCCGGGTGCTCCAGTTTCCTCCCACAGTCAAAAGATTTGCAGGGTCAGGTGAATTGGCCATACTAAATTGCCCGTAGTGTTAGATAAGGGGTAAATGTAGGGGTATGGGTGGGTTTCGCTTCGGCGGGTCGGTGTGGACTTGTTGGGCCGAAGGGCCTGTTTCCACACTGTAATCTAATCTAATCTAATCTAATATCCCAACCCAATCTAGTCCCACCTACCAGCACCCGGCCGATATCCCTCCAAACCCTTCCTATTCATGTACCCATCCAAATGCCTCTTAAATGTTGCAATTGTACCAGCCTCCACCACTTCCTCTGGCAGCTCATTCCATACATATACCACCCTCTGCATGAAAAAGTTGCCCCTTAGGTCTCTTTTATATCTTTCCCTCTCACCCTAAACCAATGCCCTCTAGTTCTGGACTCCCCGACCCCAGGGAAAAGACTTTGCCTATTTATCCTATCCATGCCCCTCATAATTTTGTAAACCTCCATAAGGTCACCCCTCAGCCTCCGACGTTCCAGGGAAAACAGCCCCAGCCTGTTCAGCCTCTCCCTATAGCTCAAATCCTCCAACCCTGGCAACATCCTTGTAAATCTTTTCTGAAATCTTTCACGTTTCACAACATCTTTCCAATCTTTGTAAAGCAACACTCCATAGGATCTTACCATTAAGTGTATAAGTCCTGCTAAGATTTGCCTTCCCAAAATGCAGCACCTCGCATTTATCTGAATTAAACTCCATCTGACATTTCTCAGCCCATTGGCCCATCTGGTCCAGATCCTGTTGTAATCTGAGGTAACCTTCTTCGCTGTTCACTACACCTCCAATTTCTTAGGGCCAAAGGGATCAAAGGGAGAAAGCAGGACCAGGCTACTGAGTTGGATGATCAGTCATAATTATAATGAATGGCAGAGCAGGCTGAAAGGGGCTGAATGGCCTCCTCTTGCTCGTTTTTCCCATGTTTTTATGATAGAGTGTATGTTTAGGTGCTCCCACAATGTGGGAAAGAGTTCTTAACAAAAAAACGTTGCTGCAACTCTTAAGTATTGAAGCAGCCATTGTAATAAAATAAACTTTAAAGGTAAGATGCTGGATTTGGGAACGTGATATTATCAAATTTCCAAGCCCTTGTGATGAGAAAAATGAAGGCAGCAGCTGCAGTTCATAAACATAAATACATTTTTTACATTCCTGTGAGATACCTCCCCCTCATTCTTCTGAACCCCAGTGAATAAAGTCCTCACTGATTCAGCCTTTTTTCATTGATCAGTCCTTTCCATTCCAGGAATCAATCTGGTGAACTTTTCTTGCACTCCTTCATAGCCAGAGCATCATTCCTCAGATAGGGGACCAAAACTACACACAACACTCCAGGTCTAACTAAGGCTCTGTATAATTACAGCAAGATATCTCTGCTACGGTACCTCTCACCTTAAAGGCCAACATGCCACTGACCTTCTTCATCACCTGCTGCACCTGCATGCTCACTTAAAAGTGAACAAGAATGCCAAGGTCTTGGTGCAATTCCCCATTTCTCAATCCATTACTGTTCAGATAATAACCTACCTTCTAATTTTTGCTACCAAAATGGATAACCTCACCTTTATCCATATTATCCCTCATATGCCGTATATTTTCCCACTCACTCAACTTGTCCAACTCACTTTGAAACATTCTGCATCCTCCTCATGCAGCTTTGTGTCATCTGCAAATTTGGAGATATTATATTTAGTTCCCTCATCTAAAACATTAATATGCACATCATTAATGTCAATAGCTGGGGTCCAACACTGATCCTTCTGTTACCCTGTTAGGTTGCTGCCTGCCACTTGGAAAAAGACCTGTTTATTTTTACTCTTTGCTTCTTGTTTGTCAACAAGTTCTCTATCCATGTCAGTACACTACCCTCAATCCCATGCACTTTGATTTTGCCTGCTGATTTTTTTGTGTGAGATTTTATCAATTGCCTTCTGAAAGTTTAAGTAAACTATATCCACTGGCTCTCCCTTATCAACTCTACTTGTTAGATCCTGAAAAAATTCCAGTGGATTTGTTAAGTATGATTTTCCTTTTGTAAATCCATACTGATTCGGTCCAATCCTGTCACTGTTTTCCATTAAATCTTTATTGGTGCTTATGTGTTATGATCAGAAAATAAGCCTATCTGGGTGCAAAGCCTGCATGCAGTACAATATTTGGGCTCTTAAAAGGTTGGCAAAATGTATTTTTGAATAACATAGAAACACAGAAATATTATACCATAGAAGGAGATAATTTACCCTATTGTGTCTTGCCTGCCAAAATAACTAGCATGTTAATTGTACTTTGCAGCTCTCTCTCTCTATCCCTTTTCAAGTACATCATCAACTGATTTTAAAGAAGATAAATGTTTCTGTCACTACCACCCTTTCAGTCATTGAGTCTCAGACCCTCACCATGCTTTGTTTGAAAGTAAATCCTTGTCAATCCTTTCACTAATTATTTTAAATGTATGCCCCCCCCCCCCCCCCCTTTGTTACTGACCTTTCTTCTAATGGCAATATATCTATCCTATCCTTTAGGAACAGGAATGAACCACTCAGCTCAATGAGCTTGCCCTGCTATTAGATGCTAGCTGATCGTTTAACTCAATATCACTTTCTTACACAAACTCCATATTCCTTGATGTCATTAGTCTCCAGAAATCTATCAACTTCAGTCCTTAATCTTAATCAACGATTGAGCTTCCACCATCCTCTGGGGTAGAAAATTCCAAATATTCACCACATGCTGAGTGAAGATGTTTCTCCTCATCGCATCATAATTGGCCAGCCTCTTATTCAGAGATGTTATCCATTGGTTCTAGACTTGCCAATCAGGGGCAGCATCCTATCTACATCCATCCTGTTGTACTCTTGTAAGAATTTTGTAAGTTTCAATGAGATAATTTATCTTTCTTTGAAATGAAAGGAAACGCAGGCCCAGATTTCTCAATCTCTCATTAAATAACTCACTCTCTTTGTAGTCCCTTCACAATTAATACAGGCCAATTACTTTCCTCCTCATGCCCCTCCATTCCAAAAGATTGCTCTACAACTCAGCTTAACCAATCTCTCCTCACAGGTAAAACTCTCCATTCCTTGAAACATCATAGTAAATCTCTTTTCTATTGTTTTTCAGTGTGATCATTTTCTTCTTTCTATCAATACTTAGAACTGGACACAATAATCTAGTTGTGCTATAACTAATATTTTATATATTTCTTGCATATCTTTTCATAACTTCCCTGGTTTTAAATCCAGGCTTCAGCCATAAAAGTAATGCTGCCATATGTCTTTTTGACCATTTTATGAATTTTTAGTTTCAAACATTTGTGAACATATTTTAAGATGTTTTTGTCCCCTGAGCTTTTGAATATTATTATTTATTATGTATCACCATACTATGGTTGCCCTTGCCACCATGTCCCTTCATATTACCATTATGCCATTCTCATATTTCCATGTCCCCTCTATGGTCCCTCCTATCCCCCTTGTCTCTAATACTCCCGTGCCATAGTCATACTCTGTCATTATCCTTCATGCTTTGTCATAGCCCCTATGGTTCCTCTATGTGCCCAGGTCAAACCCTTTCAACTTATATCTGCAATTCGTCCGATGCTTTATATCAGTTTCAAAATAGTAGCCCCCTCTTCATCCTTACATGCCCGTACCCCAACAGGATGGTCTTAGGGCTCTATGTTTCTTCCTGGAATGAAGGTCTGAACTGTTCCCATCCACCAGCACCCTCATCCGCCTGGCTAAGCTTGTCCTTACTTTGAACAACTTTTCCTCTAACTCCACTCACTTCCTTCACATCAAAGTTGTGCCCATGGATACCTACATAGGCTGCGGTTATGCCTGTTTCTTTGTGGGCTACATGGAACATTCCTTGTTCCAGTCCTACTCTGGCTCCCATCCACAACTCTTTCTCTAGTGACATCACCGGTGCTGCTTCCCTCTCTCATCCAGAATTGGAAGAACTTATCAATTTTGCTCCCAATTTCCACCATGCTCTCACCTTCACCTGGTCCATCTCTGAATCATCCCTTCCCTTCCTCAACTTTTCTGATTCCATTTCTGAGGATATGCTGGCCACTGATAACCATTACAAAGCCACCAAGCCCCGCAGATACCTGGATTATATATTCTTACACCCTGCTTGCTGTAAGGACTCAATTCCATTTCTCTAGTTTCTCTGTCACGTTTGTTCTGATGATGCTACCAGAAGAACCTCAGAAATGTACATCTTTTCCCTCAATCCCAGATTCCCCACCACTGTGGGTTGGCATGGCCCTCAGTGCGTCTGACCCTTTCCTGCACTTCTGCCCTCTTCCCTTGTCTTCCCTCTCACAACACCAATAGGGTACCCCTCACTTAGCACTTCACCAGCAACCACATCCATTGGATCATTAATTGCCATTTCCATCTCATCTAGTGGGATGCCAATACCGTACACATATTCCCTTCTCTTCCTTGTCAGCCTTC
This sequence comes from Chiloscyllium plagiosum, assembly GCF_037043375.1. Classification (NCBI taxonomy): domain Eukaryota; kingdom Metazoa; phylum Chordata; class Chondrichthyes; order Orectolobiformes; family Hemiscylliidae; genus Chiloscyllium; species Chiloscyllium plagiosum. The sequence continues at coordinate 94,645,868 of NW_028270140.1, forward strand.
CACATCTGGGATCTCTTGGTCTACTCCAGCTTCACTCTCAATACCTCCCCACAACTCCCATGGTACTTTCCCATGCAACTGCAGAAAGTGAAACACTTGCCTGTTTACTTCCTTTCTCCAAGGCACATCCTCCAGGTGAAGTAATGTTTTACCTTCACTGCACTCAATCCAATCCAATGTATTTGCTGCTCTCAATGTGATTTCCTCTACACTGAGGATACTAAGTGCAGGCTAGATGAATGCATTGGGGAACACTGACCTTCCAGTTGCCTGTTACTTCAACACACACTGTGTTAGAACATAGAACATAGAAAAGTACAGCACGGAACAGGCCCTTTGGTTCACGCTGTTGTGCCAAGGTTTAATCCTAATGTAAAATATAATAACTTAACCCACGCACCCCTCAACTCACTGCTATCCATATGCATATCCAGCAGTTGCTTAAATGTCTCCAATGACTCAGCTTCCACCATCACAGCTGGCAATGCATTCCATACATTCACAACTCTCTGCATAAAGAACCTACCTCTCACGTCTCCTTTATACCTTCCTCCTAATATCTTCAAACTATGACTCCCCGTACCAGTCAATCCTGCCTTGAGGAAAAGTCTCTGGCTATTGACTCTATCTAGTCCTCTCATTATTTTGTACACCTCGATCAGGTCTCCTCTCTTCCTCCTTCTCTCCAGAGAGAAGAGTCCGGGCTTATTCAACCTTTCTTCGTAAGGCAAGCCCTCCAGTCCAGACAGGATCCTGGTAAACCTTCTTTGCACCCTCTCCAAAGCCTCTGTAACTTTCCTATAGTAGGGCGACCAGAACTGGACACAATATTCCAAGTGTGACCTCACCAGGAACTTGTAGAGCTGCAGCAAAACCTCACGCCTCTTAAACTCTATCCCCTGTTGATGAAAGCCAAAACACCATATGCTTCCTTAACAACCCTATCCACTTGGGTGGCAACTTTGAGGGATGTATGTACTTGCCCACCAAGATCCCTCTGTTCCTCCACACTGTCAAGAATCCTGTCTTTAATCCTATATTCAGCATTCGAGTTCGACCTTCCAAAATGCATCACTTCGCATTTATCCAGGTTGAACTCCATCTGCCATTTCTCAGCCCAGCTCTGCATTCTGTCTATGTCATGCTGCAGCCTGCAGTAGCCCTCAATACTATCGACAACACCTCCAACCTTTGTGTCATCCGCAAATTTACTAACCCACCCCTCAACCTCCTCATCCAAGTCATTTATAAAATCTACAAAGAGCAGAGGCCCAAGAACAGAGCCCTGCGGGACCCCATTCAACACTGATTTCCAGGCAGAATACTTTCCATCTACAACCACTCTCTGCCTTCTGTCAGCCAGCCAATTCTGAATCCAGATAGCCAAATCTCCCTGTATCCCATACTTCCTGACTTTATGAATGAGCCTACCACGAGGAACCTTATCAAATGCCTTGCTGAAGTCCATATACACCATATCCACCCCTCGACCTTTGTCAACCTGTCTTGACACCTCCTCAAAGAACTCAATAAGATTTGTGAGGCATGACCTGCCCCTCACAAAGCCATGCTGACTGCCTTTAATCACACTATGCTTTGCCAAATAGTCATAAGTCCTATCCCTCAGAATTCTTTCCAAAATTTTGCTGACCACAGACATAAGACTGATTGGTCTGTAATTGCCAGCGATTTCCCTATTACCCTTCTTGAAAAGAGGAACAACATTCGCCTCCTTCCAATCCTCTGGTACGACTCCCGTGGAGACTGAGGCGGCAAATATCCTTGCCAGCAACTTAGCAACCTCCATTCTCACTTCCCGGAATAGCCTAGGATAAATCTGGTCTGGCCCTGGGGACTTAATGTTTTCCAAAATTCTCTGACCATCATTGCTGTCTTGGGCCTGCTGCAGTGTTCAAGTGCAGCTCAGTGCAAGCTGGAAGAACGGAATCTCATTTTCTGCTTGGAAACCCTGCAACCTATGAGACTCAGTGTGGAGTTCAATAACTTTAGAACATGAACACTTTCCTCTATGTCCTTTAACCACCTCCATACACCAGACTCTGTCATGACATGGGCTGCTTTCAGCTCAGCCAATCAATTTTTACCAACTTATGGTCCCCATTATTAGCTTTTCTTTCTCCATGGTATGCTACCATCCAACCCTTTGCCTACCTAGGTATCACTCTCTCTCTCTGGACTCAAATTTCTGCCAGCCTCTCACTCCTTTCTCACCAGCATCCCACTCCCCAGTTCTGTGCCCCCCACCACCCCAACCACCCCCTGCCTTCAGCATATACCTATACCATCTCTTCCCAGCTATTTTCAGTTCTGAAGAAGGGTCACTGCACCTGAAATGTTGATCTGCTTTCTCTCCACAGATGCTGTTCTTGGTTTAAACTTATTACTCTAGGTTTTTTTATGTTTCCAAAACGACACTAAATCTAACTGAATTAAGGTTACTGGTAATAAAATGCTCCCGAACTGATATCCATTCCTTCAAAAACTAAATCCAGAGCTGTTGCTTCTTTATTTGGGTTTGCTATGTACGAGCTAAAAATGTTACCTGACTATGTTTTAAAAATTATCTGGTTTCCTTATCTTCCTCACAACAGTATAATTAGCCCTTCTTAAGTTCATTAATTCCCAACCATAAGATCTCATTCGATGTTCCTTTATATAAACACACACACACAAAACACTTATCTCTGCCCTCAGTACATTTGTCTTATTTACTAGACTCCTTACATTGAATCGTACATCATGATTTGCAAAAAAACACTCCTTTATTGTCAATTTCCTATCCTTTCTGTGACCTTCCATATTCACTTGGTAATATTCTTCATCTAATTTGAGGTAAGCCTCTGTTCCTTGTGAATTTAGTCTGAAGTAACCACTTGGCTGCCAAGGCAGTTTCAAAGCTCCCAGCAGCACCAGCACACTTCCTTGCTAAGATTTTAGTCCTGGCTCCGTTAAGGTGCAATCCATCTGGCTATATTCACTGTAAGCGATGCCAGTATCTGGCACCTGGTAGTGATAGGATTGTACTTCTGTGGCTTTGCCGCTACCAACCTTTCATATGTGATTAATCTACAGGCTTTTCTCCTTTACTTTTTCTAAACAACCTTTCTAGAGATACAAATCACACAACACCAGGTTATAGTCGAACAGGTTTATTTGGAAGCACTAGCTTTCGGACCACCACTCCTTCTTCAGGTGGTTGTGGAGCAGGACCATTAGACACAGAATTCATAGCAAAACATTACAGTGTCGTGCAAGTAAAATGATACACTACCACCTGATGAAGGAGCAGTGCTCCAAACGCTAGTGCTTCCAAATAAACCTGTTGGATGAAAACCTGGTGTTGTGTGATTTGTAACTTTGCACACCCCAGTCCAACACTGACTCCTCCACATGCTGTATAGAGATATTATTACACACCTCTAGAGCAGATAAAACTTGAAACTGGGTCTCCTGGCTCATTATAACTAAGGACACTACCATTGCACCTCAAGGGTCCTGAGTCTGTGGGTTTACTGGTATTAAGTGATAAAAGTTTAGCCACCCATGAATAAAAGCAAACACAGAGAAAGCTGGAGAAAATCAGCAGCATCTGTGGAGAGAGAAACATCCTCAAATGCTGCCAGACCTGCATTCTTTGTGTTTGAGCAACCAATGCGTCTTTGACACAAGAGGCACATACTTGAATTACAAGAGGTATTTATTAAGATAATACTGACTCATCCCCAATAAAATTGGTCCCAATGCCTCCCCCCACCCCCCCGAGCATCAAATCCCCAGTTTCTCCTGCTCCTCCCCCCCTCCCCAGACCCATGATTTGCTCTTTTCATTTTGAATTTTAAAAGATTATTCTCTTTCCAGGTAATTTTCAGGTCCAAGAGTTTCTTTTTGCTTTATGGTTAGGGAAACTAATTACAAATGTATTCCTGTCCTGATTTCAGAAAAGCACTTTCAACAGGACAGGATACAAACTGATCACCTTATTTGGTTAGGTAAGAGTTAAAACAGAAACATCGTTGTGATGTTTGTTTTTGGGGTGAATATTCGGGGTTTCTCCTGACCACTTGCAGGACCTTATCTGATAGATCTGTGGAAACCTTTGAGAAGTGACATGAATGCAATTTCCAATCTTTTTCTGGGGCTTCTGCAGGTTTACAATCAAAGATATTGCAAACGATTAGGAGAAAGCACACATATTCAGTTGCAGTTTTTTGAATCAGTAAAGCAAATTCAGAAAAGACAATAGAGTAGACATATTCACTGTATTGATAATACATTTATCTGTATTTTCTTTCTTTGCTTTAAAATATGAATGCTGACACTAGGCTAAGTGCTAATGCTATTGTGAAAATCTAAATTTACAACAATCCCCTGCCCAATATTTGGAAAGAGATGTATAACTGTTGAACATTGTAAATGTAAAAATGATATTAAACAGACTCTAAATCAATCAAAATAATCTAAGCACAGAGATCAACATGCTGTTTTATTCTCTTTCTTTGTATTTTAATCTATCTGACTGCTAAAAATATGCAGTGATAGATTACAAATTGAATATAGAATTTTTGTTTGCAGTAACAGTAATAATATGAGTAGGGAATAGAAATGTTAATGAAAGTGTGATTAAATAGGATCTGAATATTTAGGAACAGGAGAAGTCGCCATGCTTGAAGAAGCCACCCATGTTTCATTGATTAAATCACCTGCTTACATTATCTCCAAAGCCCCTGGTTCTCTAGAAACAAATCTAATTGTCCTTCAAATCCATTTACTGTGTCTGCTTTAATGTGCTCACCTAGACACTTATTCTATAATTATATTACTCTTTAGGTGATAAAGTTCTGCCTGATTTCCTTTCTTATTTTGAGCTATGCAGTTGCCAATATTTCATTATACAATCGTTTTAACGTGTCCAATTCATTGAGATCAGTAGAATCTTGAGAGTGAGAGATAATTTTCACTTTCCCTTCTAACACTATACATTTCATGCATTCAGGAGTAATGTAAGATCAGTAATTTGTGAATGAAGTCACTGAATTTGATCATTCGGAAAACAGACAGGGGATTGTGATGTTCAATTAAAGTGCACCCATGAATTAAGATGCAGCTAACACCCATCAATTCTGCCTGGCCTGCTCATGTTAATGATTTCAGCATTTCACCAGCTCTAATTGCTTCTTCGGCTAGACTCCTCTCCGGTGGGTCACATTACAGAAAACTGACCTCTTAAAGGGGAGGTACATTGTGGCTAGACCAGCTGACTGTGAAGTGAATCTTAGCAGGAAACATTGAGCAATCACACAACATAAGACAGAACAGATACCAAGGCTTTCAGACACTGGAGGCCTTGATGGAAAAGGAATAAAGATGTTTATGTCCACCAAACACATTTTTTGTAAGCACTGGGAAGAAATAGCTGTGGAACTCAAGTTTAGGAGTCAGGTTGTTGCAATGGTCAATGATCTCTCACAAATAGTCAAATTCATTGAATGTATCTTCAAATAGCATTTCCTATGCGACATGGTGGCACAGCGGCTCAGTGGTTAGCACTGCTGCCTCACAGTGCCAGGGACCCAGGTTCGGTGGGTGGGTCTGTATGGAGTCTGCACATTCTCCCTGTGTCTGTGCAGGTTTCCTCCTACAGTCCAAAGATGTGCAGGTTAGAAGGATTGGCCATGCTGAATTACCCTATTATGTGCAGACTAGGTGGATTAGCCATGGGAAATGCAGCATTACAGGGATAGTGTAGGGAGGTGGGTCTAGCTGGGATGTCCTTCAGAGGGTCAGTATTAACTCAATAGACTGAATGGTCTGCTTCCATGTTGCAGGGTATCTATGATTCTGTCAATAGCCAAGTTATTACAGTCCAATTCACCGCACCCTCCTCTCATCTGCCAACAATTTCTGTTAATCAGAATTGATATACAATATTTACTTACCCAACTTCACTCTCATCAATATAACACTACAACTTTTCAATAGATGAATGCAAGAGTAATGAAGCTATTCCTCAATTACACAAGGCATTGATGAAACTGTATCCGGAGTACTGTACACAGTACTGATCACCATTCTCACAGAAGAATGTTAATGTACTGGAAGCAGATCAGAGAATGTTTACTTGACTAATACCTAGAATGCGTGGGTTGCCTTATGAGGACAGGTTAGGTCTGTATTCTCTGGAGTTTAGAAGGGTCAGCAGCATGTAACTGAAACAAGTAGGATCTTGCGGAGACTTGACCAGGTGGAAGTTAAAGGATGTTCCCTCCTGTGGGAAAAACTACAGCTAGAGGTCATAGTTTAATAAGGGGTCACCCATTTAAAACTGAGATGAAGAAATATATTTTCCTCTCAGAGGGTTGTGACTCTTTCCTCAAAAGGCAGTGGATGCAGAATCTTCAAATATTTTGAAAGTACTTGTAAATAGATTCCTGATTATCAAGGGCATGAGAGATTATCAGGAGTGTGCAGTTATGTCGAGTTAACATCAAAATCCGATCAGCCTTGAAAGGCCAAGTAGCCTACTCTTGTTTCCAGTTTGTATATTTGAAAGCTCACCCTCACAGCTTGCAGATTTTTTGGTATCCAATCAAGACTGAGAAGTGGCAGATGGAGTTTAATTCAGACAAATGCGAGGTGCTACATTTTGGGAAACCAAATCTTAGCAGGACTTATACACTTTATGGTAAGGTCCTAGGGAGTGTTGCTGAACAAAGAAACTTTGTTCATTCAATCGCTATGCATGAGATTTTCCTCACTCAATCACAATGCATGAGAATGTCTGACACAGTTCCCTCTATCTTGCAGGTCAAGGTGGTACAAAACCAGACACATCAGAACCAACTGGACATCATCCTCAAATCACATGGGTATGATGTAGCCAATGCTTATTGCACTGGTTGCTGAAGCCATAGCTGGTGGTGGGACTAAAACCATTGAAGGTTACATTAACCTTATTCCTAATCTTTCTCCTCCCATCTCACCACCCTCTTATCGCACTTAATCCTATCATTAAAAAGGCAAATGACAATCCAAGGAAAAGCCTTTTTAACACATTGAGTATTTAGGATCTGCAATGCGCAGTCTGAACATTGAAGTGGGACACCTGGCAGAGGCAGATTTATTCTTGACTTGCAAAATGCAATTGGATAAACAGCTGAAGAGAGAAAAAATGTTGTGTAGTCATAGAAAAGGCTGGGAGAATGGGATGAACTGAGTTGTTCTTGCAGGATGCTGCATGAACATGATGGACCAAATGGCATCCTTCTATTCCGAAATAATTCGATGTTTCTTTGATATGTGGAACTGGGCCTGGGGAAAGTTGCAGGGATAGCAAGCAGATTAGACGTGAAGGAATCCAGTCCATTGATCTCTCACTCAATGACTGATATAGGTGCTGACTATGCATAGTTGAGTGGATAGCAAGGAAGTATTATCTGCAAATAGTGAGAGAATCAGTGTGAATGACTTGTAACCAGGGCAGAAAGCATGTCCAGTGTGGGTCTTCAGAAAGCAAGATCACATGAGCACTGCTGAGACAGTTTCAAATGAGGAATGTCACGGAGCATGGTAGAGATAAAGGCCACTGTGTACGTACAATGAAATGGTTGGTGCATCAGGAAGGCTCTGTTCTTTTTGATGGAGCATTGTACAATGCAGCATCAAGTTGGCATCAGACTTATAATTTAAAAGTATAATTTTCAGCATGGAAGTGACAGCCAACTCCATAAACACAACTGTGGAGTCAAGCATGATGCAGCTTTTGATGACAGTTTTCTTAGATTTAATTGCAATGTAAGCAGAGACCATTCAGGATTTGAGTGCTGTAATGGAAGCTCACACTGTTGCCATCACAGCTGTAGATTATAAGGTGCTTGCAGAGTGTCACAGCTCTCCACAATCTCTTCCGAGGGGATTGGCAGTGGACTCAGAGTCATAGAGTCATAGAGGTATATAGCATGGAAACAGACCCTTCGGTCCAACCTGACCATGCTGACCAGATAAGTATTATCTGCCTCCACCACTTCCTCTGGCAGCTCATTCCATACACATACCACCTTCTGTGTGAAAATGTTGCCCCTTAGGTCTCTTTTATATCTTTCCTCACTCATCCTAAACCTATGCCCTCTAGTTCTGGACTCCCCCACCCCAGGGCCTTTGCTCATTTACCCAATCCATGCCCCTCATAATTTTGTAAACCTCTATAAGGTTACCCCTCAGTCTCCGACACTCCAGGGAAAACAGTCCCAGACTGTTCAGCCTCTCCCTATAGCTCAGATCCTCAAACCCTGGCAACATCCTTGTAAATCTTTTCTGAACCCTTTCAAGTTTCACAACATCTGTCCGATAGGAAGGAGACTAGAATTGCACGCAATATTCCAACAGTGGCCTAACCAATGTCCTGTACAGCCACAACATGACCTCCCAACTCCTGTACTCAATACTCTGACCAATAAAGGAAAGCATACCAAACACTTTCTTCACTATCCTATCTACCTGCGACTCCAATTTCAAGGAGCTATGAACCTGCACTCCAAGGTCTCTATATTCAGCAACACTCCCTAGGACCTTACCATTAAGTGTATAAGTCTTGCTAAGATTTGCTTTCCCAAAATGCAGCACCTCGCATTTATCTGAATTAAAATCCATCTGCCACTTCTCAGCCCATTGGCCCATCTGGTCAAGATCCTGTTCTAATCTGAGGTAACCCTCTTCGCTGTCCACTACACCTCCAATGTTGGTGTCATCTGCGAACTTACTAGCTGCACCTCTTATGCTCGCATCCAAATCATTTATGTAAATGACAAAAAGTAGAGGGTCCAGCACTGATCCTTGTGGCACTCCACTGGTCATAGGCCTCCAGTCTGAAAAACAACCCTCCACCACCACCCTCTGTCTTCTACCTTTGAGCCAGTTCTGTATCCAAATGGCTAGTTCTCCCTGTATTCCATGAGATCTAACCTTGCTAATCAGTCTCCCATGGGGAACCTTGTCGTACGCCTTACTGAAGTCCAAATAGATAACATCTATTGCTCTGCCCTCATCAATCCTCTTTGTTATTTCTTCAAAAAACTCAATCAAGTTTGTGAGACATGATTTTCCACGCACAAAGCCATGTTGACAATCCCTAATCAGTCCTTGCCTTTCCAAATACATGTACATTCTGTCTCTCGGGATTCCCTCCAACAACTTGCCCACCACCGAGGTCAGGCTCACCGGTCTATAGTTCCCTGGCTTGTCTTTAATGCCCTTCTTAAACAGTGGCACCACGTTTGCCAACCTCCAGTCTTCCGGCACCTCACCTGTGACTATTGATGATACAAATATCTCAGTAACAGGCCCATCAATCACTTCTCTAGCTTCCCACAGAGTTTTCGGGTACACCTGATCAGGTCCTGGGGATTTACCTACCTTTACCCATTTCAAGACATCCAGCACTTCCTCCTCTATAATCTGGACATTTTGCAAGATGCCACCATCTATCTCCCTTCAATCTACATCTTCCATATCCTTTTCCACAGTAAATACTGATGCAAAATATTCATTTAGTATCTCCCCCATTTTCTGCGGCTCCAAAGCTGCATCATGCTTGACTCCACAGTTGTGTTTATGGAGTTGGCTGTCACTTCCATGCTGAAAATTATACTTGTAAATTATAAGTCTGATGCCAACTTGATGCTGCATTGTACAATGCTCCATCAAAAAGAACAGAGCCTTCCTGATGCACCAACCATTTCATTGTACGTACACAGGCCACCTTGCTGATCTTTGAGGGGCCCTATTCTCTCCCTAGTTACCCTTTTGTCCTTAATATATTTTTTAAAACCCTTTTGATTCTCCTTAATTCTATTTGCCAAAGCAATCTCATGTCCCCTTTTTGCCGTCCTGATATCCCTCTTAAGTATACTCTTACTTCCTTTATACTCTTCTAAAGATTCACTCGATCTATCCTGTCTATACCTGACATATGCTTCCTTCTTTTTCTTAACCAAACCCTCAACTTCTTTAGTCATCCAGCATCCCCTGTACCTACCAGCTTTTCCTTTCACCCTTACAGGAATATACTTTCCCTGGATTCTTGTTATCTCATTTCTGAAGGCTTCCCATTTTTCAGCCAACCCCTTTACCTGCGAACATCTGCCCCCAATCAGCTTTCGAAAGTTCTTGCCTAATACCATCAAAATTGGCCTTTCCAATTTAAAACTTCAACTTTTAGATCTGGTCTATCCTTTCCCATCACTATTTTAAAACTAATAGAATTATTAGATTAGATTACTTACAGTGTGGAAACAGGCCCTTCGGCCCAACAAGTCCACACCGCCCCGCCAAAGCGCAACCCACCCATACCCCTACATTTACATCTTACCTAACACTATGGGCAATTTAGCATGGCCAATTCACCTGACCTGCACATCTTTGGACTGTGGGAGGAAACCGGAGCACTCGGAGGAAACCCACGCAGACACGGGGAGAATGTGCAAACTCCACACAGTCAGTCGCCTGAGGCGGGAATTGAACCCGGGTCTCTGGCGCTGTGAGGCAGCAGTGCTAACCACTGTGCCACCGTACCACCGTACTTATGGTCAGTGGCCCCAAAGTACTCCCCCACTGACACCTCAGTCACCTGCCCTGCCTTATTTCCCAAGAGTAGGTCAAGTTTTGCACCTTCTCTAGTAGGTACATCCACATACTGAACCAGAAAATTGTCTTGTATGCACTTAACTTCCTCTCCATCTAAACCTTTAACACTATGGCAGTCCCAGTCGATGTTTGGAAAGTTAAAATCCCCTACCATAACCACCCTATTATTCTTACAGATAGCTGAGATCTCCTTACAAGTTTGTTTCTCAATTTCCCTCTGACTATTAGGAGGTCTATAATACAATCCCAATAAGGTGATCATCCCTTTCTTATTTCCCAGTTCCACCCAAATAACTTCCCCGGATGTATTTCCGGGAATATCCTCCCTCAGCACAGCTGTAATGCTATCTCTTATCAAAAATGCCACTCCCCCTCCTCTCTTGCCTCCCTTTCTATCCTTCCTGTAGCATTTGTATCCTGGAACATTAAGCTGCCAGTCCTGCCCATCCCTGAGCCATGTTTCTGTAATTGCTATGATATCCCAGTCCCATGTTCCTAACCATGCCCTGAGTTCATCTGCCTTCCCTGTTGGGCATCTTGCATTGAAATAAATGCAGTTTAATTTATTAGTCCTACTTTGTCCCTGTTTGACTCACTTCTGTCCTCAACTGTACCAGTCTCAGATTGATCTCTTTCCTCACTATCTCCCTGGGTCCCAACCCCCCACCTTACTAGTTTAAATCCTCCCGAGCAGTTCTAGCAAATTTTCCTGCCAGTATATTAGTCCCCTTCCAATTTAGGTGCAATCCGTCCTTCTTGTACAGGTCACTTCTACCCCAAAAGAGATTCCAATGATCCGAAAATGTGAATCCTTCTCCCACACATCAGCTCCTCAGCCATGCATCCATCTGCTCTATCCTCCTATTCCTGCCCTCACTTCTGGGTACATACTGCATTTCTTTCTCAAAAAGCCAGCATTCATTCTCCCACTGTGAATTGTTCAGTCCCCTTGTCTGTAAGGCAGCCAATCTGGGCTGCTGCTATCCTGACATATTACAGTCTGTAGTTAGGTCTTCTAGTCCCAAAACTGCAACAAGTGCTGCAAGGCCATCTGCAGTCTCTCCCTCTAAAAGTTTTCCATTTGCCATGCTGTAGCCATTGGGGTAGCACTAGAACAGGCAAAGGCATATGGAAGACAGGCACTGAGGGGCTCACAATGGTGGTTAATTGATGTTTGTATCTAATATGACGTGATTAATTTTTAAATTGAATTTGAATGTGTATTTTGCGGGGCCCTTTCTTTCAGAGGTGCTGCATTTGTCAGTGACAGAGAGAATATATACTGTGGATTAATGATTACAATTTCTTACCCAAAATATTTAGGTTTTGACATGTTTTCCATAGTATGTAGCATTTTCAACATGATGAACAAATTTCCTGGTTCTCTCCATGTCTTGAAAACATTAGTTAGTTCACCTTGTCATCTCCTCTTGTCTTTCATCATGATTTAGATTCTTCTAATCAGAATCACTTTTCTATTTGCCCCTGTACCATGGATAATATTGCTTTACTATTTTGGAAATGCACCAAGTATGCCAGAGGGTCCTGTTCAACCTGTTGTAAAACAATAGCATAACTTATTTAGAATTATATCCGATTGCTGTGCTAATGAAACATAAGGCATTATGTCCCATTTTACTGCAGTTAAGCACTATGCTGAAGGTTTTATTGATTTATCTAACATCATTTCAAGGTCTTTTTCCCAATCGGCATTCTGTACCAACAGTCACTTAATGCTTCTTTCTCTCTTTTCATTCTTTCCTGCATGCTAATTAGTTTACTGAGATCCCATTGAATTGCATTTGTTGGAAACTCTTGAAAGGTCTGAATTTTTCTGAATCTGTTGAATAGTTCTTCATTATTTGTTCTGTTTCCTTTCTTAATAATACACATACTCTTGGCGATTCCATTTTTTTTTTGTTCATCTGTTTCATTAAGAACAGCGTGGGTTTCAAGACTGAGCTGTGATACCTTGAATGCAACCTTTATCTAACTCAAATCGTTCTCATTTCTATTTAACCAGTGTGTCCATTTTGAAAATTTTGACTTATTTCTATCCTTACCTTTAATTCAATTTTTTTTTATATATTCACGTGATGTGTATGTCAAAGTCTAGATCACCATTTATCGCCCATCTGTAATTGTCACCAGATAGTAGCAGTAAGCTTGAACTTACTATGTAAAATTATAGGTTGCATCTATGTTTTGTCAGTACACCAGATATACTGTTAGGGAGGGAAATCCAGGATTTTGACACAGTGAAGTAATGATAATATCCTTCAAAGTCAGGATAGTATATTGCTTGGAAAGGAACTTGCAAGTGATGTTTTCAAGTATCGACTGCTTTTGTTCTTCTAGATGGTAAAGGTCATGGGTTTGGAAGGTGATGTTGAGAGGAATCTTGGTGAGTTACTATAGTGCATCTCATAGATGGCACACACTGCTGCCAATGTGAAATGGTGGTACAGGGACTGAATGTCAGTGATGGTAAATTAGGTGCCAATCAAGTAGGTTGCTTTTAAGAGATGATATTGAAATCCTTGAGACAAGTAAAGAGTATTATGACAGTCCTAACATGTGGAGAAAGTGAGGTCTGCAGATGCTGGAGATCAGAGCCGAAAATGTGTTGCTGGAAAAGCGCAGCAGGTCAGGCAGCATCCAGGGAACAGGAGAATCGACGTTTCGGGCATAAGCCCTTCTTCAGGACGCCCGAAACGTCGATTCTCCTGTTCCCTGGATGCTGCCTGACCTGCTGCGCTTTTCCAGCAACACATTTTCAGTCCTAACATGTGCCTTGTAGAAAGTGACTGGCTTCAGGGATTTAGAAAATGAACCACTTACCACAGAATTTCCTTTGCACAGCATTTGTGTGGTGCAAGTACTAACTGCCACTTATCAACGAGGCCAGACCCAGCAGTGGTTGTAGCACAGTAGTATACAGTTGAACGAATTACATTGGAAGTGCTCAATATCCAAATTATATATTTCCAAGTCAGGATAGTAAGTAGCTAGGAGGAGTTCCCATGGATTCGTTGTCCTTGTCCTTCTAGAATAGTAGTAATGATGGGTTGGAAGGCTTTTGAAGGATCCTAGGTGGATTTGTGTAGTGCATCTTGTAGATGCTACACACTGCTGCTAATGAGTGTTGGTGGTAGAGGGAGTGAATATTTGTGCATTTGATGCCGGTCAGTAGGCTGCTTTGTTTGGGATAGTGTCAAATGTCTTGAGTGTTGTTGGAGCTGCAGCCGTCCAGGCAAGTGGGGAGTATTTCAACATACTCCTGACCTGTGCTTTGTAAATATTAGACAGGCTTTGGGGAAGCAGGAAGTAAGCTATACACTAAAGGATTCCTGGCCTCCGATCTGCGCTTGTGACCACTATATTTATAGCCAAGTCTTGTTCGATTTCTGGTAAATGGTAACCTCTAAGATGTTGATTGTGCAGGATTCAGTGATGGAAATTCCATTGAATGCCAAAGGTGATGTTAGATATTCCGTTGTTGAAAATTGCCATTGTGTGTGTAATTTCCCATTTATTAGCTCAACTTACTGTTACTTGCCATCTGTCAGCCCAAGCCTGGATATTATCCAGGTCTTGCTGCATTTAGACAATGACTGCTTTCATTCCTGAGGAATCTCAGGTGGTGCTGAACATCGTACAATCATCAGTAAACATCCTTACTCTCCACTTCTGAATTTCTCATGAAGGAAAGCTTGTTATTGAAGCAGCTGATGATGGTTGGGACTAGGAGCTCCTGCAGAGATGTCCTGGAGCTGAGGTGACAGATGTTCAATATGTGCCAGGTATGACTCCAATCAGTGGCGAGCTTTTCCCCCTTATTGCCATTGATTCCCATGTTGTTAGGGTTCATGACGCCACACTCGCTCAAACATTGCCTTGATAACAAGTGAAAATACTTTCTCTTCATTCCTGGAATTCAGCTCCTCTGTCCATGCTTGAGTTAAGATTGTGATCAGATGAGGAGCTGAGTAGATCTGGCAGAACCTAAACTGGGCGTCACTGAGCAGGTTATTGCTATGCACATGCTGTTTGAAAACACTGTTGATGACACCTTCCATCATTTCATCAAAGGTTTGACAGTAGACTGATTGGGGAAATACTTGTCCTATCTTTTGTGTACAGGACATATCTGAGCAATTCTCCACATTGCTGGGTAGATGCCAGCGATGTAGCTTTACTGGAACAGCTTGGCTAGGGGCACAGCAAGTTCTGGAGCACAGGTTTTCTGATTTATAGCCAGAATGTCAGGGCCCATAGTCTTTGAAGTATCCAGTACAGCCAACCGTTTATTGATATCACGTAGAATGAATTGAATTGGCTGAAGACATCTGTGATCATAGGGACCTCTGGAGGAGCTGGGAAGCATCAGCTCCTTGGCACTTCTGATTGGAGATCGCTGCTAATGCTTCAGCCTTATCTGACCCCTCCATTGAGAATCCAGATATTTGTGAAGCCTGCTCCTCCAGTGAGCTGTTTAATTGTCCCTTGCCATTGATTGTGAGTGGACTGCTGAGTTGAGATCTTATCCATGAGTTGTGGACCTCCAAAGAGCATCTCACTGAGACTGAGACCCACCGTCCCCGAACCCTGCATTTATTACGGCTAATCCAACTAGCCTGCACACTCTGTGGTAATTTAGCATGGCCAATACACTTAACCTGCACATCTTTGGACTGTGGTATGAACTGGAACACCGGCCAGAAATCTAAACAGATACGGGGAGAACATGCAAACTCCGGAAAGACAGTTATCCAAGGCTGGAGTTGAACCCCGGTCCCTGCTGTGATGCAGTAGTGCTGACCATGTGCCACCATATCCTCCCCCGAATGACTACGTAGTTGGTATCAATGTGAATATATGCAACTTTCTGCCATTCATTATGGTTTGGCCTAATCTCCAAACCTGGCAATGCATACAGTTTCTCAGCAAATTGTTCAAATAGTCCTGCATTTCATTTAGTAATTCTGCTTTTCTTTTGTGTATTGAGTTTGGCAAGATGAAGAATTAAGAGAAAAAGAAGAAAATGTGTTTTATTGTTGTTTTATTCAAAAAATTACCAGATTTTATTGCACACAAAGAAATAGAGGCTATTTTCTGAAACACTTGACAGATGGGGGAATGCAATATTTCTCTGACGGCTAGCAAGACCTTAAGTTAGCTTCGAATGACAATATCTTTCATGCAAAGACATTTAGTGCAAAACGGTGTTAATAACTGGCTATCATTACAAATGTAAAGAAGACTTCTATCATTATCTTGGTGCTCAGTTGATTCACAAAACATTCCAGCTCATTTGTGAAAAGACAGCAAGTCATCCACAGACAATTAAAGGAAATGTTCTCTTATCTTAATTTATTCAGGTTAGTTCGACTACCTCTGATTTAAATTAAGCAGTATCTCGATTATTGTCACTCAGTGTAACTCCTTGTATATTGGATGTAGATTTTAAATTCAGAATTGGCAAATTACACTCATTTAAGATAAGAATCAGACACCTAATCTATCTCTTCTAGACATTTGGACTCCCAGTGCATACGTTTGTTAGACAGATACTCTTGTTGTCTAAAACACATTCAAACAGACTATTACAATTTTTCTTTTGAAAAGCATTCTGCACATTAGGTTTTGAAATTGCTCTGATAAATTTAAGGATCTATGGACAGTTGGATTCAAAGCTGATTCAATCAGACCATGTAGAAGCTTTAATTCATTCAGTCTACAACATGGATTTGATACAGGCTGTTACTGAAGTCATTTGAGAGGAACATCAATTATGTAACTCTGTGAGAATGTATGAATGTATATAATGTAAGTGATCTGTATTGGAAGTCAGCATTAACCAATTGTGTGACGAGTTGAAGCCCTTCAGGATTGTGCTTAATTTAGATTCAGTCCTTGTCACAATTTGATAAAAGCTCTATTTAGTTTTGCTTTGCTTTATATTTTTGAGCTGTTAAGATCAAAATTCTCTCAATTTAAAATTTTCAGTCATTTTCGCCTATTATGTCTTGTGTGACTCTTTGAAGCAGTTGAATCATTGTTTTCGAACAGCATCTTCACAAGAAAATCCACAGGACAGGTGTTTAAGGTGCTAGTGGGGATGTTTTTTCATGATAGCAACCACTACACTGTACATTTTAAGTTTGTTATGGTAAAGGAAAAAAGATGGTCTGCAAAACGGAGTTTTGGTTTGGGGGAGGACAGATTTTAATAAAATAAGTCAGGATCCAACTACCCTAGGAACGGCTACTTCTGGATAAAACGACAGCAGAATAATGGGAGTCATTGAAAAAGGAGTTGGAGAGAGTATTGGCCCAAAATGTTCCCTTTAAGATGAAGTGTAGGAGCAACAAGCTGAGAGAACCTGGGATGTTTAAGAATTGTCAGGATTGCATAAGAAAGAAAAGAGAGGCTTTTACAATTGGAGCTATACGGTACAATAGGAGCAAATTAACGGAGACCCTAATGGGCTATAGAAAGTCCAGGGGATCTTAAGGAAGCAACTGAGAGAGCAAACAGGGGGCATTAAAAACACTGGTGGGTAAGATTAGGGAGAATCCCAATATATTCTGTAAGTATGCCAAGGGGAAGTCATAGAGTCATAGAGATGTACAGCATGGAAACAAACCCTTCGGTCCAACCTGTCCACGCCAACCAGATATCCCAACCCAATCTAGTCCCACCTGCCAGCACCCGGCCCATATCCCTCCAAACCCTTCCTATTCATATACACATCCAAATGCCTCTTAAATGTTGCAATTGCACCAGCCTCCACCACATCTTCTGGCAGCTCATTCCATACACGTACTACCCTCTGTGTGAAAAAGTTGCCCCTTAGGTCTCTTTTATATCCTTCCCCTCTCACCCTAAACCTATGTCCTCTAGTTCTGGACTCCCCGACCACAGGGAAAAGACTTTGTCTATTTATTCTATCTATGCCCCTCATAATTTTGTAAACATCTCTACGTGTTTAAACAGGGAGAATTTGGGGATCAAGGGGATAATCTGTGTGTTGAGCTGATGGACATTGATAGGGTATTAGATGACTACTTCACTTCTGCCTCAACTTAGGAGAAGTGAAGAAACAGAATTCAGGAAGAGGACCTTGAGCAGGTTGACAAAGGAAGTGAGGAGGTATTGGAAGTTTGAGCAGGTTTAAAACTGGACAAATCCTGAGGTACGGATGAGTATGTTCCAGGCTGTTGGGGGGATCAAAGGAGGAAATTACAGTGGCTCTGACTCAAATGTTTAATTCCTCTCTGCCCATGGGTTCCACTTTTCAAAAAGGTGGCAGGGATAAACCAGGGAGCTATGGAGCACTGAGCCTCACAACAGTGGTAGAAAAAACTATTGGATAAAATTCTGAAAGAGAGAATTCATCTCTATTTGGAGAGGCAAGATTTGATAAGAGATATTTAACATGGCTTTGTCAGAGGGAGGTCATGCCTAACAAATTGGATTGAACCTTTTGAGGAGGTGAGCAGATGTGGAGATGAGTTGAAATTTCTATGGATTTCAGCAAAGCCTTTAACAAGGTCCCACATGGGAGACTGATAAAGAAAGCACATGGAATCCAGGCTAATTTGGCAAGATGGATCCAAAATTGTCATATTGTTGGAAGACAGAGTGTGGTAGTACAAGGCTGTTAGTGTGACTGGAGGCTGGCGTCTGGTGCTGTGCCATGAGGATCAGTGCTGAGTCCCTTATTGTTCATGATGTATACATAAAAGATAGAGAGGAAAATGTATGGAGGGAATGATAAGTAAGTTGGCAGATGGAATGACAACTGGCTGGATTGTCAACACTGAGTAAGAAGACGAGAGTGCGGCGCTGGAAAAGCACAGCCGGTCAGGCAGCATCCAAGGAGCAGGAGAATCGACATTTCGGGCATAAGCTCTTTATCAGGGATGATTCCCCAACTCCTCGGATGCTGCCTGACCTGCTGTGCTTTACTAGCACCACACTCTTAACTCTGATCTCCAGCATCTGCAGTCCTCACTTCCTTCTAGTGAGGAAGAAAGTCTTAGGTTACAGAAGAATATACACCGATTAATCAGATGGGTAAATCCTTGGCATATGGAACTTAATTCCAATAGATGTGAGGTGATGAAATTTGGAAGAAACAACAGGATAAGGGAGTACTCAATAAATGCCAGAACACAAGGAAACTCAAAGACATCTTGAGATGCTTGTCCATTGATCCCTGAAGTAGGCAGTACAGGTTAATAGGGTAGTTAATAAGGCTTTGGGAGACTTGACTCTATCAGTATGGCATGGACTGTAAGAGCAGGGACATTATATTGGAGTTGTGCAAAATTGGTTAGGCCACAGCTGGAGTACTATGTGCAGTTCTGATGATCACATTATGAGAAAGATGTGCTTGTACGAGTGAGGGTCCAGAGGAAATTCACCAGGATGTTGCCTATATTAGAGCATTTTACTTGTGAAGAGAGGCTGGATAAGCTCAGGGTTATTTTCTTTAGAGTAGAAAAGGGTGACCTCATTCAGGTATGTACAATTACAATGGGTATGGAGATGGTGAGTAAAAAAAAAGCTGTTCCTCTTAGTTGAAGGGTCAGTGACAAGGGGCCATCATTTTATGGAAAAAGCCAGGAGGTTTAGAATGAATTTGATGGAAATGTTTTCACCCAGAGGATGTTGGGAACCTGGAATGCATTACCAGGGAGGGTAGTTGAGTCAGAAACCTCCTAATCTTTAAAAAGTACTTGGATGAGCACTTGAAATGTCATAACATTCACTGTTATGGTCCAAGTACTCGAAAGTGGAACAAGTGTAGATTTAGAGAAATTTTGTTGGTGCACGTTTAATAGGCTGAAAAGCTCTCTTGCGCCATATGATGCAATGAAAATGAAAATGTATATGGTTTCCTGTCTGCCTCACATTTCTTATTGCATTGATATTCCAATAGATATAAACAGAAATAAAACTTCAAATTCATCTGCCATTGGCCATAAGATAGAAGATTGGGTTACATGGTTTACCGCTTTAATACATATTTATTTGGTGCTACAATTACAATTGTGGGCGGCACGGTGGCAGTGGTGGCACGCTGGCACAGTGGTTAGCACTGCTGCCTCACAGCGCCAGAGACCCGGGTTAAATACCCGCCTCAGGCGACTGACTGTGTGGAGTTTGCACATTCTCCCCGTGTCTGTGTGGGTTTCCTCCGGGTGCTCCGGTTTCCTCCCACAGTCCAAAGATGTGCAGTTCAGGTGAATTGGCCATGCTAAATTGCCCGTAGTGTTAGGTAAGGGGTAGATGTGTAGGGGTATGGGTGGGTGACGCTTCGGCGGGGCGGTGTGGACTTGTTGGGCCGAAGGGCCTGTTTCCACACTGTAAGTAATCTAATCTAAAAAAATGTTGTTTTAGCTGCAAAATGGTAAGACTGGACCTTTCCTTTGGATTTCAGTTCAATTATGTCTTTTAGATATTTTTAATCAACCTGTCCAGAGATGATATTACATACATCTGGAGTATGTAAGATGTGAACCTGAGATTCCTGGCCCAGAGATAGGGACACCACCCCTGCACCAAAACGGCCCAATCATAGGTTGTAAACTTACCTTGTTGTGAAACAGGGAGGGGAGATAGGTTGGTTTGACTGAATTGGTAATTTAGTTGCTGAAATAATAGGTCTTCTCCCCACAACACCTTCCACCACTTTCCTAACGATTGAGGGTAGTCAAACAAACATCAACAAATCACATTTGATGCATTCTTTTGTGCTTGGTAGCAAACTGAGATTATAAGAAAGTAATCTGAAATTTGACTGTAGGACCCAGAAATCGGATCTACTTCGTTACAAGGTCATTGGCTATTCCATGCAGCTTCATGTCTGGACTAATGGAATTGACCATTTCCACACTGAAAGTGATGACCTAAGCTCCACATAAAGTCTTCTGTTCAAGTTTTACTCTGTCCATCCATTCCCCTTGACACTGCATACAGCATTTCTGCTAGTTCTGCCAATGCACTAAGCATTTTATGGCACATTATCCATTCAGCAGTTAACCCAATGATGTCCTCTTTTGTGTTTCTGTAGCAGAACTCATATATGACTTTATTTTTCCATAACCTACGACCTTGCCTTAGCTGCAGGCTACTAGCACTTAGTATCTTCACATATACCAGATGGTGGCTATGAATTTAAGTTTAAGTGATTAAGTGATAGCATTTCATCTTCATCACTATCTACCTGCTTTTTCACCACCAGCTGGCCAGATTGTTGTCTTTAGTCTCTGAAAGGAGAAAAGTATGAGGGGAACATTAGAGTTAAGTGGTTGGGGTTTGAGATAAGTGGGGTCCAAGAATTTCATACTTCTGTCATCCCCAGCTTGTAAACCAAATGATTTTGTGTATTGAGGCAATGGGGAATGCGAGAGAAGGATTAGATATGTGCATACTGTCACCTTTAGCAGTTTCATTGCCTTCACAGGCCACAGTGACCTTCCAATGATAACAACGACCAGAGCCATGAGTTTTCCATGCAGTTACCTGCTGCTGCCATTAGTAAAGTATGAACTTGTCCCATGAGAAAGAGAGAAATGCATCCTGTTTGGGTGATGTAGCTGTCATGGTGAATAGCTGGCAGTGTGTGTGAGCCATGAGATGTGGGTGTGAGGCTGACAGCAGTGCTAAACATGTAAAAGTAAAATTGCCATAGTCCTACTGGACTACAGGGCTATTTTCTCTTCAGAAAGAGATGAGATGATTAGTTTTTTAACCTAAAGGTCACCATGTCTCAGGTGAGGGAAGAGAATGAGAAAGAATCCTTTGTAGTAACCTCAGCTGGTATGGGGATTGAACACATACTGTTGGCACCACAAGCCAGCTGTTCAGTGAACTGAGTTAAACAACACCCCCCTAAATGTATGAGAGGGAAGTGAAACTATGAATGTCAGGCATAGGTTGTGACTGATGGGGATTTTTGGCAGATTGATAATGAGGTCATGATGCATTGAGCTGTGTAAGAGAATAGTGTTGAAGTTAGTGGATTAAGATATTTAATGATACATTTACTGACCTTGACAACTCATGTGAGGTGTTTGATGTTCTGCAACAGTACCTTTGAAACATGGGTTAGGGCTAAATGTATCAAAGAGTATCAGGAGAAAGTGGGAGTTGGATGATCAGCGTTGATCACATCAAATGGCAGTGCAGGATTGAAGGGCTGACTGACCTACTCCCGTTCCTCCTTTCTATGTTTCCATGACTCCTGTATTTGACTACCATGGCTATCTATTTCCACTGCTTTCACCAAGTATGCCTGGAGTTCTTTATGAACCAGACAGGTCAATCAGACCTTTCCTACTCTCCACCTCCTCCAACATATTACCCAGTACAGAGCCACAGATCCATAAGATCTTTGAATATAGGAATAGAATGAGGCTATTTGGTCCATCGAGTGTGCTCTGCAATTCATTCATGGCAGATATGTTTCTCAACACCATTCTCCAGCCATCTCCCTGTAACCCTTGGTCCCCTTACTCATGAAGAAGCAATTTGTCTCAGTCTTAAATACTTTAAGTGACTTGGAGTCCACCGCTTTCTGTGGCAATGAGTTCCACAAATTTATCATCCTTTGGTTGAAGAAATTCCTCCTCACCTCAGCTCCACAAGGTTTCCTTTCACTCTGAGGCTATAGTCTCAGGTCCTAGTCCCTCTAATTAGTGAAAACATTTTCTCCTCATCCACTCTATCTAGGCCTTTCATTGTTCTGTGAGGTTCACTGAGATCCCCTGTCATCTTTCTAAATACCATCAAGTACAGACCCAGAATCCTAAACCACTCCTCAGATAATAAGCCTTTCATCCTCGGGATCATTTCTTGTAAACCTCTTCTGGATCCCATCCAATGCCAGCATGTCCTTCATTAGATATGAGGTCCAAACTGCTCACAATATTCCAAATGCTGTCTGACCAAAGCCTTAAGCAGCCTCAGCAGTCCATCTCTGCTCTTGTATTCTAGCTGTCTTGAAATGATTGCTAACATTGCAATTGCCTTCCTAACTGCTAACTGAATCTACATGTTAACCTTAAGAAAATCCTGAACTAGGACTTCCAAGTCCCTTTGTGCTTTAGATATCTGAAGCCTTTCCCATTTAGAAAATAGTCTACACCTCTATTCTTCTTAGCAAAGTGCATAACCTCACACTTTCCCACATTCCATTCCATCTGCCAATATTTAATGCATAACATGAATAGTTTTGGCCCCAACACTGACCATTATGGAACTCCACTAGTCACTGACTGCCATCCTGAAAAAGACTCCTTTATCTGTACTTTCTGCTTCCTGCCAGTCAGCTAATTCTAACACCATGGGCTCTGCTCTTATTTAGCAGGCTCCTGTGTGGTATCTTCTCAAAGGCCTTCTGGAAAGCCAAATAAATCACATGTTCTGGCTCTTTTGTCTAACTTGTTCTTTGCAGCCTCAAAACATTTTTGTAGCATTTTTGTTAGGCATGACCTCCCCTTGATGAAGCAGTGATGACTCAGCCCTATTTTGACATGCACTTCCAAGTACTCAGCAATCTTATGGAAAATAATGGTTCTAAAATCTTAACAACAACTGAGACCATGCAAACCGACCTATACTTTCCTGTCTTCTGCTTTCCCAAACTCCTTAAACAGGGGTACCACATTAGTTATTTCCTATTTCTCTTGAGCCCTTCCTGATTCCACTGATTCCTGAAAGATCACTATCAACGCTTCCACAATCTCTCCAGCAATCTCCTTCAGAACTCCTTCAGAACTTTGTGGGCGGCACGGTGGCACAGTGGTTAGCACTGTTGCCTCACAGCGCCAGAGACCCGGGTTCAATTCTCGCCTCAGGCGACTGACTGTGTGGAGTTTGCATGTTCTCCCTGTGTCTGCGTGGGTTTCCTCCGGGTGCTCCGGTTTCCTCCCACAGTCCAAAGATGTGCAGGTCAGGTGAATTGGCCATGCTAAATTGCCCGTAGTCTTAGGTATAGGGGTAAATGTAGGGTTATGGGTGGGTTGCGCTTCGGCGGGTCGGTGTGGACTTGTTGGGCCGAAGGGCCTGTTTCCATACTGTAATGTAATGTAATGTAGTCCAACTGCTCCGGACCTTTCAGCTTCCCAAGCACGTTCTCCTCAATGTTGGCACCTACACTCACCTCTATCTCTGACTGTCTTGAAGTTCTGCTATGCTGCTGGCATCTTCCAGCATGAGAACTAAAACAAAGTACAGAAGAACCTTGATTATCCAGCTTTTGATTATACAAATTTCAGATTATCCAGACAAGTTCGCAAGGTTCCAGTGCTCGGCTAAACTGTATTATCCGGCATTCAATTATCCGAACAAAATACTCTCCACCCAAGGCATTTGGATAATTGAGGTTCCTCTGTACTTATTCAGTTCCTCTGCATTTCACGTTCTCCATTACCACTTCTCCAGTCTCATTTTCTAGTGGTCCAGCGTCCACTCTTGCCTCTCTCTTACCTTTTTTGGGATCTAAAAAAACTCTTGCAATATTCTTTTATGTTATTGGCTAACTTACTCTCATATTTCATCTTCTTCCTGCTTATTGCTTTTTAAATTATCTTCTCCTGATTTTTAAAAGCTTCCCAATCCTCTGGCTTCCCACTAATCTTCACCACATTGTCTGCTTTGTCTTTCACGTTTATCCTATCCCTGATTTCTCTTGTCAGCCGTGGCTGCCTCATGCTCACCTTAATATGTTTCTTCTTCCTTGAGATGAAGTTCTGCTGTGAGTCCTGAATTACCCCATATAATCCTCCCATTTCTGCTCCACCATCTTCCCTGCTAATTTCCCCTTCCAATCAACTCTGGTCAGCTCTTTCCTCGTGTCTTTGTAGTTACAATTACTCAGCTGTAATACCATTACATCGGATTCCAGCTTCTCCCGCTCAAACGGCAAGTTGAATTTTGTCATACCATGGTCACTGCCCCTTAGGGGTTCTTTCACCCTAAGTTCTCTAATCAAGTCTGCTTCATCACGCATCACCAAATCCAGAATTGCCTGTTTCTAAGGAGCTGCAGTACAAACTGCTCCAAAAAAAAAGCCATCTCATAGATATTCCACATTGTTTTCTTCAGATTCATTACCAACCTGATTTTTCCAGGCCCATCTTGCATATTGAAGTCCCAACATAATTATTGTAATAGCACCTTTCTTACATGCTTTTTCTATATCCTGATTTATTTTCTTCTCCACACCCTGACTACTGCTATGAGACCTGAACACGATTCCCATTAGGGTATTTTTTTCCTTTGTGGTTCCTTAACCCTACCCACACTATTCCACACCTTCTGAATTTATATCACTTCTTGCTATTGATTAAATTTCATTTCTTACCAACAAGGCAACCCTGCCCCTCTGCCCGTCTGCCTGTCCTTTCAATGGGATGTGTATCCTTGGATATTTAGTACCCAGACCTGATCCCCTTGCAGCCTTGTCTCTGTGATATCCACAACATTGTACCCATCAATTTCAGTCTGTGCTACAAGCTCATTCACCTTGAGTTAATCAGGGGCCATCGAACTTTCAGACTGTGCTGATCATTTCATTCAATTTAATGTGGGACATTAGTTTTTAACACAAACCTACCTTTGCTTTGGACTTTGCTTTACCTTGACTGATTGTGAAGACTGAAAAATAAGATTGTTAAAGGAAGAAAAGGGTGAGATATGTTGTCTCAGCATGGATAAGATGCATTCTTTTACAAAGAAACCTATCAGTGCTTGGTACTGCAATGAAACTGTATATTTTATTATTTTGTCTTTGTAATGGTGTTTCATCCTACAATGCTTGACTCAAAAGTTAAATAACTAACGGTTGGACCAAACTAACATGCATACCTTTAATGGCTGAAGCTATCATCTTCTTCACCTTCAATTGAATTAACCTAGACACATGCCAGACCTGCTGAATATGTCAGCATTTTCTGTTTTCATTTCAGCTTTGGCATGTTGTTATTTCCAAAGTAGTGATCTTACCGTTAAGTGATGAGAAGTAAACTTTTTTTGTTATTTTTCATTATTTGTAACTTTATCATCATGTGAACATGTTCATTTTTTGAAGTCTTGAGATGCAGATACTTTTGACAAGATTCACCATTACTATCCACTCTTGGCTGTCCTAAGAAACAGGTATTAAGCCTTTTTCATAAACTGCTACATATGGTGAAGATGTTCTTACAATGGTCTTTGGTATAATAATGATCAAGTGATGATAAAAAATGGTGATATCTTTCCAAATCAGAATGGTGTTTGCCTTGGAAAGACAGTTGAAGGTAATAATATTTCCTTGTCCTTCTCGGAGGTTGGCTGGAATTAGTGAAGAAGCTACTTTCTGTACACAATAAGCGTAGTCATGATATTCTGGTGAGGTAAGGAGTGAATGTTGATGTCAGTTAATTAAATGTTAGTCAAGTGGATTGCTTTGTCATGTATAGAGTCCAGCTTCTTGGGTGTTGTACCTTCACAAGGTAGACAAGTATTCATACTACAATTCAGTGTGTCTCCCTCAGCCATCTTTTGTGCTTTATAGGTATAAACCGAAAGAGAGGACAACTCCAAACAGCTTCCATGCACGCAGAATCCAGATCTGGTCAGTTCAAACTATGATTTATCTTTTTTCTACAGAATTCTCTATGAATGGCTGGCCAACACCATTCTGCAGTTGATTCACCCATTCAACATCCAACCAGCTGGCAGTCTCTGAGCAACATACCTTGGTGCTGAAAGATCTGTAGTGTTCTGGGAATAGCAATCAAATATCTCTCCAGGCTGGTTCCCATAAACAAGATCAGAATACCAAATAAAATAGGATTAGGAGAAGGCCATTTGGCCCCTTGAGCCTGCTTTGGAATTCAATGGCACCATGGTTGATCCAACACTCCTCATATCCACTTTCCTCATAATCATTGATTGCCCAACTGATCATCAGTGTTAGAAATAGGAACAGAAGTAAGCCCCTCTTGCCTGATATGCCAGTCATCTATTTTAGCCTTAAATGTAGACAATGACTCTACCCCCACAGCTCTCTGGGGTAAGGAGTTCCAAAGACTCTCAACACAAAAAGAAAAGAAATTTCTCCTCAACTCAGTCTAAAGTTGGCTCTCTTTTATTCCGAGGCTATACTGTCTGGTCCTAGACTCTCCTTCGAGGAGAAACATCATCTCAGCATTTACCCTGTTGAGCTCCTTAAGAATGCTATATGATTCAACATAATCACCCCTCATTCTTTGAAATTCCAATGAATAACTTCCCAATCTGTTTAAGCTTTGCTCATTGTACAATCCCTTTTTACAAGGACCATCCTGGTGAACCTTCGCTGAACTGCCTCCAAGAACTGATATCTTTCCTTAAATAAAGGGATCACGTCTGCTCACAATATTCCAGATGTGGTCTCACCAGCACTTTGTACAGTTGCAGTATGACTTCCCTTCTCTTATAGTCCAACTCCTTTGAAACAAATATCGGTTTGTTCTTGCTTCCTTTCCAAAATAACCGACTGCTCAGAGGCCAAAGTTCAACTTCAAATCAGTTCCAAACCAAAAATGAGCAAAGTAAAAATAAAATAATGAAGGTCTGAACAATATCCACAATCTAAGCTGCCATGACATTTTTGTAACTGTTCCATTTGAGTTTCTGGACAATGTCCTTTCTCAGATTATTGTTTGTAGGGGTTTTGAAAATAGCAAATAACATTGGATGTTAAAGGGATTAGATTAGGAATACTTTCATTAGACGTGGTCATCAACTAGAATTGACGTGGCATGTCTAAACTTTTCTGACATCTTGTTTCCAAATTTCAGGATTAACTCTTTCAATTCTTAAGAAATTCTCAAGAAACAAAAAAAAAGCCGCAGTTGCCTCTAGTTAAATGAATTTAATTATTTAAAGTCAGTTTCCTCTGGGACACATTTAGCTGACAACTTTAGCTTTCACTTCCATGTAAATAAAAGTAAATGCAAACTGAAGTTTATTTAAAAGATAACATTATTTTGAAAAGTGCCTCAGGTCTTAGAAAGCTAGTGAATGATGGAGCAGTTTTAAAAGAGTTCAACCTGCTGAATAACTGTTGAAAAGTGATTGATGCAGCTTAGTAATGACAAGGCAGCTGTCAGATTTCAGTCTGCTGTTCAATTTTCAAAGATTAAACCTCAACTTTTGTAAAGGTGACAGAATTATATTGAACAATACAAAGCAATATATAGCTGCATAATTTCTCATTTTTTCCTTCAGATGCCACATGCTGTTTTACAGTTTGTGATGCAACAATGTGGTCAGATTGTTTGAAAGATTCTTTCCTAACATATTTGAAATAATAAGAAAATCGATGCTATAAAACATAAATAATGATCGACAAAAGTCTGTGATTTAATTCCATCAGCACCTAATTATATCATCTCGGTTCATTATGTGTAAATGAACACAATCAGAAATAATCTCAATATCTATTTGAGATTGTTTTTCACTGTAGCCTTAATAGAGGGATTGGCATCCTATTGCTTCTTCTCTGACTTTCTTCAAGTCTTCCTCAGTTCATATCTCAATGCTATCTGTTGTACCAGGTAATAGTTTTGAAATGTTTAGTGCCTGAAACTCCAATTAACATAATGGTGTCATAGAGACTTGAGTGGGAAAGGCAGAACACCTTACAATCTCACTGAGGACAGACCTTCCAGTCTTAGTGATAATGTCTATCTCATTTATATAATTTGGATGTGATTACTAACGTGCAATAAATTCCATCTTGTTTAAGATACAAGCCTCTTCTTTTTAGACTTCCTAGGGCATGTCCTCTGCTGTTTTAGACCAAGTAGGCCTTATAGATCCAGTCAGAAAAGGACTGGTGGCAACAATCCACCAAACCAAATGTTGACAGTGGCTGCCTTCATAATATCACATAACCCTCTCCAACTGAATGATCCTTTTTCTTTCTTTTCAGTTTTTACTCTAAATTCCTCCTTCATTGTTGCCAGGCCAGAGTCATTGCTATTGTTTTCATTCCAATGTCTATAATTATCTATCTTTCCCTCGTTAACTGTACTTAGTAACCATTTTGATTCCGGATCTTCAACACTTGATCTTATCCATTCGTGTTTTTCTGTCTCTTCATCTCCTTCTGAGCATTGTCTGTTATATTCACATTTCATAGGCTGTTACAGTCCCTTTAAAACGAATAAAATACTACATGAACATACTTGATGAATTCTTGCAAGGTCCAGCATTGTGGAAATCTCACTGACTGGCAGCATTGCCTTAGAACTGTCATGGTACAAAATTCATACCGTTGCAAACATATTTTAAACTTGTTTTGGGCATGAGGTAAATGTTGCACTGAATTCTTAATGGAAACAATTAAAATTAAACAATTAACAGTTTCTTGTAGACCATTTACCACATGTAAATTTAATACTGTGGTCTTGGGGCTGAGTTATCAGTTGAGATTGGTTTGTTTGCGACATGTAGGTAAAAGTTGAAATTGCAATTGTCAAGCAGAGCACACTTGTAACATTCACTTAGGAATGAAATGGCTTTTAAAATGGGAATTTGATAGGAGTGGGAATTAAGAGAAGAGGAAGAAGTGCTAAATAGAGTAACTAATGGACAAAAGCTAAGTGTTTAATTAATTATTCACAATTCAGATGCTTAACTGTAGATTAAGCACCTACTAAGCCTAAGTAAAAGCAAATACTAAATAAGAAGAAAACAAAAAAGTCTAACAAGCAATTTTAAATAAATAATAAATTACTGTCATTCCACAAAAGGTGGAAAAGGCTAAGCATACTGAATTGAACAATAAATAAAAATGATTAAATCCAGCAAACAATCATTATTTAACTTTACATGTAAAACAGTTAAAACTGGAAATAGATAAATAAAGAATTACTGTCGAACAACTAACTAAATAAATGCATATAGAAAAGATAATGGCAGCACAGATGGCATATCAAGGCAGCAGAATAAAGGGTTTGCAAGGCTTAATGGATAACCGCAAATGAGGAAAATGTTATGACTTGAGTATACAGAGCGTCTGTGAAGGATGGCTAAAACACAGAGATGTACAACACAGAAACAGACCCTTCGGTCAAACTTGCCCATGTCAAGCAGATATCCCAACCTAATCTAGTCCCATTTGCCAGCACTTGCCCTATATCCCTCTAAACCCTTCCTATTCATATACCCATCCAGATGCCTTTTAAATGTTGTACCAGCCTCTCCTCAGCCCATTGACCCATCTGATCAAGATCCCATTGTAATCTGAAGTAACCCTCTTCACTATCCACTGCATTTCCAATTTTTGTGTCATCTGCAAGCTTACTAACTGTACCTCCTATGTTCACATCTAAATAATTTATATAAATGGAGAAAAGTAGTGGATCCATTGGTCATGGACCTCCAGTCTAAAAAACAACCCTCCATCACCCCCTGTCTACTACCGTTGAACCAGTTCTGTATCCAAATGGCTTCTTCTCCTTATATTCCATGAGATCTAACCTTGCTAACCAGTTTCCAATAGGGAACCTTGTCGAATGCCTTACTGAAGTCCACTGCTCTGCCCTCATCAATCCTCTTTGTTACTTTTTCAAAGAACTCAAGTTTGTGAGACATGATTTCCCACGCACAAAGCCATGTTGACTATCCCTAATCAGCCCTTGCTTTTCCAAATACATGTACATCCTGTCCTTCAGGATTCCCTCCAACAACTTGCCCATCACCTACGTCAGGCTCAGTGACGTATAGTTCCCTGGCTTGTCCTTACCACCTTTCTTAAATAATGGTACCATGTTAGCCAACCTTCAGTCTTTTGGCACCTCACCAGTGACAAATATCTCAGCAAGAGGCCCAGCAATCACTTCCTTAGCTTCCCACAGAGTTCTCGGGTACACCTGATCAGGTTCTGGGGATTTATCCACTTTTATGCATTTCAAGACATCCAGCACTTCCTCTTCTGTAAAGTGGACATTTTCAAGATGTCATTTTTCAAGTTATAAAGCGAATGGATTAAATGTGATCAACTGTAATACCATTCATTATGGACTCCAATGATGAATCTGCATATTGTTTACATGTCTCTGAGTTAGGAACAATGGAGGAATAAAGAGAATTTTTGTAACCATAGGCAACAAATCACTAAGCACAGATCCAAGCATAATGAAATGTGTTGGTTGCTGGGCCAGTTAATTTTGAAGACTCATATCAATAGTACTTTTGCATGTAATGCTACAGAATAAGAATCCATTTCTGTTACAAGAATAACATCTTGCTTTGCTGTTTGATTCACAGCTGCTCTTAGAAGTGTATCTGCTGTAACTTTACCTTGCCTGGAA
This sequence comes from Chiloscyllium plagiosum, assembly GCF_037043375.1. Lineage (NCBI taxonomy): Eukaryota > Metazoa > Chordata > Chondrichthyes > Orectolobiformes > Hemiscylliidae > Chiloscyllium > Chiloscyllium plagiosum. Next base: position 94,676,893 of record NW_028270140.1, read on the forward strand.
TATAGGCTATGGCATTGTTATATCTCATCAGTCCAAATCTGAATCCTTGGACATGTAGAGGCATCTTTGAAATTTTTTTGGTCCCAATAATATTACCAAAGGCTTTTAGTCCATCTTGACCTGGAATTTTAGCCCCAGGAGATAGTCTTTTATATCCCCCATGTAATGACTAAACGCTTTCTCTATGATTAAGTCTGTCCATTCTTCATCAAAGCTCTCCATGTAAAATGTGTAGCCTTTTTGATCTATTCCATTGCACTTGGATAAGGATTGCTCCTAATGCTGTGAATGGTGCAACAATTGCTACTCTGGTGAATAAGCCTGTGTTATTATGTGTCGGAACCTCAGTAGAAAGTAGTTTCTTTTCAATAGCTGCAGCATGTTCCTGACTCCAATATGATTGTCAGCCTTTCTTCAAAAGCTCTCTATTATGGGTTAGTAGAGCTAGCTGAAGTAAAATTAGTTCTCACTTGTTCATTGTGCCAAAGAAGTGCTGTACATTATTTACACGTATTGGTACCAGAAATTGTCTTCCATTGATCCACAGTAAAAACACATGACAAGGCAGGGATACAGTGAGCTTTTAGGGAGGTGCAAAGAGAGTGTTAAGAGAATGAACTGGCAGCCCTGAGATGGAGTACTGTTCATGAGCTAGATGCCTATCTAAGTGTGTAAAATGCCCTTGTAGCAGCATTCCAATGAGAGGCAACAGTGTGCTCCAAAGCGCAGCATTAAATTGTGGAAGCACCTTATAAGTGGATTGGAGGTGTGTCATGTTGCTGCAGCGAGGAGGTGTCGTATGCCAATATCCCTGATTGTGGGATGTTTGTACTCCCGGCCTATGAAGTGTACTCTGAGAAGCTGGTGTCGAAGATGATGTTCTGAAGGAGCAAGGCTGGAGTCACCAGGTACTAACTCAGACTTGCATGTTGGGAATGTTTGGTATCTAATTTCTATCCAGTGGATGGGAGCCTACATAATAATGAGGTAGGATTAGGTAGTAATGAAGGAGCTAATGAGCAATAATCTCAGATAAAAGGCCTCTCATCTCAACGTCCAGGGCTTTCTTGGAAAATGTCATATTTTGTTATCACCACTGAGTAGGGCCTTGCTGAAAACTTTGCTGATTTTTCAATACATCTAGAACATAGAACATAGAACATAGAACATAGAACAATACAGCGCAGAACAGGCCCTTCGGCCCATCGATGTTGCGCCGACCTGTGAACTATTCTCAGATCATCCCCCTACACTATCCCAAAATCATCCATCTGCTTTTCTAAGCTTTGTTTAAATCTCCCTAATGTGGCTAAGTTGACTACATTAGCAGGTAGGGCATTCCACACCCTTACCACTCTCTGCGTAAAGAACTTGCCTCTGACATCTGTCTTAAATCTCACCATAGCCTGTGTTGTTTAGGACCTGGGATGATACTACATGCAAACATTGATGTGGAGAATTAGCATTTCTCATTTAGTGTTAAGTTTACATTCATTAATGACCTGAACATGGCTCTGATCCTTTGATCATGCACCTTTTTTGTTTAAAATGCACAAGGATGTCATCCTTAAAGCAAATGGTTCCCTTCTTCCCTTCCAGAATTCCAGACATTGGCCTTTGGAAATTCGCTGATATGGAGTAGATTCTAAATGTTGAATGTTTGAAGCAATCTTGCCTGAATAATGTTATAAAAGTAGTCGGCAATCTTCAGTCATGGTTTAAGGGCATCTGGCAGAACCCACTGTTTGCATCCTATTGTCTGAAAACCTTGCTTATTGATAATTTTGTTAATCTATTGTTGATGAACAAATTGGATAGATCTTTCTTCTAACTCCTTTCTTTAACTGAATAAGATCCATAGAGAATGTCATTCTCCATTTCTCTTGGGAAGCACTACTTGCCCTGAGCATGAATTAAAGTAAAGTACTGTTGCTGTAATCTTAAACTAACATGGAGAATGCAGGAGAAACTCAGCAGGTCTGGCAGCACCTGTGGAAGGAGAAACAGAACTAATATTTCAAGTTGGATATAACTGTTCTTCAGAAGAGGTCCACCTGCATTTCTCACCTATGGAGATATAGCGTTGCCACTATTAGCTGATGGCTGCCAAATGTAGGACACCCTTCCAATGAGAGGTAGAGGTCCCACTGAGAACTGGTTTAAACACGCCTGATGTATTTTATGGCTGAGGGACAAACTCGAGCCATCCATTCTGCTAGCCTCCATCAGGGAATAGTGGAGGGAAAGTTGTCTGCACTCCTCACACCCTATGTAATTTTCTACCTCTCAATTCCAAGGGTCAAATTAAGAGAAGAGGGAACATAACCAAAGGTTGTAATCACAGAAAGTTATAGGATATTTTTTTTTTGTCCCAGGGAGTAGGTAAGATGGATGGTAAGGAACTATTACTATGGGTTGATAAGTGATAGACCAAAGGCAATAGTCAGAAAATTAGAACCTGACAATTCAGAAACAAAATTAGAAAACGCTTCTACATGCAAAGGCTACTAGAAGTTTGAAACTCATTTCTGCAAACAGCAATTCATAACAGATCAATTGTTGTATGGTTACAAATACATTTTATATTTCATATTGTTGGACGACCTTAAATTTTGAAGGATTGTAGAAAGGGGAATGTATTTCGGTTTTGTGAACATAGCTAGAATGGTTTAATTTAAAGGGGTGATTGAAATTTCACTGTGGACATTGGAGTTTCTCTTTGGTAAGACTTCCCAGAAATCACATGACTGAGGATAACTGCTTGTTTTGCTGTAACGTGGAAATGCCAGTGTTGGACTGCATTGGACAAGGTCAAAAATCATAGGTTATAGTCTAACAGGTTTATTTGAAAACACTGGCTTTTGGACCACTGTTCCTTCATCGGTTGCTACTGTGAGAGGAAGACCTTAGACACAGAGTTTCTAATGAAGAGATCTAAGGGTCACATAACTCATGCGAATGAATTGGACACACCTAAGATGACTCTTAAATCTTTAATCAGTTACAATGGAGGTGCAGGTTTCAATTTATTAATATGCAAATCCTAGAATTTCTTTCAAGTCACTGCCCCAAGATAACCTTAGCTGTTATCAATACAAAGGAGGTGATACCTATATTCACCTATAATGTATTTTAGGCATGAGATAAAGATTTCAGTGAGTCCCTCTCTCACTGCACCCCCCAGGTCATCTCCTCTGCACAGAAGCTCTTCAGCCACATTCTCAAACAGACTCGCTACCACAGCCACATCTCCTTCCTCAGCACCTGCCTACGGAACCAACTTATCCTGCATGGACTCCGGACTACATTCCGACCAACAAAACTTGGACCCAACCAGGACAACCAGTACCTACAACAAATCCGAAGCCTCCAGCAACAGACGTCCCTCCGGATCCTCCGCTCCACGCTTGCAGCCATGCGCCGCTACCTACATTCCCTGCAACTCGACCTACCCCAACTCAGGACAACACTCTCACAGACCTGCAAAGGACCTCTACTGTTCTTCATCCACAGAAGGATCCATAAACTAAACAAACAGTTCTTCCTGGCCATATCGGAAGTTAAAGACAGTAAGTACCAAAAACTTTCATGTACTTACCCCCACACTCCGGATTCCTCAACTGTTCCAGAATCTTCCATCGGCCTCCGAAATCAGTCTGGCGCCATTACACACGCGGCCGCTACATCGCCCGCGGCTATAGCTGCCGCCGCCGCCGCCGATGACGTCACTTCCGCCCCCACCGATCTCGCAGCCTCCGCGATCGCCGCCCAGACAACCACCTTCGCGATCGCTGCCCAGACAACCGCCTCCGCGATCGCCATGAAGACGATCGCCGGCAGATTTGCAACCTCCGCGGCTATGGGGAATAACTCTGTCTCTGCGGTCGCCGCAGCCACTTCCGCCCCCAGTGACGTCACTAACCTACACGCCCACAACGCCGCATGTGTCTCCGCCCCCACGCCGATCTCCACGCCTAACCCTGCCCCCCGGCGAGTTCCCTCACCACGCCTAACCCCGCCCCTTCGCCGATCTCCGACTGCATGCCTAACCCCGCCCCACCCCTATTTCCGTTACCACGTCTAACCCCGCCCCTTCGCCTTTCGCCATCACCACGCCCAACCCCGCCCCCACGCCGATCCCCGTCCCCGCCCCCAGACCTAACCCCGCCCCCACACCCAGCTCCAGCCCCACACCAGGTCCTAGCTCCCAGCCCTGCCGTGTTTTCACTATCCCTCCAGACCTACCCCTCTCTGAGGATGAAAGATCAGTCCTCAGCAGAGGCCTCACCTTCATTCCCCTACGCTCCCGGATTAATGAGTTCAACACTCGGCGTGACATTGAACAATTCTTCCGCCGCCTTCGCCTCCGTGCCCACTTCTCCAACCAAGACTCTTGCCCACCCTCTGACGAGCCCTTCTCCCGCCTCCAACACACCCCATCCACCTGGACACCCCGTGCTGGCCTCCTACCTGCCCTCGACCTCTTCATAGCCAACTGCCGCCGCGATATTAACCGCCACCTGAACTCCCCCACCCCTCTCACCCACTCCAACCTCTCACCCTCGGAACGCGCAGCCCTCCACTCACTCCATTGCAACCCCAACCTCACTATCAAACCAGCAGACAAGGGAGGCGCGGTAGTAGTTTGGCGCACCGACCTCTACACCGCTGAGGCCAAACGCCAGCTCGCAGATACCTCCTCCTACTGCCCCCTTGACCATGACCCCACCCCCCACCACCAAACCATCATCTCCCAGACCGTCCATAACCTCATCACCTCAGGGGACCTCCCATCCACCGCCTCCAACCTCATAGTCCCACAACCCCGCACCGCCCGTTTCTACCTCCTGCCCAAAATCCACAAACCTGACTGCCCCGGACGACCCATCGTCTCAGCCTGCTCCTGCCCAACCGAACTCAATTCGGCATACCTCGACACGGTCCTGTCCCCATTAGTCCAAGAACTCCCCACCTACGTTCGTGACACCACCCATGCCCTCCACCTGCTCCATGATTTTCGCTTCCCCGGTCTCCAACGCCTTATTTTCACCATGGACATCCAGTCCCTGTACACCTCCATCCCCCATCACGAAGGACCCAAAGCCCTCCGCTTCTTCCTTTCCCACCGTACCAACCAGTATCCTTCCACTGACACCCTCCTTCGACTGACTGAACTGGTCCTCACCCTGAACAACCTCTCTTTCCAATCCTCCCACTTCCTCCAAACGAAAGGAGTAGCCATGGGCACCCGCATGGGCCCCAGCTATGTCTGCCTCTTCGTAGGATATGTGGAACAATCCATCTTCCGCAACTACACTGGCCCCACCCCCCACCTTTTCCTCCGCTACATCGATGACTGTATCGGCGCTGCCTCGTGCTCCCACGAGGAGGTTGAACAGTTCATCCACTTCACCAACACCTTCCACCCCGACCTCAAATTCACCTGGACCGTCTCAGATTCCTCCCTCCCCTTCCTCGACCTTTCTATTTCTATCTCAGGCGACCGAATCAACACGGACATAAAAAATTCCTGAAGAAGGGCTTATGCCCGAAACATCGATTCTTCTGTTCCCTGGATGCTGCCTGTCCTGCTGCGCTTTTCCAGCAACACATTTCCAGCTCTGATCTCCAGCATCTGCAGACCTCACCTTCTCCTCATGAGATATTGTTTGGAGTCTGTCTGTGATATAACCTGGAGTCAGACTAGTTTTATTTCCAAAGTAGGGATTTATAAAATGCCACATTGACTGACTGTCTACAAATAGTGTGCTTTTTGAACAAAATGGAATATATCTGCAAATGCAAAGAATTCCCTTGCGTTACCTCTCGACCTCTCCTCCTCTTTAAAACTCATGCATTTTTGACCAGTGCTCAGTCACCTGTTTGAATACTGCATTATGTGTCTCAAATTATTTTTGGTCATTCGATGTTGTACCATGTTAAAGACAGTATATAAATGGAAGTTGGCATTATTGAAATGACTGGCTCAAATGCATTTCATAGTAAGTTATATAAATGGATGATGGAGAAAGGAATAGAGGGATATGTTGACAGACTTAGCTGTAATGGGCAGATGAGGCTCAAGTATGCTTTTTGAACAAAATAGAATATATCTGCCAATGCAAATTCACCTCACAGATTTATATGCGTGTGTGTGTAAGTGAGGACGAGGAGGAGGAGGAGGAGGAGCGAGAGAGAGAGACAGAGAGTGTGTGTTTGTGAGAGGGGGCAAGAGACTGTGGAGGAAAGATTGCTAAGAACAAGCTGCAAAGGGAAACCATTACATCAGTTCAGGTTGAAACATATTTGTTCCTTGAAAGAATGGCTGAAAGAACATTTTGACTTTGCATTTTCTGAGAAAGCTGGGTCTGTCAGACTTCAGAGATAATAACGCTTGGTTAGTAACTTGAACACATGTGCCAGAACATTAGAGTAACAGACTCTGGAACATCCTACACTTCCTCATTTTGCCTTCAAGAGTAACCTATTGACATTTTATTTTTCAAAAAGGTAATGTCTATAAATCAATACAGTTTATCTTTCTTTTTTCTTAAGAGATAAGGAAGTGTATGTATCTGTACATGTCTGTGTGAGTGTGTTTTTACTGAATGCATTTTGTTTGATAGTGAACTTATATTTAATAGATATTATTGTTTAAAATCTGATGTAAAAAAGATATTTCACTAGTCATCTTGGTTACTGGAAATTGCGTTTTTATTTAATGTTGCAACCTAGGAAGTAGTGAGACTAGAGTGATGGTGCATGATTCCAACTTTCGTTGCATACAGTATTTAAAATTAATTTTGATAGGTTTTGTTAACTGAAGGTCCTAAGTGATATGAGGCAAATGTAAATATATAGAATTTAGTTGAGAACATGCAAGATCTTCCTGGGTGACAGAACAGACTGAGGAGTTAAATAGTCTTCTCTATTGTCATGTTTCTATGTTCCTGAATAATCTGGCTATCTGAGTTTTGGTTTTAATATTAATGATGGTAAAAGTAAGTTAAGTATTTTGTTTGGTTTCTGGCAGGCTGAGCTTGCATGTTTAAAGTACTTCAGAAATGTATTTATTTAAGTATTGGGAGTAGAAATATGGAATATACAAGTAATAATAATGTAATTAATGATATTAGCTGAGCAGCGTAGAGTAGGTCAGCCCGGAGAGATTGCAAAGAGCAAAATTTGATCATTGCACTAGGGAATTGTGTTCAGTAACTTGTAAATATATCAGTGTAAATGAAGGCTGTGACAACTGAAGAGAGAGTGAACAAGGGATGCAAAAGACCAAGAAGAGTGACATCCACTCCCTCCATCACCGACGCTCAGTAACAATAGTGTGTGCTAGCTACAACATACTCTGCAGAAACTCATCAAAGATCCTTAGACAGCATTTTGCAAACCCACAACCATTTCCATTTAGAAGGACAAGAGCAGCAGTACTTTCTGCCTGCTGGTTCTGCAGTACTTTCTGCCTGCTGGTTCCACAGTACTTTCTGCCTGCTGGTTCCACAGTACTTTCTGCCTGCTGGTTCCACAGTACTTTCTGCCTGCTGGTTCTGCAGTACTTTCTGCCTGCTGGTTCCACAGTACTTTCTGCCTGCTGGTTCCACTGTACAATCTGCCTGCTGGTTCTGAATACTTTCTGCCTGCTGGTTCCAGAGTACTTTCTGCCTGCTGGTTCTGTAGTACTTTCTGCCTGCTGGTTCTGCAGTACTTTCTGCCTGCTGGTTCTGCAGTACTTTCTGCCTGCTGGTTTTGAATACTTTCTGCCTGCTGGTTTCACAGTACTTTCTGCCTGCTGGTTCTGCAGTACTTTCTGCCTGCTGGTTCCACAGTACTTTCTGCCTGCTGGTTCTGCAGTACTTTCTGCCTGCTGTTTCCACAGTACTTTCTGCCTGCTGTTTCCACAGTACTTTCTGCCTGCTGGTTCTGCAGTACTTTCTGCCTGCTGGTTCTGCAGTACTTTCTGCCTGCTGGTTCCACAGTACTTTCTGCCTGCTGTTTCCACAGTACTTTCTGCCTGCTGGTTCCACAGTACTTTCTGCCTGCTGGTTCTGCAGTACTTTCTGCCTGCTGGTTCTGCAGTACTTTCTGCCTGCTGGTTCTGCAGTGCTTTCTGCCTGCTGGTTCTGCAGTACTTTCTGCCTGCTGGTTCTGCAGTACTTTCTGCCTGCTGGTTCTGCAGTACTTTCTGCCTGCTGGTTCTGCAGTACTTTCTGCCTGCTGGTTCTGCAGTACTTTCTGCCTGCTGGTTCCACAGTACTTTCTGCCTGCTGATTCTGTAGTACTTTCTGCCTGCTGGTTCTGCAGTGCTTTCTGCCTGCTGGTTCCACAGTACTTTCTGCCTGCTGGTTCTGTAGTACTTTCTGCCTGCTGGTTCTGCAGTACTTTCTGCCTGCTGGTTCTGCAGTACTTTCTGCCTGCTGGTTCCACAGTACTTTCTGCCTGCTGGTTCTGCAGTACTTTCTGCCTGCTGGTTCCACAGTACTTTCTGCCTGCTGGTTCCACAGTACTTTCTGCCTGCTAGTTCCGCAGTACTTTCTGCCTGCTGGTTCTGCAGTACTTTCTGCCTGCTGGTTCTGCAGTGCTTTCTGCCTGCTGGTTCTGCAGTACTTTCTGCCTGCTGGTTCTGCAGTACTTTCTGCCTGCTGGTTCTGCAGTACTTTCTGCCTGCTGGTTCCACAGTACTTTCTGCCTGCTGGTTCCACAGTACTTTCTGCCTGCTGGTTCTGCAGTACTTTCTGCCTGCTAGTTCCGCAGTACTTTCTGCCTGCTGGTTCCACAGTACTTTCTGCCTGCTGGTTCTGCAGTACTTTCTGCCTGCTGGTTCCACAGTACTTTCTGCCTGCTGGTTCTGCAGTACTTTCTGCCTGCTGGTTCCACAGTACTTTCTGCCTGCTGGTTCTGCAGTACTTTCTGCCTGCTGGTTCTGCAGTACTTTCTGCCTGCTGGTTCTGCAGTACTTTCTGCCTGCTAGTTCCGCAGTACTTTCTGCCTGCTGGTTCCACAGTACTTTCTGCCTGCTGGTTCCACAGTACTTTCTGCCTGCTGGTTCCACAGTACTTTCTGCCTGCTGGTTCTGCAGTACTTTCTGCCTGCTGGTTCCACAGTACTTTCTGCCTGCTGGTTCTGTAGTACTTTCTGCCTGCTGGTTCTGCAGTACTTTCTGCCTGCTGGTTCTGCAGTACTTTCTGCCTGCTGGTTCCACAGTACTTTCTGCCTGCTGGTTCCACAGTACTTTCTGCCTGCTAGTTCCGCAGTACTTTCTGCCTGCTGGTTCTGCAGTACTTTCTGCCTGCTGGTTCTGCAGTACTTTCTGCCTGCTGGTTCTGTAGTACTTTCTGCCTGCTGGTTCTGCAGTACTTTCTGCCTGCTGGTTCTGCAGTACTTTCTGCCTGCTGGTTCTGCAGTGCTTTCTGCCTGCTGTTTCCACAGTACTTTCTGCCTGCTGGTTCTGCAGTACTTTCTGCCTGCTGGTTCCTCAGTACTTTCTGCCTGCTGGTTCTGAAGTACTTTCTGCCTGCTGTTGTATTTTAAGTGAGCTCTTAGGTGTCAATCAAACTTTCATTACTTTTTGTTTACAAACATGAGACAGTGATATAAGCTTTGTTTGAGAGAATAACATTAATTTGCTATCATAAAACTAACACAGGTATATATCATAATTATGAAGGTAAGTAAGTTTGTGAAGCGCACATAAATCGTGTCTCAGTAATTCTGATTGGTTCACTGTGTACATGTGAACTGTCAAACTTGAGTTATGGTTTAATGGCTAAAGTGCCACAAATGGAAGCCAAAATAGAACTGTCCAAGAGGATGAGTTGAAATCCTCGAGGAGATGCAATTGAAATGATTCTGAATTACAATGTTCTGCTAGAACAACAGCTTAGGAAGGAACATTCTGTATTCTATCACTTTTATGTTCCAGAAAGGTTACTGGTAGCACACCTGAAATAAAATTTTAAATTCTCATTCCTCAATTTGTAAATTTGCTATGTAAGCAACAAAAGCTGAAAACAAAATGCAAGAGCTCCTGACACAGCAGGGCACCATCGCAGAAAAGAGTAGTCAGATGAAATTACTAAATGCATTTTAAATATTTATTTACTGTGAAATTGGCAGCTTTGATGGATCACTTGCTACCTTTACGATAAATAAATATGCTGCTATATCAGCAGCCCATTTCTATGCACAGTAGTCTTTATTGTCAATTGACTTTCTGGACAATAGAGGTTTGAAATCCTCCCTCACATACGTGGCTTTTATAGGACAGTGGGTAACTAAGTGGTAGTAATACAGTATTGACTTCTCAGCAAAGAATGATAATTTAAATCCTCCCTGTTGTCTGTCATTCATAATCACAGAAGACAATTGGGATGAGGTCTGTTATTTCTTGGCTGAGACTGGTGGGTGTCATTTTATATTGAGATACTCATCTCTTAAAGCTAGATTGAGTGGATACTAGTCTGTTCCTCTTATTCGCTTGATAACAAGTCTTACTGGTATTTAGGCAGTTGGGAACATGTTTTTGGTAAGTGTAACACAGGATCATAGTAGTAAGGTTGTTACCCTGCTGTGCAAGCTTTCAGTGTTAAGGTATTTTTGAGGTCAATAACCTATTCCATTTTATCATGGAATGCTCACCTGTCAGGAATTCCACAGCATTGAGGTCTTCAATGTGTGAAGGAGAAGTATGGAACCTGCCTAATTGGAGAAAGTGAGTAGGCTGGCACTAGCTACACATGCCAGAACTATTCTTGGGGAAATGATTTATTTAAAACCTGCCCCTCTCTGTCCTGTAGAATTTGTTCTCTACTTTTGATGCATGTACTCAACTTCGACTTTGCAACAGGATCTGAGTTGGAAGGATCGCTGATCCCTGAGCCTCAACATTCAAACTCCCTCTCCCTCTAACCTCTGATTTCTCTGTTCCCAGGCTGCCAATTGCCTTGACCAGACCCTCACTTAGCTAATGACGACGGATGATACGATGTATATGGGGGTGGTTCTGAGACGGTCCAGGTGAATCAACCAGTACCCTTCCACTGACACCCTCCTTCGATTGACTGAACTGGTCCTCACCCTGAACAACTTCTCTTTCCAATCCTCCCACTTCCTCCAAACCAAAGGAGTAGCTATGGGCCCCAGCTATGCCTGCCTCTTCATAGGATATGTGGAACAGTCCATCTTCTGCAGCTACACTGGCACCACCCCCCACCTTTTCCTCCGCTACAGCGATGACTGTATCGGCGCTGCCTCGTGCTCCCACGAGGAGATTGAACAGTTCATCCACTTTACCAACACCTTCCACCCCGACCTCAAATTCACCTGGACCGTCTCAGACTCCTCCCTCCCCTTCCTAGACCTTTCCATTTCTATCTCGGACGACCGAATCAACACGGACATTTACTATAAATCGGAACAAACGTTGACCATTTGGCCCTTCCACCATACTCTGTCATTCAGTAAGTTCATGGCTGATCTGTTTGTGTTTTGAATTTCAGATTCGTATCTACCTCAATGCCCTTGCCTAACATAAATATATTCACCACTATCTTAAAAAAAATCCATGACCCCACCCAAACTGTCTTCAGAGACAGAGAGTTTAAAAATCATCAAACTGTTCAGAAGAAAGAATTCTTGCCTTATCTTTGTCCAGCCTTACCTCCTAGCACAGTGGTTAGGGCCCAGTAAACTGACCAATGTTTCCATTAAAGCGGAACTCCAAAGCTAGTTGTCATAAATATAAGATAACCACTATTAAATCCAAAGGAAATTCAGGAAAAGCTTCTTTAATAGACAGTAATACAGTATAAAACTTGCTCTCGTATGGACACCTACGCAACTTATATTTGTACCTTCATGGGCTCATTTTGGCTCTTGCCTTATTTCCTCGGTTTTATTTTCTCTCAGATCTCTGTGGCCTCTCTGTTCTGCTGCTGGAATTCCCTTGTGTAACCTCTCGACCTCGGCACGGTGGCACAGTGGTTAGCACTGCTGCCTCACAGCGCCAGAGACCCGGGTTCAATTCCCGCCTCAGGTGACTGTCTGTGTGGGAGTCTGCACATTCTCCCCGTGTCTGCGCGGGTTTCCACCAGGTGCTCCGGTTTCCTCCCACAGTCCAAAAATGTGCAGGTTAGGTGAATTGGCCATACTAAATTGCACGTAGTGTTAGGTGAAGGGGTAAATGTAGGGGAATGGGAATGTGTTGCGCTTCGGCGGGTCGGTGTGGACTTGTTGGGCCGAAGGGCCTGTTTCCACACTCTAAATAATCTAATCCTCCTCTTTAAAACTCATACATTTTCGACCGGTGCTCGGTCACCTGTTTGAATACTGCATTATGTGTCTCAAATTATTTTTGGTCATTCTCCTATGGATCACAGTCGATGTTGCACCATGTTAAAGACAGTATATAAATGGAAGTTGGCATTATTGAAATGACTGGCTCAAATGCATTTCATAGTAAGTTATATAAATGGATGATGGAGAAAGGAATAGAGGGATATGTTGACAGACTTAGCTGTAATGGGCAGATGAGGCTCAAGTTTTGTCATAAAGTCATAGAGTTTTACAGCACAGAGAGAGGCCCTTTAGCCCATCGTATCTGCTTTGATCATCAAGCACCTATCTATTCTAGTTCCATTTACCAGC